>NC_073238.2:42764722-43073333 GCF_029281585.2 Gorilla gorilla gorilla | reverse complement strand
ATTCAGAAATTCCACTTCTGGGTGTACATCCAAAAGACTTGAAAGCAGGGACTCGAAGAGACAGTTGCACACTCATGTTCCTAGCAGCATTATTCACAATAGCCAAGAGGTAGAAGCAACCCAAGGGCCCACTGACAGGATGAGTGGAGAAACAAAATGTGGTCCATCCATGCAATGGAACATGATTCAACCTTAAAAAGGAAGGAAAGTTTGGCCGGGTGCGGTGGTTCATGGCTGTAATTCCAGCACTTTGGGAGGCCAAGGTGGGTTGACCTCCTCACCTGAGGTCGGGAGTTTGAGACCAGCCTGATTCAGAGACGTGGTGACACTCTGTCTCTACTAAAAATACAAAAATTAGCTGGGTGTGGTGGTGCGTGCCTATAATCCCAGCTACTCGGGAGGCTGAGGCAGGAGAATCGCTTGAACCCAGGAGGTGGAGGTTGCAGTGAGCCAAGATCGCGCCACTGCGCTCCAGCCTGGGCGACAAGAGCGAAACTCCATTTCAAAAAAAAAAAAAGGAAGGAAATTCTGGCACATGCTACAACATGCATGACCCTTGAGGACATTATGCTACGTGTAGTAAGCCAGTCACAAAAGGATAAATACTGTATGATTCCACTTATATGAGGTACCTAGAATGGTCAACTTCACACATAGAGAAAGTAGAATGGTGGTTGCCAGGGGCTTTGGGGAGGAGAGAATAGGGAGCTGTTCAATGGGCACAGAGTTTCAGTGTGGGGAATTACAAAGAGTTCTGGAGACGGCTGGTGGTGGTTGCACAAGAATGTGAATGTATTCAATGCCACTCAACTATTCACTTAAAAAATGTTTAAGACGATAAACTTTGTTCTGTGTGTTTTACCACGATTTTAAAAAATAATTTAAAAAACTATTCAATACCCCTTAAAGGGAAAGGACATTACACAAAAAATAAATTATTATCTCTGTGACTGTTTTTCAGGTAGGAGATGGAAAAATACTAGTAAAAACTCACTTTTAAGGCTGGGTGCAGTGGTTCACGCCTATAATTTCAGCACTTTGGGAGGCTAAGTCAGGCGGATTGCTTGAGCACAAGAGTTCAAGACCATCCTGGACAACACGGTGAAATTCCATCTCTATAAAAAAATACAAAAATTAGCTGAGCATGGTGGCATGCGCCTGTAATCCCAGCTACTCAGGAGGCTGAGGCGGGAAGATCACTTGAGCCTGGGAGGCCAAGGTTGCAGTGAGCCAATATCACATCACTGCACTCCAGCCTGGGCCTGGGCAACAGAGTGAGACCCTGCCTATTTAAAACAAACAAACAAACAAACAAACAAACAAACAAACACTCTAGGATTCATAGACGTTAAAAAAACTTTCTCAAGGTCAGACATGGTATAGCCAGGATCTGAATCCAGGCAGCTGACTCCATGGCTCCTCCACAGCTGTCCCCTCTGCCCACTGTCATTCATTTCTGTTTGGGTGTAAGGACTAATAAAAAGAGAGTGTGATGCAGACTCTGATGTTTCAGGTTTGGGTTCCTGAAAGACAGGGTTTCAGTTTACAAAAGTGGGACATTCAGGGGAGGATGCTGCTGTGAAGTGGAAGGGGAAGAGATAGAAGGTTCCATTTTTGAATTTGTTCATCTGACTGACAGAAGACAGCAGTCTGTTGGAAATGCTGGCCTGGCATTCATGGGAGGGGTGGATTTGGGAGCTGTTGCTGGGCTAATTAGTAAGAGCAATAAGTGGGTAAGCTCAGCAGGGAAAGAAAGGAGGAAAAGAGGCAGAAAAGGGGGAAGTGAGAGGAGCCCAGAGCCAAAGCCAGAAGCTGGGGAAATGCCCACACTGTGTTCAGTAAGCAGACAGAGAGAGGAGCCAGCCTGGAAGACAGAAGCAGCAGGTGCACCCTGAATGCCCAAGACGAGCCTGAGGGGCTCTTACTGTGGCAAACTGCAATGTCTTGGGCTCTGAGTACAGATTAGCATATGTAGATCATGTTTCAGGCCCATAGTTCTGGAATCTCTGTGACAGCTATGTGAGGTCAGCAGAGAAGTGTCATCATTTCCATTTTACTAAGAAGTCAGCAACCACAATACTGGTCAATTTCTCAAGGTCATACACCAACACTACGTCCATATCTTCCAAGTCCAGATTCCCACTCCCTGAGGAAGAGAGCGAGGAGTGGGAGAGGGAGCCACGTGTAGGCAACAGGGGATGCATCACAAGTAGACACACATACAAAAAAATCGTAAAACCAATGGTACTAGCGATTCTACACAAAATGCACCTTCCTGAGAAATCTTTTTGTGGTGTAAGTTCTAAACAATTGCTGCAGTTATTGGTGAGTTTTACTAGTACATATGTAAGTTTCCAATTAACACACTTGAATTACTTATTCTCTCATAATCATCGTCTTACACTTACAGAAGTTACTCTGGAGAATCCTGAGTGATTCTGGCTTACCAGGACTCATCCACAGAAAGGTGTTTTCAGAATAAATTGGTAACAATTTGGAATCACTCAAGTTTGCTTCCGGCCCATTACCTGGCTCCAACCCTGTGGTACCATCTGCTACTCTGTTTAAAATGCTGGGTGCAGTGGCTCACGCCTGTAATCCCAGCACTTTGGGAGGCCAAGGCAGGTGGATCTCTTGAGGTCAGGAGTTTGAGACCTGCCTGGCCAACATGGTGAAACCCCGTCTCTACTAAAAATACAAAAATTAGCCAGGCATGGTGGCGGGTGCCTGTAATCCCAGCTACTCGGGAGGCTGAGACACGACAATCCCTTGAACCTGGGAGGTGGAGGTTGCAGGGAGCCAAAATGGTGCCCCTGCACTCCAGCCTGGGCCATAGAGTTGAGACTAAGGCAGATTTGAAATAAATGAGGAGAGCGCAGTGATTGTGAAGATGAAGAAGCAGAACTTGCAATACTTTGATTTTATCATTTTATGTGATGACTTGTGTGATGGTTAATATTGAGTGTCAACCTGATTGGATTGAAGGATGCAAAGTATTGATCCTGGGTGTGTATGTGTGGGTGTTGCCAAAGGAGATTAACATTTGAGTCAATGGGCTGGGAAAGGCAGACCCACCCTCAGTCTGGGTGGGCACAGCCTAATCAGCTGCCAGTAGAGCCAGAATAAAAGCAGGCGAAAGAACGTGGAAGGACTAGACTGGCTTAGCCTCCTAGCCTATGTCTTTCTCCTGTGCTGGATGCTTCCTGCCCTCAAACATCGGACTCCAAGTTCTTCAACTATGGGACTTGGACTGGCTTCATGCTCCTTAGCTTGCAGACTGCCTATTGTGGGACCTCACCTTGTAATCATGGGAGTCAATATTCTTTAATAAACTCTCCTTTATACATACATCTATTCTGTTATTTCTGTCCCTCTAGAGAACCCTAACACAGTTGGAATTTTTTTTTTTTTTTGAAACAGAGTTTCACTCTGTCACCCCGGCTGGAGTGCAATGACATGATCATAACTCACTGCAGCCTTGACCTCCTGAGCTGAAGTGATTCTCCCACCTCAGCCTCCTCAGTATCTGGGACTACAGGTATGTACCATTATGCTTGGCTTTAGGAAAAAAAAAAAATTGTAGAGATAGGATCTCACTACGCTGTCAAGTCTGGCCTTGAATTCCTGGCCTCAAGCAATCCTCCCACCTCAGCCTCCCAAAGTGCTGGCATTACGGGTGTGAGCCACCTCACCCAGCTGGAACTTTTTGTGTGCTTAAAATGTAAAAGAGTGAAACTGAGTGCCACCTATGAAGTGTGATTTTTTGGTTTGGCAATTGCAATTTTAGTTTATATCTGAAATATTTTACTAAACTTAAATAATATCTCTAAAATTAAAATGTATCATTTTAAATTGAGAGAATAATGATTATTACTGATTATTACATGACCAGTAGTGGAAGTAATTTTGTGTGTAGAAAACACCTGGTGTTAAATACTCTGAGTACACCACTGCATGCCCAAGCTGGAGCCCAGCCCTCAGGGGACTCTGGCCCTGGTGAATAGCAGCCGCCACCACAGCTCTACACCTTCTCCCTTTTACTTTCCACTCAGTTTGCAGATTCCCAGCGAGGAGGTGGCATAGCTGTCAGAGATCCCAAGCACCTCAAGATTTTCTCTATCACCTCTCTCTTTTTACTTTGAGAGTGCACAAGGCTTTAGAAAGTGAAAAGTAGCTTCTCCTCTCAACAGGATAGAGATCCCTATTCTGGGATGGTTAAGAAAATCCCAAGGTCTAAGGGGAGAAGTAGATTTTGGAGAAGTGATTGTCCCAAGGAGCTCACACAAGTAGTTACCCAGTTTGTTTAATGTAGCTTAAAACTAGCAATTAAGGAAACAGATCACTTCAAATTCAACATTAAACGATGTCTGGCTGGGTGCAATTGTTCACACTTGTAATCCCAGCACTTTGAGAAGGCCAGGTGGGGGGATCGCTTGAGGCCAGGAATTAAAGACAAGCATGGGTGACAGAGTGAGACCCCGTCTCTACCAAAAAAAACCAAAACAAAACAAAAACACGATTATTCTCAATCATCATTTGATTTTATAGATGTAAATAGACATTATATAAATACACATGTAGAACCAGATAAATACGCATATATAAAAGATGTAGCTGTGGCCGGGCACAGTGGCTCACGCCTGTAATCCCAGCACTTTGGGAGGCTGAGGCAGGTGGATCACGAGGTCAGGAGTTTGAGACCAGCCTGGCCAACATGGTGAAACCCCATCTATACTAAAAATACAAAAATTAGCTGGCACGGAGGCATGCATCTGTAATCCCAGCTACTCAAGAGGCTGAGGCAGGAGAATCGTTTGAACCTGGGAGGCGGAGGTTGCAGTGAGCCAAGATCACGCCATTTCACTCCAGCCTGGGTGACAGGGCAAGACTCCATCTCAAAAAAAAAAAAGATGTAGTTATTAAATATATGTATGTGTATATATACGAAAGATGTAGTATTAACATTGTGTATGTGGAGACATGCATAAATTGATGAGCATATGTGTATGTACATGAAACTGTAAATTTCAAAGAAAACTATAGTATAGGGACATGAATGTCAATTGATGAGCTCCTTCACCTGAGGTAGAGAGCAGTGGCACAATCACAGCTCACTGCAACCTTGAGCTTTTGGGCTCAAGCAGTCTTCCCGCCTCAGCCTTCCAAGTCGCCGGGATTACAGGTGCATGCCACCATGCCAGGCTAATTTTTTAAAAAAAATTTTGTAGAGACAAGATCTTGTTATGTTGTCCAGCTGGTCTCAGAACTCCTGGCTTCAACCGGTCCTCCAGCCTTGGCCTCCCAAAGTGCTGGGATTGTAGGTGTGAGCCACTGTGCCTAGCCTAGGCTCTATTTTCATTAGGCATCATTTAATGAATGGCTTGCACTCATACCTTCTCACAGAATTTACTACAAAGTGCAGAAAAGTCTACTTTCCCCTAGATGTTAAAAAGTACCCACCTTCCAAAAAAAAATTAAAATCACTTCTTGAATGACTTTCAAATGAATAAACTTTTTCTAAAAGAAAAAAAATAGGCTAGGCAGTGGCTCATGTCTGTAATGAGCACTTTGGGAGGCCGAGGCAGGATCACCTGAGGTCAGGAGCTCGAGACCAGCCTGGCCAACATGGTGAAACCCCGTTTCTATTAAAAATACAAAAAATTGGCCAGGTGCGGTGGCAGGCATCTGTAATTTTAGCTACTCGGGAGGCTGAGGCAGGAGAATCGCTTGAACCCAGGAGATGGAGGTTGTAGTGAGCCAAGATGGCGCCATTGCACTCCAGCCTGGCAACAAGAGCGAAATTGTCTCAAAAAAAAAAAAAAAAAAAGAAAAGAAAAAGAAAAGGAAAGAAAGAAAGAAAGAAAGAAAGAAAAAAACTTTTTTTTTTTTTTGAGACGGAGTCTTGTTCTGTCTCCCAGGCTGGAGTGCAGTGGCACCATCTTGGCTCACTGCAAGCTCCGCCCCCTGGGTTCAAGCGATTCTCCTGCCTGAGCCTCCCGAGTAGCTGGGACTACAGGCACCCGCCACCATGCCCTGATAATTTTTGTATTTTTTTAGTAGAGACGGGGTTTCACCGTGTTAGCTGGGATGGTCTTGATCTCCTGACCTCGTGATCTGCCCGCTTCAGCCTCCCAAAGTGCTCGGATTACAGGTGTGAGCCACCTTGCCTGGCCAAAAATAACTTTTAATAACAAAGGACATACAGACAAATGTAAGTCATGAAAAAGAATTGGATGTATTTTGAAATTATTTTCAACAGAGTATAAAATTGTCAAAGGTGTATGTCGAGTACATTACAAAGATCCAGACACTACCTAGGGAATACTAGGGAAGGTTTGTGTTAACTTCTAAAGCAGTGCAAGTGGATTAAAGGCATCTAAGTCAATGCAGCATGCCAAAGGAGGGTTCTGAACCTGCTAATACATCACCAATCAGCCAGTCTTGAGTTTGCTGGACAAATCTAGTTCATACTTCAAATCCCATGCCAGAATTGTAGTTACTTTAGGGAATCCTAAAGTGAAAGGATAATTTATAGTCTCTGTGGGATCTCTTTAAGTTTTAAGTTGACTTCCAAGCATGTAGCCCAACTCAGCCCAAATCACACTTAGTGCTAGTAAGAAGCCCCAGTGGACTTCTAGAACATCCCCATACCCTAAAGCCGTAACCCTTGACAAAAACAAGAGAAAGTGATGGTAGGTTCATGCAAACTGGCATTGCCCAGTGACAGCCTCCAGAGTTTTGGCTTCAGAACTGTCTCAGAATTCATACCAAGTACAAGATATGGTCTTGTATTAGGCTTCATATAAATCTCTGCCTGAAGCTTAATTCTCCTTTGACATTTCACTGTAGATAACACTCCCAGAGAAGAGTAGAGACACAATGTATGCTGCTGAGCTGTGGTCCCCCTAGGAGCTGACAGAAGGCAGGAGATGGATTCTGCAGCTAAATCTTGGTGTTTTTCCTCTATGTGGTTTTGAGGAGGTTTTCTTCTAAATCTTTGAGAGCTTCCTGTACTCATTATCTAAGTTACATATTTGGCTCAATGTGATTTTTTTTAAGGACATAGGACTCCTAGAGGAAACGAGACAGACATAAATATGCTAACATTTTTTTGAGGCTATAGGTTCCGTGAAAAATAGCAGTTGCTGGTACAAATGGAACAACTGGGAGTTGTGTTACTCCTTTTTGTATGAATATCACAAACATAGTCTTTATGTTTACCCCATATCTGTTTCTGAAGAGCTCAAAAGACTTTTTCAATTTGTAAGAGGTTTCCGCCCCCCAGTCCACACTAAGATTGGTGTGGGAAACCTCGCTCCAAGGCAGCTGGAGATGCAGTCTTCTCCTGCGTTTCACTCAAGGCTAAGTCTTGCAGAGTCAGAACAAATGATTACAGGTCCTTATCTGATGTCAATGGTGAGAGATTCCCATGGCTCAGGTTCCCCTGGGTCACAAGACCTGGACTTCACTTTGATTTCCAGAAGCAAGGCTGCCATCATCAGGTCCTCTCTAAAATGGCCAATGGCCTCCCTCTGCGCATGTCTCCAGTGACAATGACAAGTTTCTGTTTAATATAATTCACCTCTCTATCTGTTTTGCAATCACTTTAGAGCAAGGATTTTTTGTCTACCTTTTTTTGTATTTCATGGTAGAGTATCCAGCAGAGAATAGATGCTCGATAAAGAGTAAATTCTCAATGAAATTCACTCCATTGGCTCATGCCTGTAATCCCAACACTTTTGAAAGCTGAGGCAGGAGGATCACTCAAGGCCAGGAGTTTGAGACCAGCCTGGGCAACATTGCAAGACCTTGTCTCTACTTTAAGAAAAAAGAAAAAGAAAAAAATTCAGTTCATTGTCATTTTCATTTCTGCAATGAAATGAAAATTGTGATGACCCCAAATCTTCTTAGTTTGTACAAGAAAGGTAAGCAGGTTGAAAGTGAAACTGTTTGGGGCTTCTGGAAGCTTGGGAAAGAAGCTAAATTTGGCCTGAGAACAACAGAATTGGGCACATGACATGTAATTTTTGCTTTTATTTGAGCCTCTAAGCCCTCTGACTATTTAAGGAAGAACTATCAGGTGACAGTGAGTTAGAACAGGCAAGTCCTATAAAAAGGGCCTATGAAAACGTCTATTCAGACCCCTTAATCTCCACCCAAATACCCTCCAGTATGGGTCACTTTTTAAGTTTTGTACTTCAAAGAAGCTGTAATGGTAAGAGGCACCTTCTTGATACGCTGCCAAAATGTTCTTCCCCGGAAGAGAAATATGGAAAGGTAGAGGGCGTGTCACAGGTCTGGTTCCTAGGAAGCCCAGAAGCCCACTCCAAGATGGAGATACGGGCACAGGAAGTGCACTGAGGAGGCCCTGGGGCGGACACCTGAGAGGAGTGAAGGCCACAGGAGAAGCAGCAACAACCAAGGCCTCAGGGGGCCTCCAGGGAGCTCTGGGGCCATTATGGCCCTTTGGAGTTATTTTCTCATACTCCTGGAGGCTGAAAGTTCAAGATCAAGGTGTCAGTAGGTTTGATTTCTGCTGAGGCTTGCAAATGTCTACTTTGACTTGCAGGGATGTCTTGTCTTTTCACTGTCCTCTTTCCCTCTGTGCACACGAGCCCCTGGTGTCTCTTCCCTTTTTTTTTCTTTTGTTTTTCTTGTTTGTTTGTTTTGTTTTGTTTTCGAAACAGAGTCTTGCTCTGTCACCCAGGCTGGAGTGCAGTGGCACAATCTCGGCTCACTGAAACCTCCACCTCCCGGGTTCAAGAGATTCTTGCGCCTCAGCCTCTCAAGTAGCTGGGACTACAGGCGTATGCTACTACACCTAGCTAATTTTTGTATGTTTAGTAGAGATGGGGTTTCATATATGTTGGCCAGGCTGTTCTCAAACTCCTGACCTCAAGTGATCTGCCTGCCTTGGCTTCCCAAAGTGCTGGGATTACAGGTGTGAGCCAACATGCCAGCCTGCCTTCTTCTTCTTATGAGGACATCCAGTCCTCTCGAATTAGGACCTACTCTAAAGACCTCATTTAATCTTAGTAACCTCTTTAAAGGCCCTTCTCCAAGTATTTCTGTCACATTTGAGGTAAGCTCTTAAACCAGTGCATTTTGGGGAACAATTCAGTCCATAACTGTATGTTACATTACCTAGTGTCATTTTCAGGACTTAATACCATAACATTTTGGAGTTGGATGAGTTATTAGAAGTGTTCAAATTTACTTTTTCCTCAAACCTAGAATCCCTGGCAAACAGTGCTTAATTCACTGGAGAACTGTACTTTCCCAGTTGGCAAGTCTGGTATATGGGATTGATCATGTATAGCAGGTAAAAGTAGAAGGAGAGGTGGGTGGAGGCAGGGTTAAGCAAGAATACTGAATTCCAAAGCAGAATTGATCTGTAGTAATAAAAGGAGGTTACAGGCTGGGTGCGGTGGCTTACACCTATAATCCTAGCACCTTTGGAGGCCAAGGTGAGGGGATTACTTGAGTCCAGGAGTTCGAGGCCAGACTGGGCAAGATGGTGAGACCCCTGTCTTTACAAAAAATACACAAATTGACCAGGCATGGTGGTGGCATGTGCCTATAGTCCCAGTCCCTGGGGAGGCAGAGGTGGGAGAATTGTTTGAGCCTGGGAGGTCAAGGCTGCAGAGAGCCATGTTCGCACTACTGCGCTCCAGCCTGGGTGACAGCGTAAGACCTTGTCTCAAAAAAAAAAAAATGCTTTTTTTTTTTTTTTGAGATGGAGTCTCACTCTATCGCCCAGGCTGGAGTGCAGTGGCACCATCTCGGCTCACTGCAACTCTGCCTCCCAGATTCACGCCATTCTCCTGCCTCAGCCTCCTGAGTAGCTGGGATTACAGGCGCCCGCCACCACGCCTGGCTAATTTTTCATATTTTTAGTAGAGATGGGGTTTCACTGTGTTAGCCAGAATGGTCTCGATCTCCTGACCTCGTGATCCACCCGCCTTGGCCTCCCATAGTGCTGGGATTACAGGCATGAGCCACCATGCCTGGCTTTTTTTTTCTGTTTAAATTAAAGGAGGCTACAGAAAAGTCAATGACAATGAGAGTAGAAACTGATGGCACATTAAATGCAGAGCCCAGAATGGTCAGCATAGCCCTGAGCTAGGCGCAGGGACCCCAAGGGCATCTTAACTCCACTCCCAACAATGGCTTTCCCGGGGGTGTATCCTCCACTCCCAGGAAATGTGTGGAATAATTAAATAGTTGCGTTAAGGATAATGAATAGGCTGTGCAAGAAATTATAGGATATAGATGAGGAGGAGGGTGAGCTCTCTCTTTTTTTTGAGACAGGATTTCACTCTGACACCCAGGCTGAAGTGCAGTGGCACAATCTTGGCTCGCTGCAGCCTTGACCTCCCTGGCCTCAGATGGTCCTCCCATCTTAGCCTTGTGGGTAACTGGGACTACAGGCACATGCACCATGCCTGGCTAATTTTCTTTTTTTTTTTTTTTTAGAGAGATTGGGTTTCACCATGTTACTCCAGGCTGGTCTCGAACTCCTGGCCTCAAACAACCTGCCTGCCTCGGTCTCCCAAAGGGCTGGGATTACAGACATGAACCACCGCTCCTACCGCTCCTGCTCCCCTCTTAAATATAATTTCTCTTCCAAACCTGGACACTCCTTTAATTCCCTATCCAAATGGAATGACTCCTATAAATCCGGCTCTGTAGGGGATGCTGGGAGTGGTGCCCTGAGACTTTTTTCAGGGCTGAAGCCTCATTTCCCAGCTGCTGGGAGTGTGGGCCTTAGGGCTCTCAGCCGAGTTGGCCTACAGGCACTCCCCCATGGAAGAGAGCTGCCTCATCCAAGCTTATGCCCTCTTCCTGGGCAGTGTCTCCCCTCTCCTTCCTGCCCTCATTGGTTTCCTTGCCTTTCCTCCAGCATGCTAGGTGCACATCCACACAGGCCATACCTTCACTGGTCTGTTTCCTGGAATGCTCTCCCAGCTATCTGGATGGCAAACTGCCTGGCTTCCGGCAAGTCTCTGCTCAAGCTTCTCTCCTCAGCGAGAGCTGCCCTAGTCAACTGCATACTCCTACAGCCCGCCCACTCCAACCCACCCCAGCATGCCCATCCTTCAGGTCCTTTTTTGACTTTTTTTTCCCCTAACCTTTTTTTTTTTTTCTTAAGAGATGGGGTCTCACTATTTTGCCCAGGCTGGTGTCAAACTCCTGGCCTCAGGCAATCCTCCCACTTCAGCCTCCAAAGTCTCTGGGATTACAAGTGTGAGCCACCTGCTCAGCTACTTCTAACCTTTTGGTGTGCTGTCTCCGTTCCCTAGAAGGTACCCTCACAAGGCAGAAGTCTGTTTTGTCCATAGATGTGTTCTAAGTGCATAGTTGGTACTCAAGAAATCTTTGTTACTCAAGAAATTTTTCATCAGCTAAAGGAGGGATATAATTTCAGTCTTTAGATGATCTAACTCTCTGACATCAGAAAGAGTCATGATGAAGAAAATGTGGTGGTCTTCCTTAGATACTAGAAATTTTATACTGTCTCAGAGAATTCTTCCTGAATCTCAAGTTTCAATGCTGTAAAAGCAGTGGCATAATGCGTAGCATATTTGACAACCATACCAAATCGTTCTTCCATGCCTCCTTGGCTGTAAACAACAAAACTATTTTCAGTAATTACTAAAAATAATTTTATTGTTATACTTAATTTTATGCTTGTTTGCTTGATTCCTTCTTGAGTTTAAAGCAACTAATAAAAATAATAAATTTTTACCAAAGAAAAATATTAAGTCCAGCCCACATTCATGAGAGTGGAATTGGAAGGGAAGAGTATGGAAAAATTTCTATATATATTTTTAAACTACCGCACACAGCAATTATTTAGAACTAACAGATTTGGTGAGGGTGCTTATTTTATTCACAGATGTTGTTTAGAACTGCTGGCCCAAGTAGACAATAAAAAGCAGAGGATCCTTTAGTCATTTTTATTACGTTTATACATCCTTTACAGACAATTGCCTCTTGTTGTCTGTACCTGGGCAGAACACTCCTGCTTCCCTGCCCTTAGTAAACCATCAAATAAGAAAGAAAGCAGATATAGAAGATGTAGGGTATTATGGTTGAATCATGGTCCTTAAAAAAGTATGATGAAGTCCTAACTCCCAGTATCTTAGACTATGACCTCATTTGAAAAATTTGCAAAATAGTGTCATTACAGGATATGAGTGAAGATGAGGTCATACTGGACCTCATTGGATTGGAGTGGGCCCCAATCCAATATGACTGGTGTCTTTATAAGAGGGGCACAGAGACCCAGACACACAGAGAGAATAGCCTATGATGATGGAGGCAGAGATTGGAGTGATGCTACAAGCCAGAGGATGTCAAGGATTGCCAGCAGCCACCAGAAGCTAAGAGAAGCCCATGGAATAGATTCTCCCTCAGACTCTCCAGAAGGAACCAACCCTGGTGACACTTGATTCCTGTCTTCTGGCCTGCAGAACTGAAGGGAATACATTTCTGCTGTGTAGGTCACCCAGCTTGTGGTACTTTGTTACCACAGCCCTAGGAAACTGACTCTCGAGTCTTCAGGAAAATCCAACATAGCCATAGCTTGTGGAACACTAGATAGGGAATACTGTGGGATAGCAGATTATCTGGGGAAGGAAATTTTTTTTAAAAGAAAAAGACAGCCAGGTGTCGTGGTTCACGCCCATAATCCTAGCACTTTAGGAGGCCCAGGCAGGAGAATCACTTGGGCTCAGGAATTTGAAACCAGCCTGGACAACATAGTGAGATCTTGTCTCTATTTATTTTAAAACGAATGAAATAAATAAATAAAATAACTTTTTTTTTTTGAGACGGAGTCTCACTCTGTCACCCAGGCTGGAGTGCAGTGGCGCCATCTCAGCTCACTGCAAGCTCTGCCTCACAGGTTCACGCCATTCTCCTGCCTCAGCCTGCTGAGTAGCTGGGACTATAGGCACCCGCCACCACACCCGGCTAATTTTTTGTATTTTTAGTAGAGACGGGGTTTCACCATGTTAGCCAGGATGGTCTCGATCTCCTGACCTCGTGATCCACTCGCCTCGGCCTCCCAAAGTGCTGGGATTACAGGCACGAGCCACCACGCCTGGCCAAATAAAATAATTTTTAAAAAGAAAAGAAAAATTGGAGCGTTTTGCTTAGTTGTGTTCTGAATACTTGCAGATTCTTTTTCTTTTTTTTCCTTTTCTTACAAGTTCCATGGCAGGAAATACTTGTAGATTCCACTCTGATTACCTACAGCTTTCCTGCATATTGCAAAACTATCTATCATCAGGGCTGCAGGGAGAATGAAATAAACTGAACCATAATTGATCAGAATTGGAATGAATGCTGACCAGACAAATTCCATCTCCCCTCATTTAAAGATAACCAAGTGCGCAGTTCTCCCTCCCTGAGCTGGTGACTGTCCTGTTTTCATAACCCTGGGCAGTGCAGTGACCTTGAGGACACCAGTGGTAAAAACTGAGTAGCATGGGAGCAGCTGTAGGAGTGGAAAGATAAGAGAGGGCAGTTTACCTTCCTGCAGCATGAGCAGCAATCTGAGCTCCTCTTTCTCAAAACTTCTCAAGCTTCTTAACTGCCTCCTTAAACTGCTCCTTAAAAACTCCACTTTCTGGCTGCACGCGGCGGGTCACGCCTGTAATCCCAGCACTTTGGGAGGCCGAGGTGCGCAGATCACCTGAGGCTGGGAGTTTGAGACCAGCCTGACCAACATGGAGAAACCCCATCTCTACTAAAAATACAAAATTAGCTGGGTGTGGTGGCGCATGCCTGTAATCCCAGCTATTTGGGAGACTGAGACAGGAGAATCGCTTGAACCTGGGAGGCAGAAGTTGTGGTGAGCCAAGATCGCTCCATTGCACTCCAGCCTGGGCAACAAGACTGAAACTCCGTCACAAAAACAAACAAACAAACAAACAAAACTCCACTTTCTGTTAGGAAAACAAAGGTGGACAGATGGGTGGTAGCAGGGCCTGGGTTCCAGGGAGGACCCCATCCTAGGGCACAGGCCTAGGTCAGGGCAATGTGTTCCGTGGAGGATAACACAGTCATTTCACCTGTGGCTTGTGTTTTCTTATGGGTAGGGTGAGAGGGCTGGACTAGCAGATTTCCACATGCCGTGAGTCTTACTGATTTCTGAGTCTGGTTTTAAATAGATTGATCCAGGCAGTACAAAAGCTCCCCTCAGTTCCTCCCTGTACTTCAGAACAGTTATTTCTCCATTCTTGACTCTACTTTTCTAGATAAAGGACTCTTGACTGCTAGTGAGTAGTTAACATCCACCATCCTCTTATCTTGGGCTACCTATGGCAGTCCCAGAAGGTCACTTTGCCATGTGGTTACTGATTCAACATTAAAGCTTGTAGAACCACTTGGAAAATATCAACCTTTGAGAAGTTCTAGGTTTTAGGAAACTAAAGCTTTTTAACAAATAGCAATGACTTTGCATGTAATTGTTCTATTGTTTTCCTCTCTTATTTCTTTTTAGTTAAACTTTTTCTGGTTATAAATTAATACATATTCATTACTAAAAATGTGGACAATATAGAAAGTCATACTGTCTATGGTATTTAATATGCAAACAAAAATTGTTAATAATCCTACCCCTCAGAGACAATTGTTAGTAACATTTGATATATTACTTAATAGGCTTTTTTCTATGCATTTATATGTGTATTTATTTTTTAAAAATTAGGATGGGCTATGCCAAATATGTTTTGTTGCCTTTTTTTCACTCAATATCATGACCTGAAAATTTTTCCTTATAATTAAATATTCTACGAAAATAATATAATGGCCTTTCTCAACATAAAACTATATGTATGCACTGTTCCTCTATTATCATATATATATATATATATACACACACACACATATCTTCTTTTTTCCATGTCACAGAACACATGGTTTTTATATATATAGTTATAGTTATATCTTGGTATATATTTAGATTTTTTCAAATTACAAACAACCAGATAAAAATCTAAATAGCTAAATTGCTATGAAAATTTCTATTATTTCATCAGTAAGACTTGCTGAGCAGACAATGTATAACGATTTTAGTGTATATTGTTAAATTATGATTCTGAAAAAAGTTTTACCAATTCACTTTTTACTGGCAATATATGACACTTTGTTCATTTTACTTCAGGCTGGCCAAATGAATATATATGTTCACATATATATGTATATATATACACACATATAGTTTTGTTTTGTTTTGTTTGAGAGATGGGGTCTCGCTATGTTTCCCAGACTAGTCTGGAACTCCTGGCCTTAAGCGATCCTCTTGCCTCAGCCTCCCAAGTAGTTGGGATTATAGGCACAAACTACTGTAATTTAAGCTCATTTTATCTTAAAAACAAACTATTTGCTCATTTTGAACATGAAAGATTATACCTTAATTGTTATCCTGGTATGTGTTTATTTGATTACTAGTGAGGTTGGACATTTTTGTCCCTCTTTCTGGTTGAGAATGAAATTTCAGATAGAATTACAATTAGTCTGGGAGTGACACATTTTAGATTGGTTTTATGAATAAAACCTTTTCCATTTCTGTTATTACATATCATATTTCAATATTGTTTGTCATGATAGTTTGCTGAATGTTCTGGTACACATGTATTTTAAGTGATTCAGCCAGACAGAGCTTATTGTCATAAACTCAGCTTCTTAAAAAAATAAATGCATCAAACAATTATTCTCTGTGGTTCCCAAGGGTAGATTAGGTGTATAATTCCATAATTTGGGGGTACTGAACAAAACCACCTCATTTCATCCATTTGACTAAGATTTCCTGCATGCCAGCCCCAATTCTAGATATGACACAGTCATACAAGAGTCAGCCATGGTCCCTGCATGCACAGAGATTCATTGTAGTACAGGGCACAGATGACCAAAAAAGGCAAACATACAAAAATATAAAACAATATAGAATGTGAAGTGTTAAAAAAAAATCAAACAAGAAATTATCGAGCTAGAGAATAGCACTTTCCTGCTTTGGGTGTGACAGTCAGAGAATACTTTAAGGTGACATTTCAGCTACACCTAAAGGAAGGGAGGGAGCAGTGTGGCAATCCTGACGTGGGAGGGATTTTGGCGGGCCGAGGGTGCAGAAGAGATGTGGCCAGATCCTTAGGGGTCTTTCAGGTCATAGTGAGGAGGTTGAGTGTTACTCTGAATTCAATGGGGAAGCCATTGATGGTTTCAGAAGAAGATCAAGTTGTATTGCCCAGGTAGGAAACAGTGCAGCAATGCAAGTGAGAAACAGTGGTGGCTTAGGATAAGGGTAAGGAGCTGGAGCTGGAGGTGGAAACAGGTGGGCTAACCTTCTAAACAAGGGCTATATTGTGAAGTCACATGCATGGGAATTTAATTTACTTGCTGGCTTTAAACCCTTTCTTCCTGCTATTCCCAAGCCTGTTAAGGTTGGACTGACTCTTCTGCAGGGGAAATGTCAATTTGGCCTGGTGGCCGGCTTGTCGTTTATAATTTCTCAAAGATAGTATGAGGTGTGTCTGATTAAGCAAGAGTGAGATTCAAATCCACACATTATTGAATACCCACCAATTGCCATCCCCTGTTCTAGGAGCTTTTACCTGCTGCTATAGGAAATAAGCCAAATTTAAGTCACTACACAGATAAATCAAATTAGAGCTTCCATCCTACTGCTTGTAAGAAATGCCTTCTTCATTCTCTGAGCTCTTCCTTCCTTGAAAAGTAAAATCCTCCAGCTGCTTACTTAGTCCAAATGAGGTAGTCCTGTTTACTATCGTTACGCAGAAAAGAAACTGAGAAGTCTAGTCACTCTGCCTAAGGTTCCAACCACTGCTCTGGTGAGGCTGGTACCAGAAACAAGATGTTCAGCTCCCAGGCATAAAGGTTGTGGCAATGGGTACTCCACACCATAGGACACTGGGTTCCTGGTTACAACTCTAGTGACAGATAGTTGCATTTACAGTTAATCAGCCATTTCTCTTGACAAACCCCACGGTCCAAGGTGGTAGACCAGGTTGTGATGCAATCACATGACTCTGTTCCTCACTGACCCTCCCCCAGGATAAGACACCACCACCAACTCCACCACCACTGTCACCACCAACAAGGTGGATTCCTCCTTAAGGGCTGTTACTGTACATTTCTGACAACTGAGACTTCTTAGGACCATCCCAGGCCTTCAGAAGTGTTGTAATAACTTGAGACCTTAGAGGGAAAGGGTAAGGAGTTCTGATTTACAAGGGAACTCCTTGATCGCTTTGCATTTTGTTCACCTCTTCAACAACTTTCAAATGCCACTCAGCAATAGACCAATAGCAAGACAGAGCCCATCACCTTAGCCAAGCCAAAAAAGAGATGTTCAGTCTGAATGCTAAAAAACCAGGGATGTACTTTCCTTACAGCCACACACCTGAAAAAGGTATAGATAATACTAGTTATATTTATGATGTAAAATATTTGCAATGCATTTAATGACCAAAAAGTCAGGGATGAGTCCTAAGTCTCCATATCTGTTAACTGGACAGGTGATGTCACTGACTGAAACAAAGATTATAAGAGGGTATCAGATGTATGAGGAAGATGAGATCTGCTTTGTACATTTAAAGTATACAGTTTTATGGGGTTTGGGTTTTTTTTTTTTTTTGCTTTTGTTAATACAAATAAAAGGAAGTTCTGGGTGTCAAGTTCAAGAGAAGAGGGTGGGCTTGAGATAAGAGATTTGGAAATGGTCAGCATATTTGTGGTAGCTGAGTCATAAGTGTATATGAAATTGACTGGGAAAAGGTCGGAGCTGAGATAGAGCCTGAGGCACAGCACCATCTGAGAAGCAAGCTCACAGAGGAATCCGAGACGGAGCTCTCAGGGTAGCAGGAAGACAATCAGGTTATGGAACCCAAAGGGAGAAAACATTTCCAGAAGGAGGAATCTGTCTCACAGTATCCAAAGCAACAGAGGTCAAGAAAGACAAGGCTGACATCAGGTTATGAAATTCTCAAGTAGATAAGACCTACTGAGGCCTATTTTGGAAACTTATTAACCAAGGTCATATGATTAGATCATATTTCCCTTCCACAATTTGTGCTTAGAGTTGTATCACATTACTCTTATCAGAGCCATTTTGACAATCATCTACTAAGCAGAAATTGGTATAATTGAGGTCTTTTCATCACATCTTACTTTGCTGATTTGATCAGAAGTAAACAAGCCACTTTCTTCTTGAAACCAACAAAATCTCATAGCTACTCTATTCCACTTTGGCTTTTGCCATTTGACCATGGCACTGCCCAGCACAGTATGTGTTCTTCTGAGTTCAGTATGTCTATTTGTGTGTAAGGCAATGCCTTCAGTCTCCCAACCATACCTCTTATTGGAATACGATGGAAACTTCTCTTGAACAGCATGATATGACATTGTTTGGTCTTCACTTAGTTTGGGCGTATCATTTACATATTTACTCCACATCTTTTCTCATTAGTCTGACTTCATTTAGGTACAGCTGCTTGGAGCCAATGTGATCATAAGCAAAAATACAAATATAAACACAAATAAAATGTCAGTACTTGATTACAAGACAATTCATAATATGCTAACATTAAAATTTATAGGTCATTTAAATGAAAACATAAAATTTCAAAATCCTGGAGACCCCTCTCCCGAAGAATACACCTCTTGATCTACGTTTCAGAAACACGGCCAGGGAGATTATGTCTGGTGAATGGCCACTGCTCCTTGCACACTTGCTTTTATTTTTGATTTCTTCTCTCAGGGTCTTTGAAGGAAGAAGGCTGGAGTGGGAACCTGTGAGGAGCAACAATAGCTGTGGAGAAACGGGAGTGACAGGTCTTGATGGTTTCCATGTAGCTGGTTTTAGAATTGCTTTTACTCCACAGTGCCCAACAGAGTGACAACTAACAGTCAAGGCTTCTTCGATACATACTCAAGCACTTAATATTACTTGAAAAAAAAAAAAGGCTTCCATAATGACTGTTGTCGTTTAGTAGCAGACCTGGGGGCCGGAGCCGCCTGTGGACGACCATCCGCCAGCTTCTCTCGCTCCGTCGATTAGGAGGAGTGGTGGCGACCTCGGCCTTCAGTGTCTCCGACGGAGTGAAATGGCGGCGGCGGCGGGGATGATGTTGCTGGGTTTGCTGCAGGCAGGGTGGGTCGGTGCTGGGCCAGGCGATGGAGAAGGTGACAGGCGGCAACCTCTTGTCCATGCTGCTGATCGCCTGCACCTTCACCCTCAGCCTGGTCTACCTGTTCCGTCTGGCCGCCAGCCACTTGGTCCAGCTGCCCGCAGGGGCGAAAAGTCCTCCATACGTTTTCTCCCCAGTTCCATTCCCTGGGCATGCCATAGCATTTGGGAAAAGTCCAGTTGAATTTCTAGAAAATGCATATGAGAAGTATGGACCTGTATTTAGTTTTACCATGGTAGGCAAGACATTTACTTACCTTCTGGGGAGTGATGCTGCTGCGCTGCTTTTTAATAGTAAAAATGAAGACCTGAATGCAGAAGATGTCTACAGTCACCTGACAACACCTGTGTTTGGGAAGGGAGTTGCATACGATGTGCCTAATCCAGTTTTCTTGGAGCAGAAGAAAATCTTAAAAAGTGGCCTTAACATAGCCCACTTTAAACAGCATGTTTCTATAATTGAAAAAGAAACAAAGGAATACTTTCAGAGTTGGGGAGAAAGTGGAGAAAAAAATGTGTTTGAAGCTCTTTCTGAGCTCATAATTTTAACAGCTACCCACTGTTTGCATGGAAAGGAAATCAGAAGTCAACTCAATGAAAAGGTAGCACAGCTGTATGCAGATTTGGATGGAGGTTTCAGCCATGCAGCCTGGCTCTTACCAGGTTGGCTGCCTTTGCCTAGTTTCAGATGCAGGGACAGAGCTCATCGGGAAATCAAGGATATTTTCTATAAGGCAATCCAGAAACGCAGACAGTCTCAAGAAAAAATTGATGACATTCTCCAAACTTTACTAGATGCTACATACAAGGATGGGCGTCCTTTGACTGATGATGAAGTAGCAGGGATGCTTATTGGATTACTCTTGGCAGGGCAGCATTCATCCTCAACTACTAGTGCTTGGATGGACTTCTTTTTGGCCAGAGACAAAACACTTCAAGAAAAATGTTATTTAGAACAGAAAACAGTCTGTGGAGAGAATCTGCCTCCTTTAACTTATGACCAGCTCAAGGATCTAAATTTACTTGATCGCTGTATAAAAGAAATATTAAGACTTAGACCTCCTATAATGATCATGATGAGAATGGCCAGAACTCCTCAGACTGTGGTAGGGTGTACCATTCCTCCAGGACATCAGGTGTGTGTTTCTCCCACTGTCAATCAAAGACTTAAAGACTCATGGGTAGAACGCCTGGACTTTAATCCTGATCGCTACTTACAGGATAACCCAGCATCAGGGGAAAAGTTTGCCTATGTGCCATTTGGAGCTGGGTGTCATCGTTGAATTGGGGAAAATTTTGCCTATGTTCAAATTAAGACAATTTGGTCCAGTATGCTTCGTTTATATGAATTTGATCTCATTGATGGATACTTTCCCATCGTGAGTTATACAACTATGATTCACACCCCTGAAAACCCAGTTATCCATTACAAACGAAGATCAAAATGAAAAAGGTTGCAAGGAACCAATATATGTGATCATCACTGTAAGCCACAAAGGCATTTGAAGAGAATGAAGTGTACAAAACAACTCTTGTAGTGTACTGTTTTTTTTTGAGTGTGTAATTCTAAAAGCCAGTTTATGATTTAGTATTTTGTTAACTGAATGGTTCTATCAAATATAATAGCATTTGAAACATTTTCTAATAGCTATGATACTTATACATGTGCTTTCAGGAAGTTCATTAGTAAAACAATTGTTCAGGGGGGATCTAGGTAATTGGCAGATTCTAAATAATATAATTTCCAGGTAGTAATTTTAAGAGTACTCTTAGCTCTTGCCAAATAAGTTCAGGGTATTCAAATCTTGGACTAGTCCTGCAAGGTATAAAGAATAAAAATCCCGGTGAGATACTTGGAAACCTCAGGTTATTATTCATCTGGGCAATTATTGTGTGTGTGAGGATGGAAGGGTAGGGAATAATCGAACATCTAAAGCCTTGAATAAGAGAATACTAATTCTTTTGGTATGATGATACTCAGAAATGGAGATGTTGTAGAAAAAAAAATCCTTTGGAATTTTGACTAAAATCACTAAATATAGGAAATTAAGAGATCCGGGACCATATTTGATAAGATTTCCTAAAAATAATGTAATTATTAATGCCAAAAACTGCTCATGTATCTTGATCTAATTACTAAATAATTACATATTTACCTGATAAATATGTATCTAGGTCTACAAGGTCACATTTATGTGGAAGTCCAAAGTCAAGTCCTTAGGGGATAATTTTGTTTTGGCTCAGTTGTTCCCTGCTTCCTCTCTCTCTTTTTTTTTTTTTTTTTTTTGAGATGGAGTCTCGCTCTGTCGCCCAGGCTGGAGTGCAGTGGTGCAGTATCAGCTCACTGCATCCTCCGCCTCCCGGGTTTAAGCAATTCTCTACATCAGCCTCCTGAGTAGTTGGGATTACAGGCACCTGCCACCACGCCTGGCTAATTTTTGTGTTTTTAGTAGAGACAGGGTTTCACTCTTTTGACTAGGCTGGTCTTGAACTCCTGACCTCGTGATCCACCCGCCTCGGCCTCCCAAAGTGCTGGGATTACAGGCATGAGCCACACGCCTGGCCTTCCCTGCTTCCTCTCTAGAATCCAATTAGGGATGTTTGTTACTACTTATGTTGATTAAAACAGTTAACAAACTTTTTTCTTTTTAAAATGTGAGATCAGTGAACTCTGGTTTTAATATAATCTGAAACAAGGTCCTTGGGAGTAATATAATTGGTCACATTCTGTAAAGCACATTCTGTTTAGGAATCAACTTATCTCAAATTATAACTCAGGGCCTAACTATATGAGATGGCTGAAAAAATACCACATCGTCTGTTTTCACTAGATGATGCCAAAATATTTTGCTTTACGTATATTACAGTTCTTTTTAAAACACTGGGAGACTCATGTTAAACTCTAATTGTGAAGGCAGAAACCCTGCTAATTTTTCACATTAAAATTCTCTTTGAAAAAATACAGAAAAAAAAATGACTGTTGTCACCATAGAGATCAGCAGCAGAACTCATTAAGAAGACCTGGCTTTCTTCTTCGTGTGGAAGAGTAGGAATGCAAAGCATGGAAGTATATTGGACATTAATTATTTTTGCCCCATAAGAAAGGACATTTTCAGCAGGGCACGGTGGCCCATGCCTGTAATCCCAGCACTTTGGGAGGCTGAGGTGGGCAGGTCCCCTGAGGTCAGGAGTTCAAGATCATCCTGGTCAACATGGTGAAACCCTGTCTCTACTAAAAATACAAAAATTAGCCGGGCATGGTGGCGCACACTTGTAACCCCAGCTACTCAGGAGGCTGAGGCAGGATAATTGCTTGAACCCGGGAGGCGGAGGTTGCAGTGAGCCAAGATCCTGCAACTGCACTCTGGCCTGGGTGACAGAGCGAGACTCCACCTCAAAAAAAAAAAAAAAAAAAAAAAAAGGACATCTTCTAAGTGCCATTTAGAATAATATAGTACTTAGTACAAAGTACTGCAACTTAAAATATTATGTCTTCCTTGCAAATTGTACCTTACTCATGTTTGTTTATCTTCTTTCCAATATCCATGCTCCATTGTTTGAAACTCATAACAAGTGCTTCATAAATGCTGATTTGAAGAAGCTGGGAAGTAAGATTAAGTGGCAAGTCCAAGGTTACCAGCTACTAAGTATCAGTTAGGACTCAAACCTAAGACGTTTAACTCTGCATTCAGTGACACAACTGTCATTTAAGGAGTGCAGAGGAAGAGAAAGCAGCTCTGACATCCAGGTGCTGGAACTATCAGCTGGGCCTTGGTGTTGCTAAGAACTTTTCTGGACCATGGTGTTCTGTCGAATGAAAACAATTTCACGTAACACCAAAGTCAGACAAGGGCATTCTGTAACCATGATCAAGACAAAAACAAGACCACGTCATAATTTTGTCTGAACACGGACAAAATTTAGGCATTGTCTAAACCACAAAAATGACAAATATGTGTGACTGTTCTTTATCATTCATGGCTTTAGCCTCTGTCTAGTCTTGACTCCTTCTAAATAAGACTTATTAAGATACCCAATCATAGAATTACTGCCATTTCCTGACAGCAGCCAATCCAGAGTAAGGCCTTGCTTTCTTGAACTCTTCCCAAAATCACATAACGCAAGCCCATAGTAAATTCTAACACCTTCTTACTGAGATGCCCCCACGGTTCCTCATGCATGCATTTCTCCTGGCTTCAAGAAGTAGTAGCTCAATTCTTTTACTACAAGCTGTTCCTGGTGGGTGTGTTGGAGAGCACTGACAACTCCTCCTATGTCCAGGGGCTATGTTGTGTATACATGCTGAGTGTTTAATTAGACAACCCTGTAAGACTGTTATTATCCCCACGTGGCAGATAAAGACATGGAGGTTCATGAAAATTTAACGATTTGCCCAAGGCCCCCCTCGTATCCCCAGGAAAAGCCAGCGACCACATTCCAACCCTCCGCTAACTCTGCATTGAGCACTCTCTTTCCTATGCCCTCCGCCTGCGCCCATTCCCCTCTTCTGCGGGCCGACCGGGATCCTGCTGGGGGCTACAGCCCAAACATGTTACTTTTCCAACTGTTGTTTTATGTGTTTCTATGAGAAAGGATATTCGGATTCAGAAATGCTTTGCAACTCCAGAGCTGTTGAGCCTGCGGCGCGGCCCACCACTCAACAGCGGTGCTGAGTGGCTGCTCCGTCGCGCGGGATCCACTCCGGGCCTCCGAGGGTGGGTGCACGATCCACTAGCCACTCTCCAGGGGAGAGTGACGTCCGGGTGGACCAATCGCCGCTGGGGCACCGGCCGCTGGGCCCAATCGCAGGAGAGCCGGGTAGAACAGTGACAGCGCCGCGGCAGCCGACCCCGCCTCCTCGGCGGACAGCGATGCTCAGCTGGCTGCGGCCGAGTCACCGCCTAGCGCTGGCAGGGCCGCTGACCGACCGACGGAGGCGCCGATTGGTCGATTGTCCACTGCGCAGAAGGAGCAGCTGCTCCGCGCCCCGCCGCGCCGCGCTGAGGCCGAGGTCCGCAGGGCCGCGGGGAAGCCGAGGGCTGCGCGGAGAACCCTGCAGGTGTCACTCGGGACGCGGAAGTGCGCTTGCCGTGGTTTGCTTTACAATACGCTTGAGACTCCCCGACAAGCGTAATTTGGTCGAGTTCGACGGGAAAGTACTCTCCCCACCCCAGCGCCGGCCGCGTAGTCCGAGGTTACTGTCCCCGGCGCGTCCTCTGTTGCCCCAGTCCAGAGGCTGCCCTTGAACCCGGGCGCGCACGAGCGCAGGGCATCCGAGGCGACAGCCCCTGGCACGGCCCGACCTGCACCCAGCCTGGCAGGAAGACTGTAATCGTGGGGTGAGTTAAAAATAAGGCCCTTTCGATTGGGAGCTGCTTTTTAAAACGCCCCCTCCCTGTCCGTTTTTAATACGCAGCAAAATAACAATAACAATTGTGCAACTGTCGCTTCCCAAAAGGAACCTCATTGTTGAACTTATGAAAAATCAGTTGGCAATATACAGTGTGGGAACTGTACTGTGATCATTGGCTAACCAAGATGGGTGACAGTTTATGATTTCAAAGACTCAAAGGCGGCTTGAGTCCTACAATGTCCTACTCATAAAAATGGAAAGCATGGCAGCCTCAGGTTGTTACAGAGTACTCTACTCCAAAGTAAAAGTTATTCTCTGAGAAAGTGCTTACTGCCTTTTCTGTTCTCTAGTTTGCTTGTTTAAACATTTACTCCACAAAATTGCTCAAACTTACCCATCTTTGAATATCTAGCCTCTGGGATGAGACAGATGATCTTTCTCCGTTTTCACTTTTTATAGAATACAGCTACCTACCCAGGCAATATGAAGATTTTATTTGTAGAACCTGCCATTTTCCTTAGTGCATTTGCTATGACTTTGACCGGTCCACTGACAACGCAATATGTTTATCGGAGAATATGGGAAGAAACTGGCAACTACACTTTTTCATCTGATAGCAATATTTCTGAGTGTGAAAAAAACAAAAGCAGCCCAATTTTTGCATTCCAGGAGGTAAGAAATTACAATATCCATAGTATTTAATAAAATGGGAATGTGTACCGGGCTTTTGAGTCAAAGAGGACCCTGAACTCATCATCCATTGCTGTCTCTAGGACGGCCATCAAAGTCCTAAATCCCAAACCTAATGGCCTTTACTGGGATCTCACCTCATTTGAAGTTTCCTGACACCTTTCAAATCTGTCTCTTCTTCTTAAAACACCCTCCTGCTCTGTGACACCAGCTCTTCTCCTTTCTCTCGGAAAATTTCACCACGGTGTCATCTCCTCTGTGGCTGTCTCCTTGCTTTCCCCCCCCCCCAAAAAAAAAAAAAAAGTCTGAAAATTGGGGCAGGGCAGGCTGGAATGAGCTACTTGGTGGACAGGGGTGGCTGAAACATGGTGTTTCTGTCTCTCACTTGCTCTGTTCTTCCCCAATCCTTTTACTGTTTCTGCATGTCCCAGCTTTCAGGGACTCTAGAAAGTGGCCCATCACTGAAGATTGTGAGCCAGTGTCTGTCACAGGGTGGGATGGAGGAGCATTTATTATTTGGTGGTGGTATCAAATCAGCCTTGGCTCTCACGTGTTGAGGAACAGCTGTGTGGGGACATCTGGAGTGGGGAGTACCCACCGTTGACACCAAAGATGTTTAGCCAGATATTAAGGAGGCTTTCTTCCTCCCTCTCCAGCAATCTCCCCAGTTTTTTTGTGTGTAAAACAGGAGGCAGGCACTTCACCATTCTCCTGGTCCCTTGGGCAGTTTTTGACAAAAGTCTACCATTTCAAAATGCAAAGAGATAGTATCCAGGTTTGGAAATTTTTTTTTTTCCTACAATGCCTCAAAAACAAATCACACCTGTAAACTCTAAACTCTTCTTCTCGGGGATATTTTGTGATTGCAAAGGGGTGGTGCTGCCTTCCCAGTGAAAGATGAAATGAATTAAAAGGAATTGAGTCACCTCCTGCTGGCTGTGAGTCTCTGTGACTGGGAGAAGAGCCTGAGAAGGAGGAAATGGCAAACCGCCCCAGAGGCAAGGTTCTAGCACTTCCCGAGGTGTCAGGTGGAACCTTGCTGGGGTGAGGTTAGGCAATTTGGCACAACCCCTAATCTTACTCATTTCCTCATTCCCATGGGAAACGTTTTCTTGGAAGTGATTATTTCTGAGCAGCCTGGAAGAAATCAAGGTTCTGGCGTAGAGTAAGGTCATAAAAAAGAAGGGCCCTGAGTCTCACCCAGCGGTCTTATCTCCCTTCAAGAATGTCTCCTATGTCATTCCCGGGAGTGAGAAGCTTCGATCGGCTCACAGTTTCTTTTTTTAAGTGTTTATTTATGCATTAAACAAATGTTTATCACACATTATCCTGTGGTGACAAGGATAAGCAAAACGGCTCTGAACCCGAGAAGCCCAGAGTCTCTCTAGGTTGAGAAAAACATAAACAGAATAGAGTTTAACAAATCCTCTTAGTTTCAAAGTTGGGGTCTACAGCAGGGATGCTCTTCAGATTTCGGCTCTGGAGATGTTTGTTAATATGCATACTTGAATCCCATCCTGGAACCTCTAACACAGTGTTTTTTAACCTTGACTGGACACGGGAATCACCTGAAGTGTTATTTTATTTAATTTATTGTGTATTTATGCATGTATGGTACTTTTTGAGACGGGGTCTCATTCTGCTGCCCACACTGGAGTGGAGTGGCGTGGTAATAGCTCACTGCAACTTTGAACTCCTAGGCTCAAGGGATCCTCTTACCTCAGCCTCCTGAGTAGCTGGGACTACAGGCACATGCTACTACACTCAGCTAATTTTTGATTTTTTTTTTTTTTTTTTTTTTGTAGAGACAGGGTCTTGCTCTGTTTCCCAGGCTGGCCTTGAACTCGTGGCCTCAAGTGAGCCTCCTGTCTGGTCCTCTCAAAGTGTTGGGATTACAGGCGTGAGCCACCGTGCCCGGCCTTATTTTATTTTTTTAATTGACAGATAATCATTGTACATATTCATGGAGTATACAGTGGTGTTTTGATACATACAATGTATAGTGATCAGATCAGGCTAATTAGCATATCCATCAACTCAGACATCTCTCATTTCTTTGTGTTGGGAACATTCAATACCCTCCTTCTTGCTATTTGAAACTATATAACGTATTACTGTTAACTGTAGTCACCCTGTGGTGCTACAGAACACTAGAACTTATTCCTCCTGTCTAGCTGTAATGTTGTATCCTTTAACAAATTTCTGCTTACAGGCTCATCAATTTCTGTATTTGATTCTGTGCTTTCTTTTGGCTGACCTGTAGGAGCAGGCCCCCTGGTTGCAGTGGGAGGGACCAGGGAGGAGAGGACAAGAATGTCTGGGAAAGTCTGCTGCTCTTGCCCTCTTGGAGTGAGGGAAGACGGGCCTTGGTCCAGCCAGCTTGGTGGCTTCTGCAGCCGTACAGGGGGCAAGTGTTGGCCCACCTCCAGCCTGGCCCAGCTGCTGAGAGCCCCCTACTGCCCACAGCAGTGGTCTCATGTCAAAGATTTTTGCCGAATTTTCAAATTGACTTTTTCATTTATTGTTTCTTAATTGGATTAATATTCAAGAGAACCTACTACTCTAGATCCCTTCCCTTAAAGTTGGTGCTCTTAGACCTCTGGGAACCAGAAACCACCCCTACCCTCATCTGCCACCCACGCTGGAGTGGTGGCCTATTCTGTTTGCTCCTTAGGACAAAGGAACATTTTTGTTTCCCAGGAGGCACCACCATCGCCTTCAGTGATTCATTCAATGACTAAAAAAGGCTTAAATCTGTTTTATAAATCAGCTTAGCATTTCCCAGTATACAAATGGCACACACTTTTTATATTGACTTTGGAAAATACAGAGAAATGGCAAGCAAAAAATGTTTTAAGATCATGCAAAATTCCTTCCATCAAGTAACTAGTGTAATGATTGACACATCTTCCAATCTGTGTGTGTATGTCATCTGTCATTGTCATTTTGGTCCTTGGAAGTTGAGTTTATCTTACTCCTCAGGTCATGACATACTACCACCTTTATTTACTTTTTATTTTTATTTATTTAAGATGGAGTCTCACTGCGTCGTCCAGGCTGGAGTGCAATGGCACAATCTCAGCTCACTGCAACCTCTGCCTCCCGGGTTCAAGCAATTCTTCTGCCTCAGCCTCCCAAGTAGTGGAGACTACAGGCGTACACCACCACGCCCGGCTAATTTTTGTATTTTTAATAGAGACAGGGTTTTGCCATGTTGGCCAGGCTGGTCTCAAACTCCTGACCTCAAGTGATCCGCCCACCTTGGCCTCCCAAAGTGCTAGGATTATAGGCGTGAGCCACCATGCCTGGCCTGATTTTTTTAAATTTATTTTTAGAGACAGGGTCTTGCTATGTTGCCCAGGCTGGTCTCAAATTCCTGGGCACAAGTGATGCTCCCACCTCAGCCTCCCACAGTGCTGGGATTATAAGCGTAAGCCACCACACTCAGCCACGGTATGCTACCATCTGTAGACAGTGTAAGGCTCCTCTTTCAATTTTATCTTATTTTAAATTCTTTTATTTAGTAAATAAAGGAATATGTTTCTCACTAATCTATCTGTGAAGACATAGGTAAAAAAAAAAAATAAGGGCAACAGCCAAGCTCTCCCTAAATAAAGGCTAATTTTTTTTTTTTTTTGTATTTTTTGGTAGAGACAGTTTTACCATGTTGGCCAAGCTGGTCTCAAACTCCTGACCTCAAGTGATCCTCCTGCCTCGGCCTCCCAAAATATGAGGATTACAGGCATGAGCCACCACGCCCGACCAAAATCTGAAACTTTCTGATCACCACATTTTACCACAAGTGTAAAATTCCACACACAAGTACTCAATGGCAACTGTTTTATGCACAAATTTGTTGAAAATATTGTATAAAATTACCTTCAGGCTATATGTATGAGGTATATATGAAACATAAATGAATTTTGTGTTTAAATGTGAGTGCCATCCACAAGGTATCTCATTATATACATGCAAATATCCCAAAGTCTGAAAAAATCCAAAATCTGAAATACTTCTGGTCTCAAGCATTTCAGATAAGGGATACTCAGTCTCTATTGCTTTATAAACTGGATGAAAATGTAAGCTCTATTAGTCCCGCCCATCCACCAGAGATTCCCCACCCATAACCTACTGGCCACAGGGAAAAAAGCATATGCACCATGATATTTTTATACACGTTGTGTTAACTACTGTAAACACATTGTCTTCTTTATATTTCTTTGCAGGAAGTTCAGAAAAAAGTGTCACGTTTTAATCTGCAGATGGACATAAGTGGATTAATTCCTGGTCTAGTGTCTACATTCATACTTTTGTCTATTAGTGATCACTACGGACGAAAATTCCCTATGATTTTGTCTTCCGTTGGTGCTCTTGCAACCAGCGTTTGGCTCTGTTTGCTTTGCTATTTTGCCTTTCCATTCCAGCTTTTGATTGCATCTACCTTCATTGGTGCATTTTGTGGCAATTATACCACATTTTGGGGAGCTTGCTTTGCCTATATAGTTGATCAGTGTAAAGAACACAAACAAAAAACAATTCGAATAGCTATCATTGACTTTCTACTTGGACTTGTTACTGGACTAACAGGACTGTCATCTGGCTATTTTATTAGAGAGCTAGGTTTTGAGTGGTCGTTTCTAATTATTGCTGCGTCTCTTGCTGTTAATTTGACCTATATTTTATTTTTTCTCGGAGATCCAGTGAAAGAGTGTTCATCTCAGAATGTTACTATGTCATGTAGTGAAGGCTTCAAAAACCTATTTTACCGAACTTACATGCTTTTTAAGAATGCTTCTGGTAAGAGACGATTTTTGCTCTGTTTGTTACTTTTTACAGTAATCACTTATTTTTTTGTGGTAATTGGCATTGCCCCAATTTTTATCCTTTATGAATTGGATTCACCACTCTGCTGGAATGAAGTTTTTATAGGTTATGGATCAGCTTTGGGTAGTGCCTCTTTTTTGACTAGTTTCCTAGGAATATGGCTTTTTTCTTATTGTATGGAAGATATTCATATGGCCTTCATTGGGATTTTTACCACGATGACAGGAATGGCTATGACCGCGTTTGCCAGTACAACACTGATGATGTTTTTAGGTGAGTTCCAAGTGTAGCTTTAGAACTAACTATGTATTTGATATTCATATAAAATGAATTTAGTCTACTGGGGGAGAAACTTTAATCTAAAGCCCTCTATTTAAGCCATTCTAGTTCAATTAAAGGGTAATAACTAGTTTGCCAGGAGTCAATAAGCCGAAAGCCAAATTCGCTTTAAAAATTTAATCCACTGAATAACCACAATTTCCCAAATTTGTATATTTGCCTCAAAATTGTTTTGAGGAACATTCTTCTTATGAATCAGTTCTTCAATATAGCTTTCATTAAAGTGAAGATTTCTTAAAATGCTGCTAATAAGACTACTTTCCATAAAAATATTTAGGACAATGATATAAAGTATACTAAAAATACTTATAAGAAAAAAACTATATCAATTTAATATATTCAAGAAGAAATTTTTTAAAGACAGGTTTTGCAAATTGATCTTTCAGCAAATTGGCCATTTCATAAATTGATTTTTGATGAATTGCTGGTTGGCAAATTAGACTGCTTCCTTAACTACCTACCTTATAACTGTTTTTGCAGGATTCAGATGAGATACTGCATTGAAAAAGGCTATGGAACTATAAAATGAGACTCTGGGAAAGGTCCAATTTACTCTTTTCTCTAATAAAAGTGTTAACCCCTTACTATCTTGCAGGGAAGCAGTGTGACCAAATAGAATTGGGCCTAACTTCCATCTATAGTACTAGATGATCTTGGGCAAGTTACTGAACTACTCTCAGCCCTCATTTTCTCATCTGTAAAATGGGCGTGGTACTACCTAATTTAGAGGATTACAGTGAACATTAGGTAGCTGTCAAGCACTCGCTTAGCACAATCCCTACTATTCAATAATGGCCAGTTTTTCCTCCCTGTCTCCCTAAGAGCTGCCAAGGTCAGGTAAGTTAATCTATGTGAAAACACTTTGAGAATTGTAAAGTGGTCTGCTAATGTCATATTTTACTATTTTATGATGTAATTAAAACTACTGACTATTAAGGGTCATAACTGAAGACCAGAAGTAATTTGTGTTTATGAAGTTATTCTGCCACAAAGATGAACAGGCAAGATGATAAAGAAACAGTTTACCAATGAATAAATCAATATAATAAAGGCATGCTAACACTAAGAGTGCCAAGTCTGAGAAAAGCACAAACGAAAATGAGTTAGCAGTCACAATTTGCTAAATAAGAGGTTAACATATAATTAGGAAAATAAGCAGATCAGTTTTTTTTTTTTTTTCTTTGAGATGGAGTCTCACTCTGTCACCAGGCTGGAGTGCAGTGGCATGATCTGGGCTCACTGCAACCTCCACCTCCCGGGTTCAAGTGATTCTCCTGCCTCAGCCTCCCAAGTAGCTGGGATTACAGGCATGCGCCACCACACCTGGCTAATTTTGTATTTTTAGTAAAGACAGGATTTCTCCATGTTGGTCAGGCTGGTCTCAAACTCCCGAACTCAGGTGATCTGCCCTCCTCGGCCTCCCAGAGTGCTGGGATTACAGGTGTGAGCCACTGCGCCCGGCCAGCAGATCAGTCTTAATCGGCAGATTATATAAATAGATCTAGACCTAAAAATTACATGAACTCTTGTTCTCTGTACTGGAATAAGAATTCTAGAGTAAAGTAACCTTAAACTGACCTGTCCATAGTCTACTTTAATTCATCAAACAGAGTTCTACAATTAATTAATTCAATTTTTAGATACAATGAGTTAGGATGCTTGTAGAAAAGGAAATATTTAGACAGAGTGAAAGTGTTTCCTATTTTAAATTGGCCATTAGCTTTCAGAATGAGCCAGTGATTTTGAATCCTTTCTCTCACAGCCAGGGTGCCGTTCCTTTTCACTATTGTGCCATTCTCTGTTCTACGGTCCATGTTGTCAAAAGTGGTTCGTTCGACTGAACAAGGTGAGTTTAATTTGCTTAAGAAATATGAATCTACCATCTTTACAAACTCAAATCTGTGTACAATCAATGTTTAATGCTTCAGAATATTCTACAGCCCTTTTTATGCACGGATCTCCTTTTGAATAAAGTGGTAAGCTCTGTGAGGAAAAGGCTTACACTCTTGCAAGGGAGCCCCTGCCTAGGGCCTTGTACTTTAGAGAGCTCCCCCGGCTCTGGGCCGTGCCCCGCCCTAAGAAGAAAGGAGCTCTCAGGGCCAAGTGGGAGATGCCCACTGGGAGCTCACCACGTCTCCTTCCTTCTAGACTGAACTCTGCCCACCTGGGTCCCTGCAATTCCCAGCCCAGTTCTGGGCTCATGTCCAGTAAGGGCCTGGATGATCCTCTTCCTCAGCCACCTTCTCCTGAGGGTGGACTGTGCCCAGTGTGCTCACCTGTAGACCAAGGAAGGAGCCAAGGGGCGACTCCTTATAAAGGGTGTGGCTGGACCTTGTAATCACAGGGTGGGGCTGTTCCACACCCTGTAATGACCCTTTCTGAGCAGGGTGGTGCAAGGGGTAGAGCAGAATGGGGGTGGGCTCCAGCTGGGCACCAAGGGCTGAGGGCCAGTTCACCCTGGGCTACCCTGTTCCTACATGGAATTCTGAAAACGTCTGAGAATCCTAAGTGTGTGCAGGTCTTCTAGATCATTCATTACAAAGGGATATTTCTCACAGTAGGAAGGCATAATATATTTTAGTTAACAGTTTGTTAGCCAGATTTCAAATAACTGACCACTTTTAAATCCTAAGAATATAATATATAGGCCTCTGATAATGTTCTTACACTGGCCCCTACAAATGTCACAGCTGGGCCTGACTCAGAGTCCTGGCAGAAAGCGGGGCCCCACTCAGCTGGTTCAATCAAGAAACTTTCATGAAAGCCATTATAGAGAGTGGGCATTGTCGAGGCAGCCAGAGAGATGCCCCAGATAGGAAGCAGAGAAGAAACACCATAACCTTTCTCCCCCTTCATCCTTTTAACCAAGTGCAGCAGGAACTTGGGCCAGCAAGAAAGTCCAAGTCATATAATTTGTGGGGTCAGCCTCCCAAGCACAGAGCAGGGTACACAAAGTCAAACAGTTGAAGGGGCAGGCAGAGAATAACCAGGATGCAGCAAAGACAAAAATTAAATTTCCAGTGAGAACTAGTTACTAGTTAGATATCAGGCATATGGGCTTGTCCTCCTTCCCTTTTGTATCATATGAATCTTATTAGACATTGGCACTTTCTTTAATGTCATATCTTAGCCCGGTGCTGTGAATGTACTTATTTGATTTATGAATAATTCATAATTATGCTGTTGTATTTTTACCAGTTTAGTCAATACTGGAGAAGGCTACATAATTCAATAAATTAAAAATATATTTCTTCTTTTACTTTCTCTCTTTTTTTTTTTTTTTTTTGAGACGGAGTTTCACTCTTGCTGCCCAGGCTGGAGTGCAATGGTGTGATCTCAGCTCACTGCAACCTCTGCCTCCTGGGTTCAAGCAATTCTCCTGCCTCAGCCTCCCGAGTAGCTGGAATTACAGGCTCCTGCCACCATGCCTGGCTAATTTTTGTGTTTTTAGCAGAGACACGGTTTCACTATGTTGGCCAGGCTGGTCTCAAACTCCTGACCTCAGGTAATCAGCCCGCCTCAGCCTCCCAAAGTGCTGGGATTATAGGCGTGACCCACCGCACCCGGCCTCTTATTTTTCACTCATAAGATGTAGCTATATATTCACACATCTGTTTATAGATGATGTGATGATGATTGCTTTGAAAACCAATAACAAATGGAAAAATTTATATAAACTATGTAAAAATCTATCTGCTTCTTTGGATTATGCAATAGTTTCTTAGATATGACACCAAAAGCACAAGAACAAAGGAAAAATTGATAGATTAGACTTCATCCAAAAACTTCATTCAAAGTTTGTCCTTTGAAAAATTTTTATGTTTCAAAGGACAACATCAAGAAAGTGAGGCCAGGCGCAGTGGCTCACATGTGCAATCCCAGCACTTTGGGAGGCCAAAGCGGGTGGATGACCTGAGGTCAGGAGTTCGAGACCAGCCTGACCAACATGGTGAAACCCCATCTCTACTAAAAATACAAAAAAAAAAAAAAAAAAAAAGAAAAAGAAAGAAAGTGAAATGACAACGGACAACCCACAGAATGGGAGAAGATATTTGCAAATTATATTTGTCTGAGCAGGAACTTGTATCCAGCATATTTAAGAACTCTTAAAATTCAACAACAAAAAGACAACTCAATTTAAAAATGGGCAAAGGATTTGAATAGAAGATATACAAGTGACCAATATCATGAAAATGCTGGATATCATTAGCCATCAGGGAAATGCAAAGCAAAACCACAGAGTGGGCTGGGGTGGCCAAAATAAAATAGGCCATAGCAAGTGTTGATGAGGATGTGGAGAAATTGGAGCCCTCATACACTGCGAGTGGGAACATAAAATGGTGCAGCAGCTGTACAAAGCAGTTTGGCAGTTCCTCAGAAAGTTAGTTGCCTTATGACTCAGCAATCCCTCCCCTACTTACATACCATGAGAAGTGAAAGCATATGTCCACATAAAATCTTGTTCATGGCAGCATTATTCATAATAGCCAAAAAGTGAAACCTATGCAAATGTTCATGAACTGACAGATGGATAAACAAAATGTGGTTTATCCATCCAGCAAACTGCTCTTCTGCAATAAAGAGAAATATCGTTCTGTTACATGCCATAACATGGATGAACTATGAAATGATTATGCCAAATTTAAGAAGCTGGTCACAAAAGGCCACATATTGTCATTTAAATATGATTCTGTTTACGTGAAATGTGCAGAATAGGCAAATCCATAGAGACAGAAATTCAATTAGGGCTTGACTGGGGCTGGGGAAGGGGAATGACTACTTATGGGTATACAGTTTCTTTTCGGGGTGATGAAAATGTTCCACAGATGGTGGTGATGGTTGCACAAATCTGCAACATACTAAGAACCACTGAATTGCAGACTTTAAAAGGGTGAGGTTTGTGGGATGTTAATTATATCCCAATAAAGCTATTGGGAAAAAAAATTTACCTGCTTTGACTTAGAGCTAAAATAGAGCTGTCAAGAGGTATAGTTTATTTTTGTTTATATTTGGTTTAGTTTATAAAGGCTTTTTAAAAATTTTTTTATTATACTTTAAGTTTTAGGGTACATGTGCACAACGTGCAGGTTTGTTACATATGTATACATGTGCCATGTTGGTGTGCCGCACCCATTAACTCGTCATTTAGCATTAGGTATATCTCCTAATGCTATCCCTCCCCCCTCCCCCTTCCCCCCACCCCACGACAGGCCCCGGTGTGTGATGTTCCCCTTCCTGTGTCCAGGTGTTCTCATTGTTCAATTCCCACCTGTGAGTGAGAACATGCGGTGTTTGGTTTTTTGCTCTTGCGATAGTTTGCTGAGAATGATGGTTTCCAGCTTCATCCATGTCCCTACGAAGGACATGAACTCATCCTTTTGTATGGCTGCATAGTATTCCATGGTGTATATGTGCCACATTTTCTTAATCCAGTCTATCATTGATGGACATTTGGGTTGGTTCCAAGTCTTTGCTATTGTGAACAGTGCCACAATAAACATACGTGTGCATGTGCCTTTATAGCAGCATGTTTTATAATCCTTTGGGTACATACCCAGTAATGGGATGGCTGGGTCAAATGGTATTTCTAGTTCTAGATCCTTGAGGAATCACCACACTGTCTTCCACCATGGTTGAACTAGTTTACAGTCCCACCAACAGTGTAAAAGTGTTCCTATTTCTCCACATCCTCTCTAGCACTTGTTGTTTCCTAACTTTTTAATGATTGCCATTCTAACTGGTGTGAGATGGTATCTCATTGTGGTTTTGATTTGCATTTCTCTGATGGCCAGCGATGATGAGCATTTTTTCACGTGTCTGTTGGCTGCATAAATGTCTTCTTTTGAGAAGTGTCTGTTCATATCCTTCTAAAGGCTTTTAAAAAGTCATCTCCGCCAGGTGCAGTGGCTCACATCTGTAATCCCAGCACTTTGGGAGGCCGAGGTGGGAGGATCACTTGAGACCAGGAGTTCAAAAGCAGTGTGGGCAACAGAGGGAGGCTCTATCTCTATGAAAAATAAAAATAAAAATAAAAAAGTCATATCATACTGTTAAATATAGTAATATTTTAAAATGTTTACATTTTGGCATTTCTTATTTTGAATTACGGTAACTGTGAATTGTGACTTCATTATTCTAGGATACTTACTTTGTTCTTAACTGCAAACTAAACAATCTTTTGGATGATGTCAACATTTCTATAACTAAATGTATTCGCATCCTTCATTATTATTTAAATTGGCCATTTTGTGAAAATATTAGGCACTTTAAATAATCAGAGGAGTGGGGAAATACTGCCAAAGTTTTCAGGTGGCTCTCATTATTTCTATTATCTTAAATAAGAAAGGTAAGAAAGTGGAATTCTGGTAATTATTTTGAAATCTCTGCGCTCTGCACCACTGTGAACTCATAGCTGAAGCTGCCTTGGAGTATTTTACCTGGGCATCACCCATATACTCCTTGTTATTATAAATTGGGATACAGTAAAACAGACTTGATTTTTGAGGTCTATTGCATTAAAAAAAAACAGAATTTAGAAGATGAACTCAGTTGTACTTATCCTTTAATCCTGTTTTATCTCTGGCAACTATTAAACAAGTTGAACTGCTCAGAGAAGTTGGGCAATAAGCTAAAGCTACTTCATAATAGTATGGTTCCATCAGAACAGATGGTGCAGTGTATGACCTATTTCCCATCAAGAATAGACTAAAACTCTTACATAACAGAACTAGTACTGTGCAGTCTGTTTTCCATAGCACTATTCCTGGCTGCAGAAAGAGATCAGAAATAAAAGAAAATAATGTAGTTAGACAAGTAGAAGAACATCCTTCCAATTAAACTGACTTAATGTATTATCATAAATCATGGAGGCAGTAAGTCTGCATGCTACTTGATGACTGGTAAATGGGATCCTGAATTAAGCTTTGATTCATTCATTTGACAAATATTTATTAAATGTCTGCCATGCACCCGGACAGCTGGGCCCTAGGGATACAGCTGTGAGCAAGGCAGATGTACAAGGCAGATCGACAAAGCTTTCATTTTAGTCAAAAGAAGACACATAAGTGAGCACACGATATTTTGCAGAGATAGACGTATGTTTTATGAATGTATGTCCTATCATTCAATGAATAATTTGAAGCAATATATGAGAATATGTACAATAAAATGAAAAAGTTTAACTAGATAGAAATCAATACACAGTCTAAAAGATGAAGACCATGGGGAAAATTAGAATATACACATAAGCCATATCTAACTTTGAAAGATAACCCTCAAGCTTGGCCATTTCCTTCCTATCAGTCCAAGCAAACACAATTATTTACATGATTTGTATGTCAGTAAGAAAAATGCATTGCAGTTTTTCATGGAAAAGTAAACTTGGCAAAGTAGGGAACAAGCATAGTGGCTTGTTGACAAAATCTGCAGAAAGCAGAAGCTGCATATATAGGAACTGAGACCAAGAAAGCCAGGTCAATCTGACTGAAAATGGTCATGAAATTTTATATCTGATGATGAGCAATTTGACAAAGAGGAAGAAAAGCACATGAAGATGGCCAGCCTGTCTTTTGGAAGTTTAATTCTTCAGTTGACATGGTCTTGGATTCCAGACAAAACTAAACATAGGTAGAATACTGTCTGTTTCTCTCTGATTGTGAGCTTGCACTGACCATGCAGACTTCATGAACAATGCTAAGTGGCCTACCCTTGACCAACTTTGGTGTATAGCAAGTGTGACCATAGCAAAATCCTCACTCTTCATCTTGTAAGGCACCTTAGGGCAGAGGCAGTTGCAAGCAATAAGGTGGAAACATATGTTTTAAAGAATCACTTAACATTAAACTGTGGCGTAAACCTTCACTAGAGCACAAGATGGTTAATTTGATGAGTCAAACATGCAGAATCTAGTAGTGATGGGATTTTTTGGTGACTTTGAAGAGGGATAAAATTCCAGTTGCAGAATGTATAAGAATCTCCTCTCTTTGTCTGCAGTTGTTACTTGCCAGACTGAGGAACAGATAAGAAGGTTTTCTTTACCTTTCAAAAGGCTCTTGCAGGAAGCATTGCTTGTTAGGAGCCATCCTATGCTTTCAGGTGTCACAGATTAGCATGGGGATGGAGGGTGGGAGACAGCATCCTGAAGAGCAGGGGTAGGTGTGGCTTTGCCTGGGGCTGTGGCAGAGAGGAGAGACATGCAGTTATCAAAAGAGTCAGCTGAACTGTCTTTTTAGCTTTGCCCTGTGGACACTGGAACTCAGCTATTTGGAGTTTCCAACATCTCTCACATCAGGTCCAAGGAGAACCTTTCCCTTAGTTTCCTCAGCTGCAGAATGGGCTGCTGACTTCTCAGGGACTTTGAGGGAATAACTTTCATTTCATTCACCCAGCAGTGCCCTCATGTTTACTGTTTTCAATGAGTAACAGTTGTCTCCATTCGTTTGTGTTTGTTGTTTTGTAATTCTGCCTTTTTTTCCCTCTCTCTCTATCCCTACCCCAAACAGGTACCCTGTTTGCTTGTATTGCTTTCTTAGAAACACTTGGAGGAGTCACTGCAGTTTCTACTTTTAATGGAATTTACTCAGCCACTGTTGCTTGGTACCCTGGCTTCACTTTCCTGCTGTCTGCTGGTCTGTTACTACTTCCAGCCATCAGTCTATGGTATGTCATTATTTTTAATCATTTTATCAGAGGGTATATGGATTAAGTGAATTCCCTAACCTCACCAGTAAATTACATAGATCTGTTGAAATTTTGCCTCAGAATGTGCTTTTTCTCAAGAACTTTTAGACATGAAATGCTCGCTTCAGCAGCATATATACAAAATTGGAATGACACAGTGAAGATTGGCATGCTCCCTGTGCAAGGATGACAGGAAAATTCATGAAGTGTTTCATATTTTAATAAAATAAATTTTTTTAATTAAAAAAGAGAGCCGGTCATGGTGGTGTATGTCTGAAGTCTCAGCTAGTCAGGAGACTGAGACGGGAAGATGATTTTGAGCCCAGGTGTTTGAGACCAGCCTGGACAACATAGCAAGACCCCCATCTCATTAAAATAAATAAAAATACGTGAAAGCATCTGTCAATAATTTTGGGAGACTTAGGAAGAAAAAGAGAGTGACATGGGTGAAGAATTAAAAGAAAGATTGTGTTCGTTATAACGCCCCACCTTTAAACCATTGATTAAATTAGCATCTAAAATTAGAGATGTATACCTTTAAACTATGATTTCCCAGACTACAATATCCCCTGATGGTCAAAGATTGCTGTAATGAGATTGACTTTCACATGGATTCTTGTATAAATGACAAAAGCAGATAGGATGTGCTGACTATTGAGTTCTCTTTCCAGAGTTGGCTTGTTTAATGACTTTGTCTTGTTTTAATGACTTGTTTAAACTTTAATGTTTAAATGTTTTTAAATTTAAATATTCAAATTAAAGAAGCACAAAATTCCATTTATGAATAGTACATATAATGGATAGATCAGAAGCATAAATATAAAAGCAATATTTATGCCTTCTTTTTGCTTTCTATTTAACAAAAAATGTGAGCCAACTAGATGAAGGATTGCTGAAACGTCCAAGCAAATTTATTTGACACATTAATGAAGAGCTCATTAATCTGTTTCTGCTGAGCTCTGTGCATTTCATGTGGCTGATAGCATAGCACAGTGACGGGAATCAAGGCAATGGGGCCACAAGAAGCCAGGCCTTCTCTGCTTTCTCCTAAGCACTTTGGGGTAAGGCTCTGAGTTAGGGAGGAAAGTTCCTATAAGCACAGGTGTTAAGCATCCTGCCAAGATGGCAAACTCCTTAAAGGGCTGGCTCATGTCTTATAGTAGGAGCTCAGTACTTATTGTTTCTATTGAATTCTGATACCTAGATCTGTGTCAGAGAACAACAGTATTTGCAGTTCCTCTAATTTTGATGAAAAGTTATTTATACTAGTTATCTTTTTTAAAAAGAGACTATTCACCTATTGAATTAACAAAATTACCAATACATGCTGTGCTGGTAAGCACATGAGACAACTGATCTTACACATTGTTGATAATAGTGCTATTCAGCTGTATCATAAAGCAATTCATGAATATATCAAAAGCTCTTTTTTCAAAGTTCATAGTGATTGATCCAGCAATTCCTTTTAGAAACATACTCTAAAGAAATAATCAGTAATGTTGTCAAAAATTGATATATAAAAAGGTTAATTACAGCAAAAAAATGTTAAGTGACCAAACTGTCCAACAGTGGGAGAATGTTTAAGTAAATGATGGTACAGCCATTTCATGAAAAATGACTTAACTAATAATTGTAGTGCCTACCGTGGCTCACGCCTGTAATCCCAGCACTTTGGGAGGTTGAGGCAGGAGGACTGCTTGAGGCCAGGAGTTCAAGACCAATCTGGGCAACATAGTGAGACCCCCATCTTTACCAAAAAAAAACAGATTTTTTTAAACAGTAGGAAAATAACACTTAAATTAAAGAAAAGAATTGCATACATGGTGAGTAGAATAATAGGTAATTCTAATTTTAGTCTTCACATGTTTATAAATTCTGTTATAACAGATAGATAAAAGGCAGTTGTCCTTTTAATAATAAGGTAAAGTAGATGGGCTTCTGAGTTTTTTTTTTTTAACCCTACACTGCTCAATATTTTAAAAATCAAAATTACGTACTGTCTTACCTCCAAATGTCCAAGCTTCTGAGCTTCAGCTATAGCTATTGAACAGGAACTTCAGTAATAGCTTTAGTTATAACTAGTTTATGTGGACTACACAGAGTTAACAATGGGACAGATGGGATATCTTAGGGGTCTAGAAGAGAAAAAAAATCATGCAGTTTTAAAATTATTTTAAGAACACCATGCATGAGTCAGCTGGATTCAAAATGCCAGGATACTCCTCCTAATAATCTGCATAATTTATTAAAAGCTATGTAACTGGGAAAAAAAGTTGGAAAACAGATTACTTATTTATGTATTGTCTTAATCTCAACTTTAAAATGTCTTGTTTCCTTTTATAGTGTTGTCAAGTGTACCAGCTGGAATGAGGGAAGCTATGAACTTCTTATACAAGAAGAATCCAGTGAAGATGCTTCAGACAGGTGACTGTGATTTAAACAAAAAAAAAAATCTATGAATGCACATATCATATACCATGACTTCTGAAGACTATAAATGAATTCCACAATCAGTGCTTCACTGAGAACCAATTTTACCTATCTTTTCTTCTAAACTGAACAGTCAGAGAGACAGCTCCTGGCTTTAGCTTCCTGTGGTACCACACACTTTGAGCACTTTGTGTGTATCATGCAATATACTTGCAATACACAGAACAAATCTCAAATACGCCTCACTTTTAGACTTAGAAGAGAAACATTAAAACTTAAGGGTGTAAGGAGGGATCAAGAAACTTGATAAGGTCAAAAGCAATAATCTCTCTGACATATTCCAGGCTCTTACACTGAGACCAAAGAGAAATCTTTACCTCAGTTTCTTCATCAGCAGAATGGGTTTCTGGCCTCTCTCAGGGATAATTTTGAAGGTATCATGAAAATTATGATGAATCACTCATTGGTAGGAAAATAATGATATAAGTTTCAAATATGTATAATTTTACCTATACTTGGTAATGCTTTGTTTTATAGAGCCTGTTAAGCTGCTATTGATAGTCGGAGCTTATATACTGTGACTTCTGAAGACTATACACGAATTCCACAATCAGTGCTTCGTTGATACAAAATCCTTAAAAGGGAGGCACTTTAAAGAATATGTATTTTTCACTTTTCTTAATATGTTTCATCAGTGACAGGCATGATAATATTTCTATATGTAATGGGTAATTGGGAAAAAATAGATTATAAATAAAATTGCTCTAAAGAAGTTAAAAAACTGAGTGAACAGCTAATACTGGTATAAAGTAACTAATGTTTGGAGCCAACATTTGTTCCTTGTGTCAGCAAAAGGATATTCACATTCCATGATCCCTGGCTGAGAATTCTGCCTCTAGTCTTTCTTACCCAGCTATTGTCTATCCTTGTTCAATTATAAATACTGATAAGGGCATTTTTAAAATACGATCTTGTACTCCTTAAATTTGAATCCGTCAGCACTGTCACTCATAGGAAAATGATCAAACAAGCAAGCCAGTCATGATTTGACCCCTTCCCATCTCATTTCTTACTGCCTTACGCTCATCCTGAGGTCCACCTTGGTCTCTAAAAACACCATGTGCTCTCATGCCTCCATGTCTTTTCACACACTGTTCTATTTGCTCTTCCTCCCACATTACATTGAAACTTTCAAGCCTCAGTCGAAACGTTGCTTCTTCTGCATAGCAGCCTTCTTGACATCCCTCCTTACTCCCCAGTCCCTACAGGGCTTCCATAGCTCTTTGTGTGTACTTCGATCCCAGCATTTTCCATCGACTTGTAATTGTTTCTGCTACCTGACAATCATCGCCTTGAGTACTGGGACAACCTTTGATTACTCATTATATCCTCAATAAATATTTGTTGAACTAAACTAAATGACTACAAAATTTTATTTTTACTTGTAAAAATCATTTAGAGCTATATATTTAATGCCTTATGAGAGTAACCACTGTTATCATGCCAATCATTAAGCCAGCCTTGCAAACAAATTGAAAAATATGCCAGCTTATACACTTTTAAAACTGATTTACAGTATTTTCATAGGTCCTTTAATACCTCCCATTTTCTAAGTTACCATAAATAATAACACAAATGCCCTAAAGTGCAACTAAATGAGTAACTTCATTGTAATCTCTTGAAAGTAGATACAATCTTCTGTTTTATAGTGTTGCTTAGGGCTCTAAGGAAATCAATGATTGCTTGACTAGTGAATAGCACTCATAATTTAATATACTAGAAATCCTTATTTCCAAGATCATTCCTTTTAGGTTTAGCTAGTATCTTCTGGGCTTGGAGCCCATGTAATAACTAATTCTCAGATTGACTGATACATTTTTGTTTTCCTTCCTGTCCAAGGTTCTTCCCAAACCAAAACAAAAAGCATCTTACAGTTTATAAAGTAGATATTCATTCTCCTCATTTTACAGAAGAGGAAGATAAGTCTCACGGAGATTTGGCTGGACCGTGGTTATTCAGTGCCTATCAGTATGACACATGAATGGACTTCACCCTACTGAATGAAGTCCAGCTACTTCATAGCTAGGGTTTGCAGTAACAGATTATAAACCCCAAAGCAAGAATTGTACAGGGGTAGCATGATGTACCCATCAAAAACACATTAACAAAAAACTGTACCCAACTAACTGCCTATAATTATTATCTTTTTTGAGCTTAGACAAGATGGTCTATAAACTCTCTTCCAGCTCAACATTCCATGATTTTACACATCTCATCTGAACTGAAGAGGTACTGTGTAATACAGTTGAAGGGTTAACAGATGGTTTATTACTTGAGCAAAAAACTCTATTTGAAATGTAGCAAGTATATCAGGAGATTAGATTGAGGTGGCCAAGGGCAAAAATGTAGCACAAATGAACTTAGCCATCTCCAGAGTGTCTAGCCTAAGAGACAATTAGTAAATGTGGTGCTGAAGAGACTAGAGAACCATGCAAGCTGATGGGATGGGGAACTATAGACTCAAAACAGAAATGAAAAAAAAAAAATCTAATTTCCCATCATGTAACCCGATTATCTGAAGAAAGAATGTTAATGGAAGGACTGGTCTTTATGGAGCCCAGATAAAGAGAAACCAGAGAGGAAAAAACATGTTCCATGTTATCCAGCAGTGTACAAAGGGGGTTAGATTACCATATCTACTAGAAATGAAGATTCTCATCATTACAGAGGCCTAGTCAATGGGATTGTCCACAGCCTGCATTGCACGGCCTCATACATCTAAATCTCTTTTCTCCACTTCCATACTCACTAAATAATTGTGTCCAGAGTTGGTTCCTTCTGGTGGGTTGGTGGTCTCACTGCCTTCAAGAATGAGGCCGTGGACCTTCACTGTGTTACAGCTCTTAAAGATGGCATGGACCCAAGGAGTGAGCAGCAGCAAGATTTATTGTGAAGAGCGAAAGAATAAAGCTCCCACAGCGCGGAGAGTGACCCGAGGGGGTTGTGGCTACTGGCTTGGGGGTGGCCAGCTTTTATTCCCTTATTTGTCCCTGCCCATGTCCTGCTGATTGGTCCATTTTACAAACCTCTAGCTAGCTGCAGAGCACAGATGGTGCGTTTTCACAGAGCACTGATTGATTGGTGCATTTTACAATACTCTTGTAAGACCGAAAAGTTCTCCAAGTCCCCACCCAACCCAGAAAGTCCAGCTGGCTTCACCTCTCATAATCTTCTAATTACTCATTCAATGCCCAAGAATCTTGACAATAGAATAGCATGGCCTGGGTTCAGTATTCTTTTAAAGAAATCCCTGCATATGAGAACCATCTGAAGAATTTAAAAATAAAAATAAAATAATTAATTAGTAAAAATAAAAATCCTTGGCCTCATGTACTAGAGATTCTGCTTCAGTAGCTCTGCAGTGAGGTCTTGGAATGTATTTCTAAAACCTCCCCAGGTGACTGATACACATCCAGACCTGGAAACTACTACCCTAGATGACTGATTTTCAACGCTAAATGCACATTAGAATAATCAGCTTTGGGGTGGGAAGTAAAATGAATACATAACACCAACTCTTATTCTCATCCAGTAGTTCTCAACCTGCCAAGTCAAATCACTTGGGGAGCTTTTGAAACTTCCAATGGCCTAGCTTCAGCTCAAACACATTAAATTAGAATTTCTAGGTATGAGATCCAGACAGTATTTTTTTTCAAACATTCTCCAGGTGATTCCAATATGTGGCTAGAGTTGAGAATCACTACTCTAGGTCAGGGGTTAGAAACCATTTTCTGTAAAGGGCCTGAGAGTAAACAGTTTAGGCTTTCTGGATTATACAGTCTGTCACATTACTTAACTTTGCCATTGTAGCACAAAGTAACCAAAGACCATACATAAATAAATGGACACAGCTATGTGTGATCAAGATGGGACCTGGCGCAAATGGTTTCACTGCTAAACATTTAAGGAATAAACATATTAGTACTACCTACAGCTTTTCTAGAAAATAGAAGCAAGGAACACTTCCCAACTCATTTTATGAGGTCAGCATTACCTTCATGTGAAACCAAAGAAGTTACAAGAAAAGTAAATGATGAATTTATATCCCTCATGAACGTAAATAAAAAATTCACAACAAAATATTAACAAATCAAGCAATATATTAAAAAGATTATATATACTGACCAAATGAGGTTTGTCCTGTGAATGCAAGGCTGACTCAACATTTAAAAATTACTTAATCACTATATTAACAGAATAAAGGGAAAAAAACCCACACGATCATATCAATGGATGCAGAAAAGACATTTGTCAAAGTTCAACATCCGTTTATGATAAAAATTCTCAAGAAACTCAGGATCAAACTGATAAAGGGCATCTATTTTATTTTTTAAAAGCTTACTGCTAATGATACTTTATGGTAAAAGGCCTGGCTGCTTTCCCTCTAAGATTGGGAATAAGGCAAGTGTATCCAGTTTCACAACTCCTATTCAACACCATACTGGAAGCCCTAGATATAAGGCAAGAGAAGGTGATAAAAGGGATATAGATTGGGAAGGAAAAAGTAAAACTGTTTATCTGCAAATAATATGACATAGAAAATTCTAAAGAACCTTCATTAACATAAAGAAACTACTAGAACTAATAAATGAATTTAGCAAGGTTGTGAAATATAAAGTCGATATGTATGAATCATTGTATTTCTGTATACTAGCAACAAACAACTGAAAAAATTAAGGTTAAAACAAACCATTTAATAAAAGCACCAAAAAACAAAAAATACCTAGGAATAAATTTAACAAAATATGTGCAAGACCTGTATGCTGAAAACTATAAAACACTGCTGAAATTAAAGAAGACCTAAATAAATGGAAAGAAATATGAGTTCATGGATTAGAAGACTCAACATTAAGATATGAAAGTTAATACAGAACTTCTAGAAGAAAATAACAAGAAAATCTTCATAATTTTGGGTTAGGCAAAGATTTTAGACAGGACCCCAAAGATGTGAAACACATACTCATAGCTTAATTGGATTTCATCTAAATTAAAATGTTCTGCTTTGAAATACACAGTTAAGAAAATAAAAAGGAGTGGGTGCAGTGGCTCACACCTGTAATCCCAGCATCCTGGGAGGCTAATGCAGACAGATCGTTTGAGCCCAGGAGTTCAAGACCAGCCTGGGCAACATGATGAAACCCCATCTCTACAAAAAATACAAAAATTAGCAGAGCATGGTGGTGTGCACCTGTAGTCCTAGCTGTATGAGAGGCTGAGGTGAGAGGATCACTTGAACCCAGGAGGTCAAGGCTGCAGTGAGCCGTGAATGTGCCAGCCTGGGCAACAGAATGAGAACCTGTCTCAAAAACAAACAAACAAACAAAAAGGTAAGAAGAGAAAAAAGCAAGCCAAGACTCCAGAAGATATTTGCAATACATATACCTGACAAATGCTTAATAATCAGAATATTTTAAAAACTTTTACAACTCAATGAGACAAATTTAAAAAGAGTATGGGGAAGTGGACAAAGTATTTGAAAGGACAAGTCACACAAAAAATACAGTAATGTTCAACACCATCAGTCATCAAGGAAACGCAAATTAAAACCATAATGAGATACTACCACATATTCACTACAGCGGCTAAAGTTTAAAAAGTGTGACAATACCAAGAGCTGATGACACCGTTAAGCAAGTGGAATGCGCATACACTTACATATGATGCAGGAGCTCTCTCCTATGTCATTTGTCCCAAGACAAATGAAAACACATGTCCATAGAAAGGCTTGTCTATAAATGTTTATAGATGCTTCATCTATAATAGCCCCAAACTGGAAATGACCCAAATAACCTTCAATAGATGAATAAACGAAATATAAATATCCATACAGTGAATACTACTGAGCAATTAAAAAAACCAAATTACTCACATATTCAACAACATGAAGCGTTTTAAAAACATTACACAAAGCAAAAGAAACCAAATACAAAACAATTACATACTGTATGATTCTATGTACATGAAATTCTTGAAAAAAAAACCCACAAACTAATCTACAGTGTGAGAAACGAGATGAGGGGTTGCCTGGGGCTTGGGGCAGGAGACACAGGGATTAAAAAGTGACAGGAGAGAACATTCTGGGATGATGGACATATTTTTTATTTTGATTATGTTGGTTATACAGTTATATACATTTGTCAAAATATATGAATATACTGTGTTATGTAAATTATACCTCAATAAATTTCAAAAGATTATATTGACCCTTTTGGGAAAGACAGGTAGCAAATGAAGAGGGGATTTACATAGGCAAAGCACTCCAACATTCTTGTCCCTCAAAGTTATTTGAGTTCTTTCTTCTATACTAGTGACTTTCAAAGTATGGTCCTTAGTTTAGTAGCATTACCATAACCTACAAACTTGTTAGAAATGCAAATTCTCAGGCTTCAACTCAACCCTTCTGAATCACAAACTCTAGGAGTGGGGTTCAGCAATCTGTGTTTTTAAAAGCCCTCCTATGATTCTGGTGCACAGAAAAGCTTGAGAACTGATGCTCTACTCTATGTCAAGGACTTCTGGCATCTCCATTTCACTTAGTGTGTGCCTGTGGTGAATCCAATTTTACAAAGTATTAAGCCACATCCAGCTCCTTGAAATATTTGAGTCTAGAATTATCTTACATAAGGACATTATACAATATTCTAAAAGCACATTCAAAATCTATTCCTTCATTAAGTGGTGTTGAGTCAAAAAAAAAAAAATCTATTCCATCACACACCTGAATTTCTTTTTTTTAATTTCTGTATCCAGCAAAACTAAGCTTCATAAATGAAGGAGAAATAGTCTTTTCCTGACAAGCAAATGCTGAGGGAATTTGCCACTACCAAACCAGCACTACAAGGAATGCTAAAGGAGTTCTAAATCTTGAAACAAAACTTGGTATGTACCAAAATGGAACCTGCTGAAAGCATCACAGGGTCTATAAAGCAGTAACACAATGAAAAAAACAAAGTATCTATGTAACAACTAATATGATAAATAGAATAGTACCTCACATCCCAATATTAACATTGAATGTAAATGGCCTAAGTGCTCCACTTAAAAGATACACAATGGGATTTCCAGCCAGATGGCTGAATAGGAACAGCTCCAGTCTGCAGCTCCCAGTGGGATCAACAGAGAAGACAGGTGATTTCTGCATTTCCAAATGAGGTACCTGGTTGATCTCACTGGGACTGGTTGGACAGTGGGAACAGCCCACAGAGGGTAAGCCAAAGCAGGGCGGGGTGTCGCCTTACCCGGGAAGTGCAAGGGGTCGGGGGATTTCCTTTTCCTAGCCAAGGTAAGCTGTGAGAGACTGTACGGGGAGGAACAGTGCACTCCTGCCCAGATGCTGTACTCTTCCCACATTCTTCGCAAACGGCAGACCAGGAGATTCCTTCCAGTGCCTGGCTGTGTGGGTCCCACGCCCACAGAGCCCAGCAAGCTAAGATCCATTGGCTTGAAATTCTCGCTGCTAGCACAGAAGTCTGAGATCGACCTGAGACGCTGGACCTTGGCTGGGGGGAGGGGTGTCCACCATTGCTGAGGCTTGAGCAAGCAGTATTATGCTCACAGTGTAAACAAAGCCGCCAGGAATTTCGAACTGGGAGGAGCCCACCGCAGCTCAGCAAGGCCAACTGCCTCTCTAGATTCCACCTCTGTGGGCAGGGCATCTCTGAACAAAAGACAGCAGCCCCAGTCAGGGACCTATAGATAAAACCCCCATCTCCCTGGGACAGAGCACCTGGGGGAAGGGGCAGCTGTGGGCACAGCTTCAGCAGACTTAAACATCCCTGCCTGACAGCTCTGAAGAGAGCAGTGGTTCTCCCAGCACAGTGTTTGAGCTCTGATAACAGACAGACTGCCACCTCAAGTGGGTCCATGACCCCCGTGTAGCCTGACTGGGAGACACCTCCCAGTAAGGGCCAACAGACACCTCATACAGGAGAGCTCTGGCTGGCATCTGGCAAGTGCCCCTCTGGGACGAAGCTTCCAGAGGAAGGATAAGGCAGCAGTATTTGCTGTTCTGCAGCCTCCACTGGTGATATCCAGGCAAACAGGGTCTGGAGTGGACCTCCAGCAAACTCCAACAGACCTGCAGCCGAGGGACCTGTTAGAAGGGAAACTAACAAATGAAAAGAATAGCATCAACATCAACAAAAAGGACATCCACGCCAAAACCCCATCTATAGGTCACCAACATCAAAGACCAAAGGTAGATAAAACCACAAAGATGGGGAGAAACCAGTGCAGAAAGACTGAACATTCCAAAAACCAGAACACCTCTTCTCTTCCAAAGAATCATAACTTCTCGCCAGCAAGAGAAAAAAACTGAACGGAGAATAAGTTTGACGAATTGACAGAAGTAGGCTTCAGAAGGTGGGTAATTACAAACTCCTCCAAGCTAAAGGAGCATGTTCTAACCCAACACAAGGAAGCTAAGAACCTTGAAAAAAGGTTAGATGAATTGCTAAATAACCAGTGTAGAGAACATAAATGACCTGATGGAGCTCAAAAACACAGCATGAGAACTTTGTAAAGCATACACAAGCTTCAATAGCCGAATCAATCATGCAGAAGAAAGGATACCAGTGATTGAGGATGAACTTAATGAAATAAAGCGAGAAGACAAGATTAGAGAAAAAGGAGTGAAAAGAAACAAAGCCTCCGAGAAACATGGGACTATGTGAAAAGATCAAATCTACGTTTGATGGCTGTACCTGAAAGTGACAGGGAGAATGGAACCAAGCTGGAAAACACTCTTCAGGATATTATCCAGAACTTCCCCAACCTAGCAAGGCAGGCCAACATTCAAATTCAGGAAATACAGAGAACACAACAAAGATATTCCTCAAGAATAGCAACCCCAATACACAAAATGATCAGATTCACCAAGGTTGAAATGAAGGAAAAAATGTTAAGGGCAGCCAGAAACAAAGGCCGGGTTTTCCGCAAAGTGAAGCCCATCAGACTAACAGTGGATCTCTTGGAAGATACCCTCCAAGCCAGAGAGTGGGGGCCAATATTCAACATTCTTAGGGAAAGGAATTTTCAACCCAGAATTTCATATCCAGCCAAACTAAGCTTCATAAGTGAAGGAGAAATAAAAGCCTTTACAGAAAAGCAAATGCTGAGAGATTTTGTCATTAACCAGGCCTGCATTTCAACAGCTCCTGAGGGAAGCCCTAAACATGGAAAGGAAAAACTGGTACCAGCCACAGCAAAAACATGCCAAATTGTAAAGACCATCGATGCTATGAAGAAACTGCATCAACTAACAGGCAAAATAAATAGCTAGCATCATAATGATAGGACCAAATTCACACATAAAAATATTAACTTTAAATGTAAATGGGTTAAATGCCCCAACTAAAAGACACAGACTGTCAAATTGGATAGAGTCAAGACCCATTGGTGTGCTGTATTCAGGAGACCCATCTCACATGCAAAAACACACGTAGGTTCAAAATAAAGGGATAGAGGAAGATCTACCAAGCAAATGGAAAGCAAAAAAAAGTAGGGGTTGCAATCCTAGCCTCTGATAAAACAGACTTTAAACCAACAAAGAGCAAAAGAGACAAAGAAGGGCATTATACAATGGTAAAGTGATCAATGAAACAGGAAGAGCTAACTATTCTAAATATATATGCTCCCAGATTCATAAAGCAAGTTCTTAGAGACCTACAAAGAGACTTAGACTCCTACACAATAATAGTGGGAGACTTTAACACCCCACTGTCAATATTAGATTGATGAGACAGAAGATTACCAAGGATATCCAGGACTTGAACTCAGCTCTGGACCAAGTGGACCTAATAGACATCTACAGAACTCTCCACCCCAGATTAACAGAATATACATTCTTCCCAGCACCACATTGCACTTATTCTAAAATTGACCACATAATTGGAAGTAAAACACTCCTCAGCAAATGTGAAAGAACAGAAATCACAACAAACTGTCTCTCAGACCAGAGTGCAATCAAATTAGAACTCAAGATTAAGAAACTCACTCAAAACCACACAACTATGTGGAAACTGAACAACCTGCTCCTGAATGACTACTGGGTAAATAACGAAATGAAGGCAGAAATAAAGATGTTATTTGAAACCAATGAGAACAATGACACAACTTACCAGAATCTCTGAGACACATTTAAAGCAGGGTGGAGAGAGAAATTTTTAGCACTAAATGCCCATAAGAGAAAGCAGGAAAGATCTAAAATCGACACTCTAACATCACAATTAAAAGAACTAGAGAAGCAAGAGCAAACAAACTCAAAAGCTAGCAGAAGACAAGCAATAACTAATATCAGAGCGGAATTGAAGGAGATAGAGACACAAAAAAACCCTTCAAAAAATCAATGAATCCAGAAGCTGTTTTTTTTTTAACAAGATCAACAAAGCAGATAGACCGCCAGCCAGACTAATAAAGAAGAAAAGAGAGAAGAATCAAATAGACACAATAAAAAATAATAAAGGGTATATCACCACTGATCCCACAGAAATAACAAACTACCATCAGAGAATACTATAAACACCTCTACGCAAATAAACTAGAAAATCTAGAAGAAATGGATAAATTTCTGGACACATATATCCTCCCAAGACTAAACCAGGAAGAAGTCGAATCTCTGAATAGACCAATAACAGGTTCTGAAATTGAGGCAATAATTAATAGCTTACCAACCAAAAAAAATCCAGGACCAGATGGATTCACAGCTGAACTCTACCAAAGTGACAAAGAGGAGCTGGTATCATTCCTTCTGAAACTATTCCAATCAATAGAAAAAGAGAGAATCCTCCCTAACTCATTTTATGAGGCCAGCATCATTCTGATACCAAAACCTGGCAGAGACACACCAAAAAAAGAAAATTTTAGGCTAATATCCCTGATGAACATCAATGCAAAAATCCTCAATAAAATACTGGCAAACCAAATCCAGCAGCACATCAAAAAGCTTATTCACCACAATCAAGTTGGCTTCATCCCTGGGATGCAACGCTGGTTCAACATACACCAATCAATAAACGTAATCCATCACATGAACAGAACCAACAACAAAACCACATGATTATCTCAATAGATGCAGAAAAGGCCTTCGACAAAATTCAACACCGCTTCATGCTAAAAACTCTCAATAAACTAGGTATTGATGGAACGTATCTCAAAATAATAAGAGCTATTTATGACAAACCCACAGTCAATATCATACTGAATGGGCAAAAACTGGCAGCATTCCCTTTGAAAACCAGCACAAGACAAGGAGGCCCTCTCTCTCCTATTCAACATAGTATTGGAAGTTCTGGCCAGGGCAATCAGGCCAGAGCAAGAAATAAAGGGTATTCAATTAGGAAAAGAGGAAGTTAAATTGTCTCTGTTTGCAGATGACATGATTGTATATTTAGAAAACCCCATTGTCTCAGCCCAGAATCTCCTTAAGCTGATAAGCAACTTCAGCAAAGTCTCAGGATACAAAATCAATGTGCAAAAATCACAAGCATTCCTATACACCAATAACAGACAAACAGAGAGTCAAATCATGAGTGAACTCCCATTCACAATTGCTTCAAAGAAAATAAAATACCTAGGAATCCAACTTATAAGGGATGTGAAGGATCTCTTCAAGGAGAACTACAAACCACTGCTCAACGAAATAAAAGAGGACACAAACAAATGGAAGAACATTCCATGCTCATGGATAGGAAGAATCAATATCGTGAAAATGGCCATAGTGCCCAAAGTAATTTATAGATTCAATGCTATCCTCATGAAGCTACCACTGACCTTCTTCACAGAACTGGAAAAAACTACTTGAAATTTCAAATGGAACCAAAAAAGAGCCCACATAGCCAAGACAATCCTAAGCAAGAAGAACAAAGCTGGAGGCATCATGCTACCTGACTTCAAACTATACTACAAGGCTACGGCAACCAAAACAGCATGGTACTGGTAGCAAAACAGATATATAGACCAATGGAACAGAACAGATGCCACAGAAATAACACCACACATCTACAACCATCTGATATTTGACAAACCTGACAAAAACAAGCAATGGGGAAAGGACTCCCTATTTAATAAATGATGCTGGGAAAACTGGGTAGCCATATGCAGAAAGCTGAAACTGGATCCCTTCCTTATACCTTATACAATAATTAACTCAAGATGAATTAATGACTTAAATGTAAGACCTAAAACCATAAAAACTCTAGAAGAAAACCTAAGCAATACCATTCAGGACATAGGCATGGGCAAAGACTTCATGACTAAACACCAAAAGCAATGGCAACAAAAGCCAAAATAGACAAATGGGATCTAATTAAACTAAAAAGCTTCTGCACAGCAAAAGAAACTATCATCAGAGTGAACAGGCAACCTACAGATTGGGAGAAAATTTTTACAATCTACTCATCTGACAAAGGGCTAATATCCAGAATCTACAAAGAATTTAAACAAATTTATAAGACAAAAACAAACAACCTCATCAAAAAATGGGCAACGGATATGAACAGACACTTCTTAAAAGAAGATGTTTATGCAGCCAGCAAACTTATGAAAAAATGCTCATTATCACTGGTCATTAGAGAATGCAAATCAATACCACAATGAGATAGCATCTCACGCCAGTTAGAATGGTGATCATTAAAAAGTCAGGAAACAACAGGTGCTGGGGAGGATGTGGAGTAATAGGAACAATTTTACACTGTTGGGAGCGTAAATTAGTTCAACCATTGTGGAAGACAGTGTGGTGATTCCTCAAGGATCTAGAACTAGAAATACCATTTGACCTAGCAATCCCATTACTTGGTATATACCCAAAGGATTATAAATCATTCTACTATAAAGACACATGCACACATATGTTTAGTGCAGCACTGTTCACAATAGCAAAGTCTTGAAACCAACCCAAATGCCCATCAGTGATAGACTAGATAAAGAAAATGTGGCACATATACACCATGGAATATTATGCAGCCATAAAAAAGGATGAATTCATGTTCTTTGCAGGGACATAGATGAAACTGGAAACCATCATTTTCAGCAAAGTTATACAAGAACAGAAAACCAAACACTGCATGTTCTCACTCATAAGTGAGAGTTGAACAATGAGAACACATGGACACAGGGAGGGGAACATTACACGCTGGGGCCTGCCGGAGGGTGGGAGGGCTGGGGGAGGGATAGCATTAGGAGAAATACCTAATGTAAATGACGAGTTGATACTTAATGTAAATGTAAATACCTAATGTAAATGACCAACATGGCACATGTATACCTATGTAAGAAACCTGCACATTGTGCACATGTACCCTAGAACTTGAAGTCTTATAATTCAAAAAAAAGAATTAGAAAAAAAAGATATGTAATCAGAGAATTAATTAAAAATATACACCAACCAAATATCTGAAGTCTTCTAGAGCCTCACCTGACAAATAAGGACTCATAAACTCAAGGTAAAGGTGTGGAAAAAGATATTCCACACAAATGGCAATCAAAAGTGAGCAGGAGTAGCTACTCTTATATAAGACAAAACAGACTTTAAAGCAACCACAGTAAAAAAAGACAAATAAGGACATTATGTAATGATAAAGGAATCAGTCCAACAAGAAGACACTACAATCCTAGATTTATATTTACCTAACACTGGAACTCCCAGATTTATAAAACAATTCCTACTAGACCTAAGAGATGAGATAGACAGCAACACAATAATAGTGGGGGACTTAATACTCCACCGAAAGCACTAGAGAGATCATCAAGACAAAGCCAACAAAGAAACAACAGACTTAAACTATACCCTAGAACAAATGGACTTAACAGCTATTTACAGAACATTCTCAACAACTACAGAATATACATTCTTCTCATAGGCACATGGAACATCCTCCAAGATAGACCATATAACAGGCCACAAAACAAGTCTCACTAAATTTAAGAAAATTGAAATTGTATCAAGTATCTTCTCAGATCAGAGTGGAATAAAACTGGAAATCAACTCCAAAACTATATAGATACATGGAAATTAAATAATCTGCTCTTGAATAATTTTTTGGTTAACAATGAAATCAAGTTGAAAATTTAAAAATTCTTTGAAATAAATGATAATAGTGACACAAGTTATCAAAACCTCTGGGATATAGCAAAAGCAGTGCTAAGAGGAAAACTCATAGCATTAAATATCTACATCAAAAAGTCTGAAAGAGAACAAACTGACAATCTAATGTCACACCTCAAGGAACTAGGGAAACAAGAACAAACTAAACCCAAAGCCAACAGAAGAAAAGAAATAACAAAGGTCAGGGCGGAACTAAATGAAATTGAAACAAAAAAAATACAAAAGGTAAATGAAACAAAAAAGCTGATTCTTTAAAAAGATACACAAAATCGATAGACCATTAGTGAGATTAAGAAGAGAGAGGTCCAAATAAGCTAATTAGAAATGAACTGGAAATATTACAACTGATACCTCTGAAATACAAATGATCATTCAAGGCTACTATGAACACCTTTATGTGCACAAACTAGAAAATCTAGAGGAAATGGATAAATTCCTGGAAACATATAACCCTCTTAGATTACATCAGAAAGAAACAGAAGCCCTGAACAGACCAATAACAAGCAGCAAAATGGAATCATTTATTTAAAAATTGCCAACGAAAAAAGTACACGACCAGATGGATTCATAGCTGAATTCTACTAGACATTCAAATTGGTACCAATCCTACTGAAACTATTCCAAATGATGAGAAAGAGGGAATCCTTCGTAAATCATTCTATGACACCAATATCACCCTAATATCAATAGCAGGGAAGGACATTAAAAAAAAAAGAAATCTACAAACCAATATCCCTGATGAACATAGATGCAAAAATCCTCAAACAAATACTAGCCAACTGAATCCAACAGCACATCAAAAAGATAATACATCATAATCAAGTGAGTTTAATTCCAGGGATGGTTTAACATACACAAGTCAATAAATGTGATACATCACATATACAGAATTAAAAATAAAAATCATATCATCATCTCAATAGATGCAGAAAAAGCATTTGATAAAATCCAGCATCGCTTTAGGATAAAAACCCTTAACAAAATAGGCATAGAAGGGACTTACCTCAAAGTAATAAAAGCCATATATGGGAAACCCATAGCCAACTAGCCAACATCATTCTGATTGGAGAAAAGTTGAAAATATTCCTCCTGAGAACTGGAACAAGACAAGGATGCCCACTTTCACCATTTCTCCTCAACATAGTTCTAGAAGTCCTAGCCAGAGCAATTAGGCAAGAGGAAGAAATAAAGGGTGTCCAATTTGGAAAAGAGGAAGTCAAATTGTCACTATTCACTGATGATATGACTGTACACCTAGAAAACCCTAAAGACTCATCCAAAAGGCTCCTACGTCTGATAAATGAATTCAGTAAAGTCTCAGGTTACAAAATCAACATACACAAATCAGTAGCACTGATATACACCAACAATGACCATGCTGAGGATCAAATCAAGAACTCAATCCCTTTTATAAAAGCTGCAAAAAACAAACAAACAAAAAACCTAGGACTCTACTTAACCAAGAAGGTGAAAGAGCTCTACAAGGAAAACCACAAAACACTGCGGAAAGAAATCACAGATGACACAAACAAATGGAAATATGACCCATGCTCATGGATGGGAAAAATCAGTATTGTGAAAATGACCATACTGCCCGAAGCAATCTACAGATTCAATGCAATTCCCATCAAAATACCATCATCATTTTTCACAGAACTAGAAAAAACAATCCTAAAATTCATATGGAACCAAAAAAGAGCCCACATAGCCAAAACAATATCAAGCAAACAGAACAAATCTGGAGGCATAAAGTTACCGGACTTCAAATTATACTGTCACAGGATCCTTAGGGTGTCGCTTTTCCAGCTGGAAGCCTCTGTGGCTGTGGCGCCTTTGCGGGAGTTTTGTTTGGGCCCACTGGGCTCATTCTGCCCACTCGGCCTGGCAGGCTGCACTTGGCTTGTGCCACCAGCCCAGATCCCATTCCTGCCAAGGGCGAGCCAGGCACAGTGTGGCAAGGGGTGCGTGAGTGAGTGAGCACGGGGTCTGGCCACTGTGCACAGGCAGGCACACTGGCTGCTGTGGCGGGGCAGACAGCTCCAGGCACCCGCACAGGCACTGGCTCTGTGCGAGGCTGTGGCTGGACCAGGCGTACCTCAAGCAGCTTCCACTGCAGGATCCAAGAAATGTGGTGGCATCTGGAAGCTTGGAGATGCCAGGAACCACAGGGTTCCAAAGAGGGTATCACAGCCCTGGCTCGGGGAGCTCTTAGGTCTGGGCTTCCCAGAGGGCCACAGCTCTTCTCTCCTTCTCCTTCTCACAACATGGCCAGTGGGTTGGGGGGGGGGTGTTTCAGCCCTGTTTGTGTTATAGATCTTTCAGTTCTGCCATTTGGCAGGTCCCAAGTTCTTGTTCCATGTCCAGAAAGAATGAGGTACATGGACAACTGGCAGGTGAGCAAGGCAAAGAGGTGCTTTACTGAGTGACAGTACAGCTCTCAGGAAACACGAAGTGGGTAGCTCCTTTCCACGGGCAGGTCATCCGGATGAGTGCAGCTCTCAATGGAGAGGAGACCTGGAGTGGGTAGCTACTATCTGCAGGCAGGTTATCCCGATGTCTGTGCAGCCCTCAGCAGAGAGGAGATATAGAGTTGGTAGTTCCTATCCGCAGGCAGGTGGTCCCTACACCTCTGCAAGTCTGGCTGAACCCAGTGCTTTTCTGGGCTTCAGAAGGGAGAAAGTGTGTGCTGATTGGTCCATGGGCAGCCATGGGCCGGCCCAGAAAAAGCACCATTAAGTTCTTACTCCATCCAGGCTGGAGACTCCTCACAGAACTGACAGCCCAGCCCCCAAGCTTCAGGCCATCCCTGACTTGAAGGTGTGGCTTCACTGGGTACACGCCCCTTTCTGCCCAGGAGCCTGTCTGCGTCCTGCTGCTGTAAGTCATGTCATCCATGGTGCCCAGGCTGTTTGTGCGGAGGGCCACCTGCAGGCCCATGCCAAGCCACCCTCAGCACCACCTTGGCCTCCCTCTCACGTTTGTCAGCACCCAAAGTCTGGAGGGGGTCTAGGTGGCAGGGGGGTGGGATGTCAGTGCCACCCTGAGCATGCATACCCGGCTGAGTTGTGACAGTACCCAGGTTCAGCCTCAACTTTGCTCAGAAATTGGAGCAGGTGCTGGGAGCAGCAAGAGGCCAGGCAGCAGGAGCAGGCACTTCCAAGCCTGCAGGGGCAGGAGACCTGGAGTGGGTAGCTACTATCTGCAGGCAGATTTATGGAAGAACACACCACCTATGAAGTGACTATTTCAAAAATAATGAACCTGAACCTTATCAAGATTGTAGATTCAACTAGCAGTTTATAGGCAATACTAAGGAAAGAAAACAACATGTTAGACTCCATCACAAACAGGCAGACAGTGAAATCTAGACTGTGGGAAACTATAGAGCAACCAACTTGGTTTTTTCAACAACTAGCAAGACAAAGAAAAATGAGATGGAGGCGGAAACCATATATTTGGAGAATTGGCATAATTTATATATGACACTTATTGGACCATTAGAAATTTGAACGATGGGTATTTGCCAGGAATTACTGTTAATAGTTTTATGGTTATGCTAGTGTTATAAACTGAAATATTTACACGAGATGTCTAGAATTTCTTTTAAGGCAATATTGAGGGGAACAATGGGTGTAAAATATAGATGAAACATGATTATTATTGAAGACAGATGATGGGGACATGGGATTATGTTGTATTTTTCTGTCTACTTCTGGATATTTAAAAGCTTCCATAGTAAAAAGTTTAAGAAGAACAAATGTGCACCACTCCTTGTGCCTTATCAGTTTCCTCCATCTTATCTTCTCTTACATTTTATTTATTTATTTATTTATTTTTTTGAGACGGAGTTTCACTCTTGTTGCCCAGGCTGGAGTGCAGTGGCGCAATCTAGGCTCACTGCAACCTCTGCCTCCCTCTGCTGTTTTGCTTCCTGGTTTCTTTCTTAGCCTGCTCCAGGTTCAAACAATTCTCCAGCCTCGGCCTCACAAGTAGCTGGGATTACAGTGCGCCACCATGCCCAGCTAATTTTGTATTTTTAGTAAAGACAGAGTTTCACCATGTTGGTCAGGCTGGTCTTGAACTCCTGATCTGCCTGCCTCGACCTCCCAAAGTGCTGGGATTACAGGCGTGAGCCACCGTGCCCAGCCTCTCTTAAATTTTCATACCCTAGTGCCTACTTCAAAGCTACCACACAGAATGGAGCAAGAACAACCACCCCCGATCTCACTCTCGACTTGCTCATGCTGTGATGGGCAGAACATTGGTAGTGTTAGGGTCAGCAGTTGTTCCCCTTATGGCCAACATGGTATTTCTTTGGCCATAATATCTATGATTATGATAACAAAAATATCTCAAATTATATTCGATACTCTGAAATAACAATGAAAAATGCTAAAATTAAATTTAACATTTTGGCATCAGTCATTTTCAAATTGAAGTCCTGCTCAATACAATGGTTAGGTTTAGGCCATCAAAAGGGTACTGTGTAGAAATAGACTCTAAAGCATTTAAGAAGAATCCATGAATGCATAAGGACACTTGAGGAGAGGAAGAGAAATGTGGGGAAACTCTGCTTTACAGCTTGTCAGCCAAAACAAGTAGAAAAAGAATGTCACGATTTTGTAGCCCTCTGTTGACCCCCATGACCATGTTATAAATGATTCGGGCAAAGATTTTCCATGGATACTAAAACCTCAGTAAAAAGTTCTTGGGGAACAGGATATACACAAGGTCTCAAATTATTGCTTCACAGACTACTTATTGATTACAAAAAGAAAACTGTACTTTTACAGTAAAGATCTCTGATAGCCATCACCCATTAACCAGGTGATCAAACTTGGCATCACCAGCAAGTGGGACACCCTGGCATTGTATGACCCCTGATGAGCTGCAGTAAGAAGCAGACATCGCCACCGCTGTGGATGTCCTGCCAAAAATGTTTCTCCTGAATTTACTCACGAGGAAATAAGACAATATATTAGAGACATGAAGGTTATATGGGTGCTTTTGTTATTATTCTTCTAGATTTTCTCTAATTTTGAAATTTTAAAAATACAAAAGTATTGAGTTAAAATCAATTCATCTCTCCAAAAGTGTGGCAAAAGTCAAAGCAGAATTCTACCTGATCCTCCACTGACCCAAAGCCATATCCTCCGTGACCTCTATTTTGTCACAGTGCTGAACAATATAACTTTTTCCTGTCTCCATTAAGCCAAGACACTGAAAAGCAGCAAAAAGCAAAGTACAGCTGACAAAACAGGTCTACTGGTTCCAGAAGTAACTTCCAAATCTGGAAGCAAACCCTAAACTTTCAAAACTTAATTTTTCATCTTTAAAGTTTTTAAAGTCGGCTGGGTACGGTGGCTCACACCTGTAATCCCAGCACTTTGGAAGGCAGAGGCGGGCGGATCATGAGGTTAGGAGTTAGAGACCAGCCTAACCAACATGATGAAACCCCGTCTCTACTAAAAATACAAAAATTAGCCGGGCGTGGTGGTGGGCGCCTGTAATCCCAGCTTCTCAGGAGGCTGAGGCAGGAGAATCGCTTGAACCCGGGAGGCGGAGGTTGAGTGAGCCGAGATCATGCCACTGCACTCCAGCCTAGGCGACAGAGCGAGACTCTGTCTCAAAAAAAAAAAAAAGTTTTAAAGTCCATTACACTTTTTCAACCTGAAAAAACAAAACAAACAAACAAACAAACAAAGACAGCCACTTGGGAGGCTGAGGCAGGAGAATCGCTTGAACCTGGGAGGCAGAGGTTGCAGTGAGCCAAGATTGTGCCACTGCACTCCAGCTTGGGCGACAGAGTGAAACTCTGTCTCAAAAAACAACAAACAAAAAACAAAAACTAGTAGTATATTCTCATTCTTTAGGAATAAAGATCTATAACATATTAAGCATAGGTTCTTAATGAAGCATTTCTTGTATATGAAGGAAATTGAATTTCAATTTTGAAGTCATGAGGAAAGTAAGTCCAACAAAGTATCACAGCATTTTTTATTTTGTTTTATTGAAATAGCAGGTCAAAATTTGGTTAAATTTGACTCTGGCCACACTTCTGAAGAGATGAGTTGATTTTAACTTATATTTAACTTATATTTCATGTGTTGAATAAACACATTTATCCAACTGTAGAATCCAATGAAAGAATTATATTTCATATAGTTCTTCCATTTTTCAAAAGCACTTGTTCAGATCGTTTTTCTCATTCTTGAATGTCTGCATTCAAAGAAATAACAAGCTGGGGGCATGGTGCCGTACACCTGTAGTCCCAGCTACTCAGGAAGGTAAGGCAGGAGGATCACTTGAGCCCAGGAGTTCGAGGCTTTGGTGAGCTATAATCATGCCTGTGAATACCCACTGCACTCCAGCCTGGGAAACATAGCAAGACCTCATCTCTAAAAAATAAAATAAACAAAGGAATAACAAAATGTAGAAGAGCACTGAGATGTATTCCCTGTCCTCCAGAAAAAGGGATAACACCCATGGTAAAGGGCAAAATCAAGAAAAAGTAATAAGCCAGTTATTTACATTCTGTAGAGTGAAAAGTTGTGTTTAGCGAAAGAGCCATCCTGTGGTGTGCGTGTTCAATTATACACCAAATCCCCAACACTTCCAGATGGTAATAGCCACCAACTCCTTTGTTCTCATATATATTAAAAGGCTTAATATAAAATTAGATTGTGCCATTAGGTATGCTTTTTAGTATTAATAAATTTTAATCAAGGACTGTGATATCATGACTAGAAGCTTGGAATCTACAGCCCCATTCAACCAACCTCATCGTCTGGGAAGGGGAGAGTGATTGGAGAATAAGTTCATAATTGGTCATACCTACAAGATGAGGCTTCTATCAAAACCCCTGAACTTTCAGGTTGGTAAACACGTGGAGGTGTCCGGAGGGTGGTGTGCCAGGAGAGGGCATAGAAGCTCCTAGCACCTTCCCCCTTACCTTGCCCTATGCATCATTTCCATCTGGCTGTTCATCTGTAGCCCTTGCAATATCTTTTATAATAAATAGATAAATGTAAGTAAAGTGTTCCCCTGAGTTCTATGAGCTGCCCTAGCAAATTATGGAACCCAAGGAGAGGGAAAGTGGGAACCCCAATTTGCAACCAGTCGGTCAGAAGCACAGGTCACAACCTGGGAATTGCAATTGGCAATTGTCACTAACACAAAGGCAGAGCAAGCAAAGAAAGGGAATAAAGCATATAAAAGGTTTCATTTAAAAGGTTTGGAGAGCTTTCAAAAAATATACTTCCTGGGATCCATTTCAGACTAGTCCTACTGGAATTTATGAGATTAAAATACTGACACTAAAATTTCTTCAAGATTCCCAGCTGATTCCTATAAGCATCCAGGGGTGAGGGCCACTGGTATAAACACAAAGGTTAAAAGAGGAGAGAGTAGGCAAAAAGACCATCAGAAAGTGTTATTTGTGATTACCAAGTTCTATATTAAAGCCTCACATTTTCCATTTAAACTACACTCTTAAACATAGTACCCTCTACTGGTCAGAAAGGGTTATCTATTATTCCTAGGTTTAAGGTACAGAAGAAATCTCCAACTTCCTTAATTAAAGAGAATATATGTAGAAGCAATTAGTGAATCATTATTTCTACATTTTCTTATTATTTAAGTGTAAAGTGGGCTGGAGAACACTGTATTAGCAAAGACGATTCTAAACTTAATAGGTAAGAGCAAGATATCTATTTTAAAAATGTGTAATGGGCCAGGTGCAGTGGCTCATGCCTGTAATCCCAGCACTTTGGGGAGGCCAAGGCAGGAGGATTACTAGAGGCCAGGAGTTCAAGACCAGTCTGGGCAATATATAGCGAGACTCCGTCTCTATAAAAAAATAAAAAATTAGCCAGGTGTGGAGATGCACCCCTGTACTCCCAGCTACTTGGGAGGCTGAGGTGGGAGGATTGCTTGAGCCTGGGAAGTCTCAGCTGCAATGAACCATGATCTCGCCACTGTACTCCAGCCTGGGCAACAGTGAGACCTTGTCTCAAAAAAATTTTTTTAAGTGTACTTGACTTTTCTCAAGGTTTGTCAACTTTAGCAACTACTGACATTTTGAACCAAATGATCTTGGTTGCAGAGTGCAAACTGTATGTAGATGGTTTTAGAATGTTCATAAGTAAGTTTTTTAAAGACATAGAATGCTACTGTACAAATATAAATTGTGAGTTTTAAATTCATTTCCCTTTAGTGTCTTCAACTAGTTACAAGACCATAAATTGATGCTTATGTTCCGTGCATTTTAGGATCTTTAGCTGTATTCCTGGCTTCTACCCACTAGATGCCAGTAGCAGCCCAACCCCAAAGTTGTAACTCCAAAAAGTCTCTAGACATTGCCAAATGTTTCAAATCAGTAATTTATCTAATCAAAGATGTTCCTAAGAAACTGATAATCAAAATATACTTTTAATTGTAAAAGAAGACCCATTCACTAATGTTCTAAAAATGTAAATTTTTATATACCAACTCCATAAAGAATACCTTACAGTATCTTGTAATATATAAATTAAGAACAAGAAAAAATGAGTTTTACTTTTAACAGTGTTGCTTGGCAATATATTAATTACATATTAAGTCTATGAAGTAAAAGTTTAACCTACATCTACTGGTTGCTTTAATTTTTCACTTAAAAGACCAGACCGAAATCAAAACCTTGGAACTTCTACTTTTCAACCTGAAAGAATCAAAGAATAACTATAATCCTAAAATAGCACTGACACAGTAAATATTATTCTTATGAGTGTTAATGGACGATACTGATATATCTCATATTGTAATCAATTTGAGAGTTGCCACTGAAATCAATTAAAAATGTTTATTCTGAAAGATGCTACTATAAAGTTTATAGACTCAAATGCTTATAATGCTTAATCAAAACTAAATTTACAAAAAACCTAGAAACAGGTTGAATTGAAACCTGTAGATCATTTTATAATATTCATCAGCAACAACTTTTTTAAAGACAAAGGCTACTGTTTTAATATAAATCTCCCTTTAGTGCTTTTAATTGTCACATGGCTGTAAACCAAAGACCCCTCCAAATTTTAAATGATCACTGATACTACTTGAGCAGAAATTCTCAGGTGTCAGTACTTTTAATGTTGTGTACATCAAATTACAGTACAAAGATGACTATAAACAAGATGCAGCCCTCGGTTTCCATGAACAGCACACTATCACAGTAAACCAAGTTTATATTCCACCATCAAGTGTGGCTCTCCCATGACTTCGCTTTGTGATGGATCTGAAAGCAAACAAAAACAAACATTTTAAAAGACTCTCAAAAAAGAGATACATTCAATGATTCTGCTTACATAAGAATCCAGAAGAGTCAAAACTAACCTAAAGTTATAGAAAACAAACCAGTGATTGCCTGGGGCTGGGGTGGGGTGACTGACTGAAAAGGGACCAAGGGAACTTTGTGAGGCAATGAAAACATTCTACTCCTCTATTTAGGAGACCAGGCTCCATGTTAATTAAAACACACAGAACTGTACACTTAAAAATAGGTGTACTTTATTGTATGTCAATAATATCTCAAAATAGTGGATTTAAAAAGAAAAAACAGATTGACAAAAGTTTTTTTTTCAAAGTTCTTAAGTTTTCTAGTGGCTTCCCACATGACGGGAAACAATCTCTTAATTCACAAAAATGTTTTATCTGTATTGTCTTCTGACCTGTTGTATACACACAAACGTAAGAATTCTTAAGAAAGAAAACCTTTAAAAATCATCACTTTTGTGTTTACAGATGAGTCAGACAAAAGCCTTATTTTAACTGTGATTATACAACTAAAAGAACTTTTAAAATTAATACCAAGCGTAAGCTTCCTAAAGACAGAGACTTTTTCTTTGTCCTCTACTCAACATAGGACTAGAAACAGAATAAAAACCTAATGAACTAAATCGTAAAATCACTTTGTAAAAATGAATAACCCGGCACATAATAATGGTGGCTACCAAGAGGAACAGTTCAGTACAATGTGGGTGTTTCCTCACTGGACCTCCTAAGAGACTGGAGATTAATAAACTGCTGTGTATATAAAAGGCACTCAAAACCTCAACTTAAAAAAAAAAAAGGCAATATTTTTGACTACATAGAAAGACACGTAGAACAGTCTGGAAGGACAGACTAAACCAAACTAAAACAGCTGGTAATTAGGGAACGAGAAAAATGGGATTGAGGGTCACTACAGCAAATCTGAGTTTCAATGGTAATATTTCAAATTTTTGCACAAAGAATATACTCATTTATGTAACTAAACTTTCCTCCACACCCTGCTTTTTAAAGCTTCTTTAATAAAATGCATTTATTAAATAAATCACTTGCACCAAAAGACAGCATATCATGTAAGCAAGGCACTGGTGGAGACGGGTTTTGCATCTGTTGTACCACAAGCTCGCCATGAGACTCTGAGTGAGGACTGAGCCTCTGTGAGCTTCCATTTACTCATCTTCCAGTTACGGGATTAGAGTACATGAAAGTCGCCTTCCAGCATTAAGAAAAAGTCTATTTTTGATTCTACTAGTGTCCTTATACGTCCTTCTTAATCTTGTAAAATGTACAGAATTAACTTGCCTAAGTACTTCACTGATAAGCAGGCAAAAAAGTCATCATCTCCAATACTGTCACAGTCTTTACACAGTATTTAGATTAACAAGCTACTCTCTGATTATAGACTTAACACTGTGTTTTGTGTCAAAGGTGATAAGAATGTGATTAACATGACCCTTAACTATGGATCAAGCCCCCTATCAGGTACTGGGAACACAACAGTTAACAAGAAAAAAATCTCCAGCTCTCCTAACACGTATATTTAAGTTGGACAAATAATAAATAAGAAAAATATCAGATAAGTGTTATGTAAAGAATTAATATAAGGCAGGGTGACAGCGGGGATTACTTTAGATTAGGTAGTTGATATGGTTTGGATGTTTGTCCCCTCCAAATCTCATGTTGGAAATGTGATTCCCAGCCAGGCGCAGTGGCCCACACTTGTAATCCCAGCACTTTGGAAGGCTGAGGTGGGCAGATCACGAGGTCAGGAGATCGAGACCATCCTGGCTAATACGGTGAAACCCCATCTCTAGTAAAAATACAAAAAATTAGCCAGGCGTGGTGGTGGGCGCCTGTAGTCCCAGCTACTCAGGAGGCTGAGGCAGGAGAATCGCTTGAACCCGGGAGGCAAAGCTTGCAGTGAGCAGAGATCGCGCCACTGCACTCCAGCCTGGGTGACAGAGAGAAAACAAAACAAAAAAAGCCATGTGATTCCCAGTGTTGAAGGTGGGCCCTGTAGGGAGGTAACTGGATCATAGAGTTGAATACTTCATGAATGGTTTAGCACCACCCCCCTGGATAAGTGAGTTCTTGTTCTGAGTTCACACAAGTTCTGGTTGTTTAAAGCTGTGTGGCAGCCCCCTCTCACTCTCTTGCTCCCTCTCGCCATATAATTCACTGGCCCCCCTTTGTCTTCTGCCACGATTGTAAGCTTCCTGAGGCCCTTACCAGAAGCAGATACCAGCACTATGCTTCCTGTACAGCCTGAGGAACCATAAGCCAAAATAAATTTTCTTTATACATTACCCAGCTTCAGGTATTTCTTTATAGCAATGCAAGAATAGACTAACAGTAGTTAACAGAGGACTCTGAGTAATATTTAGGTTGGGATCTGAAAAATGAGGGTAAACTATTTGAGGCAGAAAGGAACAGCTAATTCAGGTCCCTAAGGTGAAGCCCTAAGTTATCCGTATATTATGCAATAACAGTTCCCACAAGAAAAAAACTACCCCAAATACAGTGGTCTCACTGTGATAAAAATCATCTACCTGGCTGGGCGTGATGGCTCACGCCTGTAATCCCAGCACTTTGGGAGGCTGAGGCGGGCGAACTACCGGAGGTCAGGAATTTGAGACCAGCTTGGCCAAGATGGTGAAACCCTGACTCTACTAAAATACAAAATTAGGCAGGTGTGGTCGTGGGCACCTGTAATCCCAGCTACCTGGGAGGCTGAGGCAGGAGAATCGCTTGAACCCAGGAGGTGGAAGTTACAGTAAGCCGAGATCGTGCCACCAGCCTGGGTGACAGAGTGAGACTCGTCTCAAAAAAAAAAAAAAAAAATCTACCTAAACAGGTGATTTTTCCTAACAGCTACCTTAGAGAGACACAAGGAATGAATTTTAAAAGATGCCCACAAGATAGCAAGTGGCTTTTTTTTTGAGATAGGGTTTCACTCTGTCGCCCAGGCTGGAGTACACTGGTGTGATCCCTGCTCACTGTGGCCTCAAATTCCTGGGCTCAAGTGATCCTCCTGCCTCAGCCTCCTGAGTACCTGGGACTACAGCTGCACACCACTATGCCCAATTAATTTTTTAAAAAAAATTTGTAGAGATAGGGTCTCATCTTACCCAGTCTGGTCTCAAACTCCTTGGCTAAACTGATCCTCCCACCTCTGCCTCCCAGAGTGCTGGGATTATGGATGTGAGCCACCACATCCGGCCAGCTAGTGACCTTTTTAAACATATAATTCCATCACATTACATCCTTACTTAAAACTGCTCAATGGCCTTTTTTTGCATTCTGAAGAAATTCTAAACTTCTTTTCATGGTCTGTAGGCCCTGGTTCATCTGTTCCTTGCTGAGCTTTTTGATCTCAACCTTATTCTACTCTCTACTTTGCTCAAAACATGCCAGCCATATGGGCCTTCTTAAAGTGCTCTTATGTATGCTGGGAGACAGTTCTCTATTGGTCTCTCCATTCTGCAAGCTGGGAGCAGGGACACTAAACTGCCTTTGTTCTAGGCTATCTTTCCAAAGCCGTTTCAGCCTCATAAGACAAAGCAGCACAGGACAGGCAGGTTTACTGCCAGTTATAAGGCTGAGGTGGCCTGAACATGGAGTTCCTCTCCTCTAACGTAACACACTCAATGTACAAGGCTTCACCTTACCCTCTTCTTAGCTGCCCCATAGGAAGTGGGGCTAAGGGAACCAAAAGAAATGCTGATACTCTGGCTACGCTATTGCTATGAATAAGAAACTGTCCTTTAGGAGTCTCTTGTCTTCTGCCAGCATCCATGAATTCATGGCAGGCTAACAAGTTAGCTTCAAAGTAGAGTAAGATCTCAAACCGTTCAGAGTTCTTCAGCTGTTCTCAGGTTACAGACCCTGAACATACTGATCTCTTCTGTCTGAAATACTCTCCCTCTACTTCTAGGTCAATGATTTCATGTTTCTTTCAGAAATTCACTTCTGTGTTGTATTCCCAGAGGTATGTGCCCTCCCAACCCAAAAACATCCTTTTTATTCCTAGAATTATCAAATTGTATATTTGTGTTTATGTGTTTATCTCCCCCATTTGAAAGCACAGATATTTGTTTTGTTCACAGCTGTATATTCAGAGCCTAGCCCAGTGCCTGACACATATTTGACTGACTAGATAAATGCTCCTAAGTCCCTCTCCCTTTCTTTAAACAGAATTACAGAAGCAGATTTTTAAATGAATGCTTTTGTAACTAAAGGCCTGAACTATCACCTTAGTAGTTTTAAATAAGGTCTAAGTTCAATGTAAAAGCTTAAGAATCCCAGCTTTTCCTGCATCCAAAATGCTCCCTCAGGGAAGATTCTCAAAGGAGGCTCACTAGACTTCTGTTATGTCCACAGCATTTCCTTACCGGACATCAGCAGCCAAGCAAAACTAATAAAACTTAATCCTGTTGGATATTTTTGTTTCTCCTGCACTGCTGGGGCATAACGGGCAGAGGCAGCATTGGACAGGACTGTATTTGTTTATCTTCCTCAGGACCAGAAAAAATAGAGGATGCTGCATATATTGTTCTTACTTAAATTCATTTACAATTATTCAGGGAATTTTATTAAAAATAACAGATTCGGCCAGGTGCAGTGGCTCACACCTGTAATCCCAGCACTTTGGGAGGCCAAGGCGGGCAGATCACAAGGTCAGGAGTTCGAGACCAGCCTGGCCAACATGGTAAAACCCCGTCTCTACTAAAAATACAAAAATTAGCCGGGTGTGGTGATGGGCGCCTGTAATCCCAGCTACTTGGGAGGCTGAGGCAGGAGAATTGCTTGAACTCGGGAGGCGGAGGTTGCAGTGAGCCGAGATTGTGCCACTGCACTCCAGCCCAGGTAACAGCACAAGACTTCATCTTGAAAAAAAAAAAAAGACAGATTCCTCTTTCCTATTTATCACCTGTAGAAGTACAAAAATTACTTTTTGGGGGAGCTACTTTTTAAAGAAAGATTTATCTTCCAGTTGTTTAAAATGCTAGTCATAAAAACCCCAAAATCAAACTAAACAAACAAAAACAACACCAGTCACATCCCAACAATGTGAATTCTGAAATAATTATCATTGTTTAAGTCACCCTAGGAATATCAGACTGACATATTACACTTGAAGCTCAGGACATGAAGTGAATAACCACCATTACTAGACTGAAATGACTATATACTCTTAGAATTTCATAAATAATTTTCACTTTTTTTCTTTTTATATTTTTAGTAGAGACAGGGTTTCACCATGTTGGCCAGGCTGGTCTCAAACACCTGACCTTAGGTGATCTGCCCACCCCGGCCTCCCAAAGTGCTGGGATTACACGTGAGCCACCGCACCCAGCCAATCTTCACTTTTAAAAACAGTTAAAGAACAGTTACTACCATTAAATTTTATCTTAATGCAATGAATAAACACAAGTGAACCCAATCAGCTGTAAGTTCCATGAAGACAAGAATTTTGCCTATTCTTTTTGCAGCTGTTTGCCTTTTAAATTACAAGGGCTCCATAAAAAGGTGCTGAATGACACTTACCATTAAGAATATCCTCAAATCCAATAGTCTCATCATTACCCCTCAAAACATCCAGTGAAAGATTTGAGCTTGAAAGAAATGGAAGACGCTGAACCTTTGGGGAAAAGTATGAAGGGACAAGATTAGAAAAAACTCAGGGGAAAATGACAGAATATATAGTCTAATTTCATGTTCTTTATTCTGTTTGAAAATTCGCAAAACCAAATACAAGATCAATTTAACAAGTGGAAAAAAACACTAGTTCATATTTTAGACACAAACTAAGTTGTAAAGACACTGAAATTATACTTTTCATTAACAATAATCCTACCTGGTGTGCATGTATTTTGAGGCTTTGCTTCTGCTCAGGAAAACTACGGCACATACCATGTGATGAAATGCAAAATCCCAGAGCTTAACATCACGCCTCATTCCTGATACATGTAGGATGATCAAATTCCTGAAGAAAGTCCAACTCAATAGGTTGCTTAGGCTGGTCTCAAACTCCTGGGCTCTAGTGATCCTCCCACTAAAACTGGGATTACAGGTCCATGTCACCAAGCCCAGCTAATGCAGATAATTTTAGATATTCCCAGAGACTACCAAAATAGGTGGTCTTTGACTAAATGATAGTAGTATTTTAAAGATAATCACACCGTTAGAATCTAAAAGGGCAGTTTCTCACATTCCCCCCACCCCCAACAAAATGTATCCAGACTAAATATATTATTTTCAATTACTAATGTTCTATAGAGATATTTAAAATCTTTATAGTGTGGAAAAATTTCTCTAGATTGTCAAACCTAAAAAAAAAAAAAAGGAAGTGGGAGGAAGAGGAAGAAACAAAAATAGGAACCTGTAAATTAAACCAGACAGCAAGGGGTCTGGTAGTTAGATCAGAGTAGTCCTAAGAATGCATCAAAAGCAGGGAGGAGCAGGCAGCTGTTATACATCTTGACAACCCAAAACTGCAAAAGTATAGAGATAAGAAAAAAAAAAAGAGAGAGAATTCTGGGCAAAGATATTTGGATCAAATAGTATTAAAAACTTAAATCCAGAATTTGAGCAATCTGTAGTTGAAATCTGAGTAAGAGGAAAATAAAAAGGGAAGCTAACAATTTTGTGCCAAACGTGATTTCATTTAATCTTCAGAATAATCCTATGCTACTCTTACTGTTCTCCTTATTTCACATTAAATTAAAAAATCTGAGGTTCAGAAAGTTCTCCAGCTTACTCAAGTTCTTAAGACTAGTAGATGGCTGCAGTCACAGCCTGATTCCCTGATGGACTTAGGTCTGTGGCTCCCAGTGTTTTCAGAGACTGACATCTTGCTCCCAGCAGATGGCTCACTATCTTACCCATTCTGGGAGATTCCTTTTATTGTTTCTTCTAGAGGGTTAACCTATTTCCTGATCTGGGCTCCCTTTGCCCTTCTATAATATTCATGATAACAGTGTCTGGAATATTGATAATAATATTGAGTCCATGCCCGGCTAAGCCAAGATTCAACCCTAGGTTACTCAAAACCATGTTTTTTAAGAGCTTTATCTTTGGAAAACGAGTAGCTTCCAGAATGACTTAGCCAAATACAATTGATAGTATTAGTAGAATTTATCTTATTATTATTTTTTTTGGAGATGGAGTTTTGCTCTTGTCGCCCAGGCTGGAGTGCAATGGTGTGATTTTGGCTCACTGCAACCTCTGTCTCCTGGGTTCAAGCAATTCTCCTGCCTCAGCCTCCCGAGTAGCTGGGATTACAGGCACGTGCCACCAGGCCTGACTAATTTTTGTATTTTTAGTAGAGATGGGGTTTCACCATGTTGGCCAGGCTAGTCTTGAACTCCTGACCTCAGGTGATCCATCTGCCTCGGCCTCCCAAAGTGCTGGGATTACAGGCATGAGCCACCCTCCTTGGCCAATAGAAATTTATTGAAAAAGACAATTTAGCTAGGTCAGAGAAAGGAATCTGCACCAGTAGGAGAAATGTGTGCAAACGCCTAACAGTGAAAGAACCTAATGAATTAGGAAACTGCAAGTAGTTTAAGAGGATAAGAAGTGTGGTGGGAAGCAAGGAGCCAATTCATGGACAGAGCCACACTAAGTGTTGGGTTTTATTTTTATTTTGAGGGTAAAGTGAGGGGAATGACATAATCAAATCTGTGTTTTACAAAGATTATTCTGATTAGAGTCTTAACAAGGATTGGAGGGGCAGCAGGGATGAGTGTTGCAGTAATCCAGATGAAGTCTGACAGGGGCAAGGACCAACATAGTAGCAATGGTGGGGAGAGCAAGTAATAAACTGAATGATTTGGGGGAGCAGGGGAAGAGGTTAGGATGGGTGCTAGGTGACATAACCAAGGCTAATTATCCAATTTCTGCCTTAGGCAGAAACCTATTCATATCGGATAAGGAGTATGTGGGGGATTATGGGATTATGAGTTATTCTGTACTTGTCCATGTAAAACTGGAGGTGCCTGTGGGACTTCCAATTGGGCTTTCCAATTGGAAAAACCTATAGGTTTATAGCTCATGAGAATTGTAACTTGGGGGTCATCAACATATTTTATTTTTTGAGACGGAGTCTCATTCTGTCACCTAGGCTGGAGTGTAGTGGCACGATCTCGGCTCACTGCAAGACTCCCAGGCTCAAATGATCCTCCCACCTCAGCCTCCTGAGTAGCGGGGACTATAGGTGTGCACCACCACGGCTGGCACATTTGTTGTATTTTTTTTTGCAGAGATGGGGTTTTGCCATGTTGCCCAGGCTGGTCTTGAACACCTGAGCTTGAGCGATCCACCCACCTTGGCCTCCCAAAGTGCTGGGATTACAGGTGTGAGGCACCACGCCCAGTTGGAATCATCAACATATAATTGATAACTAAAGCAACAAGTAGGAAATAGGGTCAGGAAAGGACTAGAGATGGGGCACTAACAAAACTGGCATTTTAGGAAACAGGCAAAACAAATGGAACCCACACAGAGACACCTGAGAACAAGGATTCAGAAAGGAGGACATCAGGAAAGTGTGGTGTTCTAAAAGCCAAGGAGGTGGCATGATAGCTTGAGGCCAGGAGTTTAGGACCAGCCTAGGCAACATAGCAAGAGCCTGTTTCTACAAATAATAATTTTTAAAACTAGCCAGGCGAGGTAGCATGTGACTGTAGTCCCTGCTACTCAGGAGAGTGAGGCAAGAGGATTGCTTGAGCCCAGGAGTTTGAGGATGCAGTGAGCTATGATCATACCACTGCACTCCAGCCTGGATGACAGAATGAGACCCTGTATCAAAAAAATAAATACAAAGTAAAAACATAAAAGCCAAGGGAAAAAGGAAGAAGCCATTATTAGTGTCAAATACTACAGGGAGATGAAGTAAAGTGAAGGTAAAAATGTCCACATTGTTCAGGAGCAGTTTCATTGGTGTCATGGGAGACAGAAACAGTGGGTTAAATAAATAGGAGGGAAAGAAGTATAGAAAGCAAATGTAGACAACTTTTAAAGAAGCAAAAGCACACTCAATGAGAGACAAGTTACTATAAAGGAATTTGAAATTGATACAATTTTTTTTTGTTTTAAAAGACAACAGCGGTTCAAATGCTACTGCTGAGACAGAGCAAGCAGAGAGAGGTTAAAGATATCAGCTTGAGAAGGCATCATTGATAAAGGGATTTTCCTGAAGTAATGTAACAGGATAGAATCCAAAGCACAGGTAGGAGGGCGGTTCTTACATAATTGGAAGGACATTTTCCAAGTACTTATTCCTTAGCAACAGGTATATTCAACTATATACAAATTGTATACTTGACACCTCCACTTGGATATTCTTAGAGGGATCTCAAATTCAATGTAATACATTAAAAAAAAAAAAAAAAACCCAGAAAAACATGAAAGCAGATGCAGGTAAGTTTTCAGACACTGAGCCTGTAATTTGAAGTTTTCCATTTAATGACTTCTTTTTTCCCTCTATGAAGGAGAAATCAAGGTCATACCCTAAAAAGGGGGAGGGAAGTAGAATAGGTTGTAAGATAGATAAGGTATAAATAGCTGTTATGAAAACAGAAGAGTCCTCATGAATGATATCGACACATATGCAACAGAGATCCATCAACTCACCTGCTGCACTGCCTTGAATTCCATCTGTAATTTTAGTGGAGCAAATAGACCCTGAATGTTTCTCAGTGTGGAAAAATTCATTTTATCTTGGTTGAGCTGGAACTACAAAAGACAATGTAATTTTAAACATTACACTCAATACTCTGCTTTCAAAACAGTTAGCAGTGGCATATATATAACACAATAGTTAGATGAAGAATTTTAATATCCATACCTGTAATAAAAACTAAGTATTTTTAGTAATTTTTTCTGATAAATTTTAGACTACATATGTCTATATTTCATTTAGCATGCAGGTGTACTTTTACCAGAGTAAAACTACTACCAAAATTCTAAATTTATAAAAGTAAAGGAACGTGTCTCCTATTCAAAAGTAGATTTACAAGACATAATCATATTTTAGCGCTTTTGATTAAAAGTACTGCAAAACTAGCAAAGGTGTAATGTGAGATCCAGAAAATGTCACATCCACTGACAAAAATAGTTAATTTCTAAGTATGAAGGCATATATTTAAAAGGATTCAGCAAAAGAAATAATCCGATCACTAAATCATCCTGTTAATTAAACTATGTTTAAACTCCACTTATTTTTGGTACTTGCCTCAGGGGAAAAACAAACATCTCTCAAAAGTTTATTCAATTTGTATTGGGTACTAATCAGCAATTTTTCCTGGATCATACTTTCACTAAGTACTGATATTACATTTAGGGAACTTTGGCCATAACTTAATGTATTTCAGGCAAAATGAATCGACTTGACTCATGGATTCTAAAACAGTTTCCAAAAATGACTCCTAAGGATAGTGAATGTAATATGCAAACAGACTGTTACAAAGATTTGTCTGAGCTAAGGTGATTATAATGAGGTAAAGTCATTTTTTGTCATTTTTTATTACACGCTACTCTCTTGATAACATTGTCTTCTAATAGTAATCAAAAAGGTCATTTTGATCAAAAATCTATTGAGAGATTAGCACCTACTTGGGATATGACTATGAAGTTTGAAAGTAAGGTGACTAACCAAATGCTTTTTAATTACTTTAGCTTTACACAGCAAATTTTGACAGATGGTCCTTAGGGAAAACCTGCAGTATTTTATTATGGGTATATGATCTGAAGTTCTAAGTGAAGGGTTTGCTTTAAATATTGGCTTATCCTCATGATAATACAATTTTATTTTAAGAGACGGGTCTTGCTATGTGGCTGGAGTGCAGTGGCTATTCACAGGCACGATTATAGAGCACTATAGCCTCAAATTACCAGGCTCAAGCAATCCCCCACCTCAGCCTCCCACGCCGCTGGGACTACAGGCACACCCCACCACACCCAGCAGTAAATGTAATTTTATGTATAAAAATTCAATTTATGTAAATTTTGATGAATACAGCCATCTTGTAATGTGATATTAATACTGTAATTATCAATCAACATGTAAGTTAGCAACCGTGTGCAAAATTAGGCTCTGTGGCAACACACAACAAAACTGAACAGCCTACCTTGGAGATTATAATCCAGTTTGGAAGACATTATGTATGTATCTCAACCCTCCGCACTACTGATTTCTTGGGCCAGATAATTCTTCACTGTGGCAGGCTGTCCTGTGTACTGTAGGATGTTTGGCAGCATCCCTGGCCTCTACCCCATAGATGCCAATATTACATCCCCCCACCCACCGCACCACTTGTGACAACCTAAAATGTCCTCAGACTTTGCCAAGTGTTCCCTTGTAGGGGGCAGGAGGATGATCCTCCCCTAGTTGAGAACGACTGGTACAAATGATGATGGCCATCTTCCATCACTATCACCACTGAAGCTCCCAATCATGCAGAGCTACTAGAGGCCAGCAATATGCCAAGGATGGGCTATTACTAACTCCAGATGAGAAGACTAAGGCTTAAAGAAAATTAAGCAATATGCCCCAAGTTTACTTAGCAAAGTGGGGTGCCCACATAGTTCAACTACACAATCCATGCTGAAGGATTTATAATAGACAGTAAGAGTCACATAAAGAGTGAGACTGCCATTAGCTGGCTAAATGATTAAAGAAGAAGAGATGCAGTAGATGTAAGTCTCAAAAAGATCTCTGAAGTTTTTAGATTCTTCACAGTTCCAGCCAGTCTCACTCAGATTTGTCAGTTTCTCTTAATATGTATTGCTTAGAACTAAACCAATATTCCAAATCTAATAGCCAGACTAATACACAGGAAAATAATATAATCTCCCTTGATTTGAGCCCCATCTTATTAACAAAGCCCAAGACTGCATTAACCTTTCTTTTTAGTAACTAACGTAATCTGCTGGCTTATAGTGAGTATACAGTCAATTAAAATAGTCAAGTTTTACAGAGCAAGTCACTATACCCTGCCCAAAGGTGTAGAATTCATTTTTTGAATCCAAACGCAGAACTTCACACTCACCTCTATAAATGTTTTCCTTAAATTTTGGTCTATACTTTGGTCTATTTTATCACCATGATATAGTTCAATTATTCAACAGAATGAACTATCCTTCTCAACCTTTTTTCCAAAAACCTAATATACATTCTTTCTTTGGTTGCCCACAAGTCCTTGAAAAATACTTATCCTTCCTATGTGTCCACCTGACTACCTAAGATGTAGACAGAGGCCAAAAAGCCCTATCAAAATATTCACTCCAAATTGACTATTCCCTAATCACCATTCTCTGGGTACAGTTACCAACCTCATATACTTTACCCTACACTACTTTCACTCGGTTAATAATCCACCATATAATCCTCAATCTTATCCCTTGTCAGATAATTTGATCCCTTGACTGACCCATTTGGCAACTGAGTAAAAGAGTGAACTAAAATTAATTTGCTGAGTTCATTCAGATGCTGATGATCACTGCTTACTCTATTAAATGCTCACAGCTCACTCAATAGTCCACTTAAGAAACGGTTTCAGGGATCAATGTTACCACAGACAATCTTATTTTTCAGTTAGATCCTTTATACAAAAGTGGAATACGTATCCATCTACAACCAATTTTCATTTCTCCAATTAGTTCTCAAAGATGATCAACTGTGCTTTTATAATCATACTCACATACTTATAAGTGTACTCTGGGCTGTCAACTTCTGCACCTGAAACCTGAATTCACTTAAATCGATGAGGAATTTTTTTATTTTTCTCATCTAATTTGAACTTCAATTTCATAATTACATTATTCGTTCTACTCTTTCTTATAGGCAGACCTATCCTCTTATTAGAAAGCGAATCAAACAAACAACAAAAACAAAATACAGATCAGTTTTCTGTTACCTAACAACTGCATCATCTTCCCCAAGTAGTCAGAAACTTTTTTCTTCTTCCTCTAAATGTTTATTTAAGAATCCTTTAAGTTGTGTTTTGGACATGTATACATGCTATCCTCTCTTTAGGAGTAAACTTTCTGGTCTAAAACTGTTCAAAGGTCCCTCCTCTTCTATAAAGCCTTCCAAAAAAGCCCTAAGCACAGGTGGCTGTCACATCCTTGGTCTTCTCTAGCACTTTACGAAGCCTTCTCCTACCCACTGCTTGTCTTCCTCATTAAATTTTAAGTTATTTAAGGATGGGGATTATGTCATATTCATCAAAGTACCTACTGTGCCTAGTGGCTGTGTCCTACAGTAACTCGGAGATGCAGGACTTAAGAAAGAGGTCAAAACTAGAGATATGAACTTGGAACTCAACAGCAAAAATGGCAGGAAAAATATAAAAGAAACAGCATTATCGAAAGAGAAAATTCCTGTGAGAGGAATGCAGAAGTGGATCACCCTTTGGAGACGTACATTAAAAAGGCAGGGAAGGATGCATAGAAAGGGAGCTTTAGAGGAGCAGTGTAATTTTTAAGTCTATCCTACAAGGGGTTTGAAAATAACGCCTCATATTCTTCATGGGAAAATCCTCAGTACGAAAATTGTTTTAATAAAATGAAACCAATATTAGTAAAAGTATTTATCTATTAGAAGATAAAAATAAGGACACAATAATATACTTACATTTTTTTCTGATAATTCAAGGGGATGACTAGGCAAAAGTTCATTTTTCACACAAGAAAAACTGAAAGGACATTAAAAAAAAAAACATTTAGAGGAGATTAAATATCACTCAATACCCAGAGCTCAAAATCATATCTATAAAGGGATGGCATGAGAGAGTTTTTTGGGGTGACAAAACTATTCTGTATCTTGATTGTGGTGACAGTCATAGGAATTGATACATGCGCTAAAAATTCATAGACCTACACACCAAAAGGAAAAAAAAAAGTATATATAATAATGTAAGAATGTATCCGTTATAGACATTGGTGGTCAAGACTTCAATCGCTAGGGAAAACTTGCCAAAATCTGGTGCTACATCTAGAAGAAATTTAATGAATGTATGTTTATTGCTATTACTCTGATGAGGTACTTCTTGCACTATATAAACTATCTAAGCCTATTCCCTTCAGGTCTAACACATTCAATATTTAATATATCTTTAATAAACATGTTGAACAATAGGTTTAACATTTACTGAACACCTACTATGTATAAAGTATGTTAGGTAAGGCACAACTAGAACCAGGCCACTGGTCTTTATCACTCTAGCTATATAAAGATGACTACCTTATTATCCAAACCAGGATTTTAAAGCTAATAAAAACCTTAGAAACCCTGCAACAATTGTTTATTGAATATTGTCTTTTTACAAAACATTATCCAGGAAGTGGGTTTTGAAAATGGTCCTGCCCCACTCCAATCAGGAAGAAGAAGGAACATTTCATGTGGGGGGAAAAAAATCTTCAGACCTTAGTTACTGCCTAGCCAATCAACTTGATTATAAATATCAAATTATATCTCCAATTTCACAGGCTATATGCTGCATTTTTTTTACTACAAAATTGAAAGTCTGTAATGAGGGATTATATTTGTACTCAGACACCAGCATTAGAATGCCATTCTATTGTAATAAGAGTAAATTACGGCCAGACGCAGTGGCTCACACCTGTAATCCCAGCACTCTGGGAGGCCGAGATGGACGGATCACTGGAGGTCAGGAGTTCAAGGCCAGCCTGACCAACATAGAGAAACCCCGTCTCTACTAAAAATACAAAATTAGCTGGGCATGGTGGCACATGCCTGTAATCCCAGCTACTCAAGAGGCTGAGGCAGGAGAATCACTTGAACCCGGGAGGCGGAGGCTGCGATGAGGGGAGATGGCGCCATTGCACTCCAGCCTGGGCAACAAGAGGAAAATGCCATCTCAAAAAATAAATAAATAAACAAAAAATAAGAGTAAATACTTTAAAATTAGATGTAAAATTCAAAAATTCAAAACACAAAATGTTTATAGGGGGAAAGGTTGTTATCCTTATTTTATTAAGCAGAAAAGTGACCTGCAAAGAGTATGGTCTAGTACCAGAAACTGAGACCTAAACATACAGAAACAAAAAGGAAATCACAAACATGGCATAACTGCATGCTAAAGCCAGAAAAGAAAAAAAATGGTAGCCAATACATACTGAGTGCTTCTAATGTCAGGTACTATTTAAAATATTTTTCAGGTATTAACTCATTTATTCCTCAAAAGAAGATACAGACTATTATTAGGCCTATTCTATCCGTAAGGACACTGAGACATTAATTATGTGATTTGTCCAAAGGCACACATCTAGTAAATAGCAGAGCCACGATCCAAACCCAGGCCGACTGAATCCAGAGTTTAATCTCTCAACTGCTATGTTCTAGTGCCTCCCAAAGAAAAGCGAATTACTCTAATAGTTAAGACAAGAAGGCAAATGGCTAAGTTATCAGTAGCAAAAAAATAAATAAAAAGAATCCTACCAAATCATGCTAATGGGCACCACTGCCTAGGAGGACGCTCTAATTGGGAACCTACTACTTTGATGAGACACCTCTTCCACTACAGAAAATATCTAAGCCTCTTCCCCTCTGCACCCCATATAAGGTATATTACTTGCCATCTGCCAACTAAATACACACGTATAGCCTATCAAAATACTTAAAGAATACTGTGAAAATTCACAGAAACATAACAAAATCAAAGTCATAACTCCCCCATATACCCTTTCCGAAGAAGATCATGACTTTCAAAAGGTCCACTTGCTGAAAGTTCAGTAACTGGAATACTGTCCTTTAGCTCAGATCCAAGTCCTCTGGCATTCTACAACACAAATAAAAAACATTATTAAATAGAAAAAAAATTTAAACACACACCCAGACAGCTGTGTCAAAAATATTGTTTAAGTAGGAGACAGAAAAATAAGAGCCCCTCAAAAAGTCCAGACTAGACAATTACAGCAAGCCTTAAACATTATGATATGATAGAGACACACATGGTACAATGAAAATACCAAATTTAAAAGTGGGAAGGATTCCTGAGGTGATCTCTGAATGCTGTCAGTTTGAAAGGCATTCCAGGAAAAAATAACATGAATAAAGGCAAGAAAATATAAATGAACAAGCTTCAGGTAGTCTGAGATAACTGGCTAAATATGTTTCCAGTGAGGCAGAAGTAAAGGCTGATGAAATACAAAAGTGAAACGTCTTACGTGCAAAGAAATGTGGGTTTTATTCCAAAACTGAAAGCCTCTGAAAGGTTATGGCATGATTGAATTTGTTTCCCCTGGAAAAACCGCTCCCTTAGGTTAGAGTGTATAACACAGAATAAAAAAGTTGAAGACAGCATCCTCGGGAATACTATTCCCTGAGGACAAGGAGAAACAACACAGAAATGGGATTAACAGACAGGATGGATAAAGAAAAGTAGAGAAGCTGGGAAAAAAAGGGAATTTCAGAAAGTGTTTGCTTTCTATATGAAGATAGCACTACCTATAAAAACTATGTGTATCTAATCAGGATAGTATAAAACAAAGTAAAAAAGACAGTGCATTTGGTATTGGAGTATTATTACCCTACGCTACTGTGAAATGCGCAATCACCAGATACTTATTAGCCATCTACTATGTGTCAGGTACTCTGCTAGATACTGAAGATACATGTCTACCTCCCGGGGCTTCAGCTTATGAAAATATATTAAACAAGCAAAGAAAACGTGGTGTTACAACAGGCAAAGCATGAGATGCTAACTTTATTTATTTATTTATTTACTTTTTCAGATAGGGTCTTGCTCTGTCATCCAGGCTGGAATGCAGTCGAGCAATCATGGCTAACTGCAGCCTAGACTTCCCAGGTTCAAGCGATCCTCCTGCCTCAGCCTCTCAAATATCTGGGACTACAGGCGTGCAACATCACGCCTGGCTAATTTTTTTATTTTTTGCGGAGATGAGGTCTCAATTATGCTGGCCAGGCTAGTCTCAAACTCCTGTGCTCAAGCGATCTTCCTGCCTCAGCACCCCCCAAAGTGCTGGAATTACAGGTGTCAGCCAGCATGCATGGCCCAAGACGTTAACTTTAAATCACTTGTTGCTCAAGTCCAATATCCCTGTGATTCTGCAGAAAAATGTAAAACAGCTACAGGTAGTTTTAGTATCAAATTTTATATTATTCTAGAAGAAAATATTCTGAGAAGTCAGCTTTTTAACTGATTTCTTAATTCGTTTGTATATTTGATTTAGTCAGGTATTTTATCCTTTGCAGGGTTTCTTCATTATACCACTCTAGCCCAGCCTATCACACATGGATAACTTCACAGCATTCTACTGGGTCTTGCTGCCTTTAGACTCACCCATTTTCCAGTTCTGTATATCAAGGTTTTCCTCAAGCATGAAACCTCCTCCAACAAAACTGATATAAAATCTTTGTTGGTTCATCGATGTCTGAAGCACAAAGTTCAGACTCCTTAGCCTGGACCTAAAGAACCTGCATAATAGGTTCCAACTCCCCTACATACAAGAAGTCATGGTGGACGAGGAAAAGAATCTGGACTCTAGTGTGGACTGCCACTAACCTACTTTGTGACTGCCAGCAAAGCACCAACCTCTCTGGCCTTGTTTACTCATCTGCACCAAGGAGCTGAACTCCTACCAGGACTACAAATGCTCCTTGACTTATGATGGGGTTACTTCCTAATAAATCCATCTTAAATTGAAAATGTCAAAAGTCAAAAACACATTTAACACACCTAACCTACTAAACATCAGGCCTTAGCCTAGCCTACCTTAAATGTGCTCAGAACACTTACACTAGCCTACAGTTGGCCAAAATCATCTAATACAAAGCCTACTTTATTAAAAAGTACTGGGTATCTCATGTAATTTATTGAATACTGTACTGAAAGTGAAAAACAGAATGGCTGTATTGGTACTCAAATATGGCCTCTACTGACTGTGTATGGATTTCACACCATCATAAAGTCAGAAGATTGCTGAACCACCAGAGGATGGGGGCCTTCAGCAGAGATGTGTGATTGTTGCTTTCCAAATGTATCTTCTATTACTTCCCTATATGAACATTCTCCTCCTTCTGGACTGCTTTATTGTAAAGTAACAAGGTTTCAACGCACAAAGAAAAGGTGAATTCTGACTTCTGGATTCTGTTATTGTCATTTTTCCCAATTTCCTTCTGTAAAATATCAGGATTAGTACTTGCTGTTTCTAATAAAGGAAGGAGCCGAGAAAGGCAAATCTAGGAAACCTAACTACTAGTTATATTTGAGAGTGCCTAAAAGACTTTTTAAATAACGATTAGCAGTATTTACCAATAGAAACTTTCTAGATTTGGATGGATGGCCTACCAGCAGTACCGATATCAGAGTCTGTGGCAATGGTGACTCAGTGTTCTTCTCAAATACCACAACTTCTAAGTTAAAAAGAAAGAGAAAGTGGTGGGGAGGAGAAGGAGGGAGGAGATATACTAACGATACTGGCAAACAGGGAATAGCAACTGTCTGATTTTTTCCCCTCTAACATCTAGCACACTACAAGCTCTCAAAAAAGTTTGTAGAGCAAAGCTGCGTTACACAAATGCGACCTATAGTTGTGGGTTGTTTACCAGGCAGTTACAAGGGCGGGGGCTGGGGGAGATGAGGAGTCTGAGAGCTGTGGGCTCCCAGAGGTTACTCCTCAAGGAAAGGGTCGCCAGCGCCACCCCACAGAACGTTGCACTTTCACGGCTGCCTTTTCCACTTCTGCGCCAAGTAAGGGGAGGAGGTCTGGGCCTGCTGGGGTCTAAGAGATGGAAGGGCGCAAACCGAGCTAAGAGGAGCAGGATGAAGCCGAAGCGCTGCTAGTGGGACTAGTGCCGGGCGCCGGCGACAGCCACGACCCACCCAAACCCCGTGACTCGACAGATTACGGCGCCTGAGGCCGGCCTCAGCCCCACACTGCCGCCGCCGCCGCCGCCACCGGGGACGGGTTGGGAGGCGACTGCCTGTTTCTGCCGAGCCACGGTCCCGAGCCCGCGTGGAACTCCGGCCGCCCGGGTACCCACTCACCATCTTCCGCAGCTCTGCGAACAGCCTCTCTGCCGCGTTACCGTCAGTCGACCCCGCCGCTCACTTCCGTTTCCGAGGGCTGGCCCCCACATCCGCCGGAAGTGCGTCCGTCCTGGCGAGGAAGGAAGGAGGGCGCGGGACGCCGGAGGGAGCTGCGCGGGGCCGAGGCTCCCACGCTTGCAATCCCAAGGGACCCAGGGCCAAGGGCGCAGTAAGGGTGTGGGCTGAGAGGAGGGAGAGGTCGGGACGAGACGTGCCTGAGGGGAGGGAAGACACGGACTCCGGTTTATTAATAAACATCTACGGTTTGTACGGCATTTTAAGATGTGCAGTGTGCTTTTGTAGGTACATCGCCTTATTTAACACAAAACCTCTCTGAGGTAGCTATTACATTTCACAGAAGGGTAAACGAGGCATAGGTGATTTGAGTGATTTGCTTGAGATCGTTCGGCTAATAAAGCAAAATTGGGACACAAGGCTTTTGTCATTTTTAAAAAACATAATATTGAAGGCCTGGTATGTTCCGAACCCTGTGCTGAGGCTAGGAATACAAAAAAGGACCAGGCTGTTGTGGCCTCTGGGCTAGAGGAACAGGGGTACTCCGGAGGCTAGAGGGGAGAGGATGATAGTGACTACAAATTAAGTAAATGTGATCATGACCGACATATGTTGGGCTCTTTGAACTGCGTTATCAACACAGTTCTAAGTGCTTACATCCTTTATCTCTTTTAATCTTTTCAATAACCTTACGAGTACAATTTACAGGTGAAGAAACCGAGACATGAAGGGCTTAAATAAATATGCCTAAGGACATATTTATGAGTCTAGAATCCATGCTCATTGCACTATTCTGTATTGTTCAAATATAATGTAATAAAACGGCCTTATAGTCTGCTGCCACAGGATGGAGACATCTTAGGAAATCTTTGGACTGACAGCTAAAGGATAAGAGCGAACTAGTTTGGGGGTAGTAGGATATTTAAAACAACATTACGTGCAGATCTGCATGTGCAAAAACGGAACTGGAAAGAAGGCCTAACTCTGGCTAAAGTTCAGAAAGTAAAGTGGAGAGTACTGTGAGATGAGGTTGTAAGTAGATGGAGGCAAGTGGTTTTTGTTGTTGTTGTTGTTTGTTTGTTTTAAATAATGATAGGGTTTAGCTATGTTGCCCAGGCCTGCGTTGAACTCCTGGGCTCAAGCGATTCTCCTGCTGCAGCCGGCTGAGTAATTGGAACTACAGGCGTGCATCATGGGACCTAGCTACAGGTTTTTTATGCAGCCTTTGTAGGCAAGATTAAGGATGAGGCTTTGTCTTTAAAAAGCCATCGAAGGATTTGAGAGAGGAAAATGATAAGGCCATATATGTTATGTATATCCACTGCCGTGGTCATACAACTTTGAAGTTCCAGATGTTATGTGTTCTGCCATGCTGTCCTTTAGGTGTCTTCTGGTCCTTCACAATAGCCATGTTTAATCCTGAGATTTGAGTTGGAGTGTTTCGTTTGCATCTTTTTTTCTTTCCGTCAATTCCACCTGAGAAATTGTAAAACTGCGAATCTTTTCTTACAAATCATTTTAACATTTGCTGATTGCTCACAGTTCAATGAATATGTATTGAACATTTGCTTGGTACTAGATTCTGGAGCTATAAAGAAGAAAAGGGCAATTCCCTGTGCCTGAGATGCTTATATATTTTCCTGGGGAAATAGACATGCAAACAGATATTTAAAATGCAGCATGGGCCGGGTGCAGTGGCTCACACCTGTAATCCTAGCACTTTGGGAGCCGGAGGCAGGCAGATCACTTGAGGTCAGTAGTTTGACACCAGCCTGGCCAACATGGCAAAAGCCCATCTCTACTAAAGATACAAAAAAAAAATTAGCCAGACATCATGGTGCATGCTTGTAGTCCCAGCTATTCAGGAGACTGAGGCACGAGAGTCACTTGAACCCAAGAGGTAGAGGTTGCAGTGAGCAGAGATCACGCCACTGCACTCCAACCTAGGTGACACAGCAAGACTCCATCTCAAATAATAATAATAATATAATAAAATGCAGTGTGATAAATGCTTGATAGAGAAAGGGGCTAAACCAGAAAGTTGTTGGGAGCAGGAGAAAACAGCATTCATGGAAGAGGAACGTGTAAAGGCAAGAGATTTGTGAAAAGTCGTGTTGTTATCTGAGTAATGGAAAACATTTCCCTGTGGCTGGAGCTCTGGGTGAGCAGGTGAAGCAAAATGAGATGAGGTTGGAGGGACAGGTTGGGGCCAAAACGAAGGGCCTTCTATGCTATGCTGAGGTTTAGGGCTTTTTCTTATAGACAACAGGAGATAATGGAGGTCTTTTCACAAACATTTGGCATTAAAAAAAAAAAATTCTGGTGGCAGCATGAAGGACAGACTAAGATTGGGAGAAAGTAGGAACCAGGATACCATTTAAGCCACTAATGGTACTCTAAGGTAGTGTCACATACTGGAAAGGCTTTGAAAGGAAGGAAAAAGTAGGAGTGAACCTAAGAAATACCAGAATTCGAAAGACAGCCAGAAGAAGGGGAGCCTGCTTTAAAGGCTATGCCATCTTCGAATCAAAAGGGCAAGAAAGTATTGAGAGGTTAGAAAGTAGTTCAAAAGTAGCTAAAAAGGGATCATAAAGCCCTGAAAATAGGCTTTTGGTGACCAGTGTGAAGAGTTGTTTTAGTGGCTCAGCAAGGAGAAAATTCCCTTTATTTTGAGTCTTACACCCAAGTTTATATCCTATTTTAAATGGTTTGTTACAGTATTAACTAATACGGGGTACTTTTGAGTATGCTAAATAATTAAGAAGTAAATTAGATTTGATGCTGGAATGATTTAATTATATTTACTTAAGCTTTATGTTAAATAGCTTAGAGGATAGAACATTAGTAATGATAGCTAACATTTGTTACATGTCAGGCCAGGGTTTAGTTCTTTGCATATATTGTTTCAATTAATCCTGTGAGGTAGATACTATCATTATGCACATTTCACAGAAAATGCTGAGGCATTGTATGAGAACAAGCACCCTATTTTGTTTTACTTTTTGTAGTCATCTTTGACTTCACTCTTAAGTCAGTCTGGTGACATAGCTAGGTAAACTGAGGACAAATTCAGCTTCATTCACATCTGGCAAGAACCCTCCTCCCTCCTCCTAGCTCTTTCCCCATTTGTTACCTCATCTGTCTCCTGTTTGGGTACTATTCTTGTACTTCATCTTGTCAGCTGAATTTGGGTCTTCTGACCTAAATTTTAGTGCTCTCTAACGATCTAAAATTACACTTACTTTGCTCTTTTCTGTTATTTGCCTAAGCTTGGCCCTGGGCACCCAAACCCTATTACCCAGCCTGCTTGGTTAGCCCCCTCTTGAAAGCTGCTTTGTCTCCACAGCATAGTGCCTTGCATACTTTAGGCAGGTACTCAGCAGGATTTTGAAATCTAGTATGTAGTGAGTGTCTCTTTAGAACTTAAGAAGCTAGAAGAGGCATAGAGAAGAGAGGTCTGAAAATGTCTCAGAGCTAAGGAAGATACGATGTTGAGATAAGGGAATGACCAGTGATGTCAGATAATGATTATGGGAAGATCGATGGGGTTTGGCAAATGGGATGTCATTTGCATAATCTTCTGGTGAGCAGTTTAACTATAAACCAGATTGTTAGGAATGAAGAATTTATAAGAAGAAAATGGAGGCAGCCAAATTTTATAGATCATTCTTTTCAGAAAGTTGTCCATTTCAAAAAATAGAATCAGGATTTTGGTTTGAATGAAAGTTGGGTTTTGTTTTTGTTTCATGTGCATGATTGGACAGACCAAAGTTTGTTAGGCAGATGTTAGAAAGAGTTGGTGAAGGGGCAAGAGTGAAGACAGCAGGGAAGAGAAGCAGCAAGAAGGAATGATTGAGGTAATGATCTCTCAGATGCTCAGAACAGGTGTGAGAGGGAATCAAGGACAAAGATGCAGCTGTTAGAAACAGGAGCCAGGCCCAGGCGCAGAGACTCACTCCTGTAATCCTAGCACTTTGGGAGGCTGAGGCAGGCGGATCACCTGAGGTCAGGAGTTCGAGACCAGCCTGGCCAACATGGTGAAACCCTGTGTCTACTAAAAATATAAAATTAGCTGGGCATGGTGGTGCACGCCTGTAATCCCAGCTACTCGGGAGGCTGAGGCAGGAGAATCACTTGAACCTAGGAGGTGGAGGTTGCAGTGAGCCGAGATGGTGCCACTGCACTCCAGCCTGGGTGACAGAGCGAGACCCTGTCTCAAAAAAAAAAAAAATTATGCTTCCCTACAAGGCTAGGGGTGGAGGAGTAGTTCATGTAAGGGTAGTGGTATTATACAAATCTTAAACAATAAGAAAATTACTAGGTTTTCGAGGGCCTGAAAAGAATCTCTAAGTTATAAAAAATATATCCAAATCTTCTTTAAATGATCTAAATTCTTACAGTGTTGGGAAGGGTTCAATATGCATAATTTAGGATAAGTCATATTTGCAAATCTTCTCTGCAAGCCCCTTCCTATGTGTTAAGAGATGGAGAAATATCAAGTTCATTTGACCCTTTAACCCTAAGAGATGAGTGTTTCATATTCTGAAATATTTTACTGGCTATAATTTCAGATGCAGCTGCTTTTAAAAGAGTGTCTGCTGATTATGAAAAGCTGGGTTTTGAGAATAAGTACTAGAGTAGACTATTTGGAATCCAGGAGTTTTATTTTACTACTTTACATCTGCATTGCATCAGACATGGCGCAAGTTAGCATTCCATTTTTCATGCTTTTGTAGCCCTATTTTAGGTCTGTCTGTGCTCAGAATTGGTTTATATTTTCACCATAATCTTTATTCATTTGCCTGCACAGCATACAGCAGATAGATTATATGCAATGAATTTTAAATTCTATACCTATTTCTTTTACTATAGCCTTCTCCCATCATTTGCCAGCCCACATGTGGGAGCATGGAGTAATTTTAATATTAGCCAAATAAAAATTTAATTCAGAAAGCATATCTGCCAAAAGTATCATGTGCAGAGCCTCACAAAGCCTAATATATACATGTATTCATGATGGTTTCAATTCCGTTGTATTTTTGGATAGTGTCAGTATTCCCCTCCACTGGCATGAATAATTAGTGGGAATATCTGTATTTTGAAAATTCAAAAATTTGTTCCCTGAAGATACAGACTTGAGGAAAGAAATTTAGCCTACTCAAAACACACCAGAAGGTTACCTTGAAAGCAGTTTACATTAATCTTATTCAGAATTAGAAAGTCGATGCAGAATCAGAGAGCTGAAAAAGATGGTCTACGACATTCTGATTGTATGGTTGGTATTTGACTTTTTTGTTTTTTCTTCCAGAAGCAATGCATGTTCACTATAGAAAATCAGACAATGCCAAAAGGCAACAAGAAGAAAATAGAGAACACTTAAACGCATTACCCAGAGATAACCAATGTAAATGAATTGGTGGATATCCTTAGACGTTCTTCTATGTCACAGAATATATCTATTTATCTTTAAGAAAAAAATAGATTGATTCCATTTTCTAAGTGAGCTCGGAAATTTTCTTTTGGCTTTTTTATGACCATGTTATTATTTAATAAAACCTGTCATTGTGGAGACTTAGAAAACATTCTTCCTTTACTTCTTCAGGAATGAGAAATTACACGTAGGCAATTTATTCAACATTTTTCATTATGTCAGCATGATTAGATGCCAAATGGCTGTTTGGAATTTTTGAAGGTATGTTTTTTTGACACTTTGCCAGGGAAATCATAACTCTTAAAATTCTCCAATAACCCTAACCATACAATTGGAGTTATGGATAGATATTATGTTCCATGTTTTGTTGTTTTCTCACTGTTTCAGTATCTGGGATTAATGCCAAAAACTATTCAGCCTCACCCATTTATTAAATGAGGGTGTCCAACTAAGTTTATACAATAGAGTTTAGAAAAAAAAGAAGACCTTGTTTGTTTATCATTCTAGTTAGGTGTTTTTACATGAGCAAGAAAGAAAAGTATTGTTTCTTAAATTCCTTGATGAACTTGCCTGGTTGAGAAGTAGAGTATCATGGATAACAGAATTAATTACCTGACACCCAAGCCACAAGCAGACATCCTTGCTTATTCCAAACCGTCCTCCACACCGCTGCCAAAGTTGTTTGTTTTCTCAAATTCAAATTGATTACTTTCCTTCTTAAAGCCCTGAGTAGCTCCTCTTTACCCGCCCTACAGATTTAATTTATGACTCTTTAGAATGTGAAACAGGCTTTCTGTAATCTGTCAACCCCACTCTTAAATTCTTTACTCCAGTCATATTAAAGTACTTGGAATTCTCTGTTAATGTTGATTTCATACCCCTATACATTTTTTCCTGTTCTCCCCTCTTTTTGGAATGTGCTATCAAACCATGTCAGGTCAAGCATCGCTTCCTCTACAAAACCTTTCCTGACCATCTCCGCTGCCCTACTTTCCCTGCTTGGGGAAAATAGACTCTTTATGCCTCATTGTTTATGCATACATATGAGTAATTGTATCTCACCAGCAGTAACACACTGTTGTACCTCTTGTTTTCACATGTGCTTCTCCTTATTAGACTATAAACTCCATTCACCATCTTTCTGGAGCTGTCATCTTTCATTAGGAACATCGTAATAGTCTTTCAGCTAGTAGCCCACCCCCCTCCACTCTTACCTGCTTTTGAAGTGATTCTCCCCATCTCCAGAGTAAGTGGGCTCATCAAACTATGCTTCTCTGTGTGAAAGGTTTGGTGGTGGGAACTGGGTAAAATTAGCTCCAGGACACCATTAGCACTTGGTCTAATTTATTTACTACAGTAGGTATCCATGTGCTGAGAGGTTCTCAAGAAGGATGGGGAGTGGGGAAGGAGTAGGAGTAAGTGGAGAAAGTAGGGGCTGAGAAACTAGGTGAAGAATCAGAATCAGGTGTAGACAGCCATACGAGTCACAGATCTGAAAAGGTTGAGTTAGCCAGAGTTCAACCAGGGCTGCCAGAACTTGTGTGGTTAGGGTGTGCCAGGCAGTGCCATTAGGAGCTTCCATGTATTCAAGGGTTGGAGTGGTCATGAAATAAAAAAACGCTGTCCAGTGACCAAAAGTAGTTGCAAAATTCTGAGTTTGGAGCCGAGAGGAACATACATTGTGGGAGATACAACGAGCAGCCTAAGTCAGAGTCTTGTCAAAATCCATTTCATGAAAAGCTGAACTTTCAAAATAGTGTAGTTATATTTGGTGCATTGCAATGCCAAATAATTTCCTCCTTGACCACTATATTAAAGGGTTGCTTTCAGATGTCTTCCCCAAATGGTAAACATGATTCCAAGTGGTTTAAGTTCACACTTCTGTCAACAAAAATTTAACTTTTGTGGTTCTGATGGGTGAGAAGTGATAACTCAGGATTACTTTAGTTTGGATCTTTCTGATTACTATTCAGATCATGCATTTTTTCATGTTTACTGTTTAGATTTGCTTTTCTGAAAATGCCTATTCACACATTCTTTACTCATTTTTCTGTGGAGTTTTTTTTTTCTTTTTCCTGTAAATTTTTGGTCACTCATTTCATACTGTAGGTATTAACCTTTTTCTGATACATCCCAGATATTTCTTGAAGTCTACTATATAATAAGATTATTCTTTTCTTTATGGTATCTTTGACAATACACGTTTAAAAAATTATCTTTTCCTTTGCAGCTCCCTGCTTTGCTATTTCAGTTGAGAATGTTTTCCTAACCTGTAGTGTATAAATTCATTCTCTTAAATTTTATTCTAACATATTAATTTTTTTACATTTTTGTTTTTAATCCATATGGGATTTAACTTTGGATATGGATTAAATAGGGGTCTAGTTTTTTTTCCTCTAGATGGCTATATTAAAATCCCATGTATACTAAGATACATTTTAGCACTCCCCATTTTAAAGATCTATTTATTTTTCTGAGTAATACTAGCCAACACGTATCAGTGCCTATACTATAGATGTCAAATCCTGTCCTAGGTGCTTTACATACTTTACTTCATTTAATCCTGGCAGCATCATTGTGGGTAAATTCTGTTCCACATGAACTTTAAAATGCCTTTATCAAATTAAAAAGAAACCATTGGAATTATGATTAGAATTACATGAAATTTATATATGGATTTTTTGGAGAATTGACATGTTTTATGTCTTTCAATAATATTTTATTTTCTTCATATGTCTTAAACCTGTCTTGTCAAATTTAGCCTTAAGCATTCTGTACTTTTATCACTATTACAAAAAGAATATAGTCATACATCTCTTAACAATAGGGATACGTTCCGAGAAATGCAGCATTAGGCGATTTTGTCATTGTGAAAAATGTCATCGTGTCGTTACACAAACCTAGGTGGGATAGCCTACTAACACCTAGGCTGTATGGTCTAGCCTATTGCTTCTAGGTTACAAACCTGCATGGTATGTTACTGTATGGAATCCTGTAGGCCACTGTAATACAGTGGTGTTTGCTTATTTAAATATATCTAAACATGGAGAAGGAACAGTAAAAATAAAGTGTTTCATTATAATCTTAAGGGACCACCATCATACGTGCAGTCCGTTGTTGACTGAAACATCATCATGTGGCATATGACTGTGTTTTTCCATTCTCACTTCTTTTTGGTTACTGCTGCAACCATTCATACAGATGCAGTAAGGATGGTATGTGTATTAGTCAGCTTTGTCTAAATTACACTGCAATAACAAGCAACCTGAAAATCTCAGTGGCTTATAACAACAAAAAATTTCCTCCTCATACTGCGTGCCCATCCCAAGCTGGCTGCAGTTCTGCTTCACATCACCCTTACTCTGGGGCCCAGGCTAATGAAGCCATTGCTGTCAGGCACATTGCAGTCTTGTAGTAGAGAGGAGTCAAAGTATAGCATCTACTGGTTCTGAAAGCTCCTGCCAGGAAGTGTCACACATCACTTCCCCCACACTTTATAAGCCAAAGCAAGAAGTGCCCATATCCGACATTGAAGCATCCAGGATGCATATGTTCTCCACAAGGAAGGGCCCTTCAAGTCACAATGCCAAGCCTGACACCTAAGAAATAACCAGTGAGATAGGATCAGTACTCTTTCAACTTGAAGGGCAGCAAATATTTTGATCACTAATACCATGTATCACGATATTTTATTGTTAAGTTGGCGAGATTGAGAAATCCTAGAAAATGACACCTATGCAATAGATGTTTATCTCCATTCAACCATAATTGGTTTTTCTCTTACTTTCAAGTATGCAAGAAGGTGACGCTTTTTCTTGTCTCTTAAATATAGCCAGCCAGGTGCAGTGGGTCATGCCTGTAATCCCAGTACTTTGGGAGGCCAAGGCAGGTGGATCACCTGAAGTCAGGAGTTTGAGACCAGCCTGGCCAACATGGCAAAACCCTGTCTCTACCAAAAAATACAAAACAAAATTAGCCTGGCATGGTGGCAGATGCCTGTAATCCCAGCTACTAGGGAGGTTGAGGCATGAGAATCGCTTGAACCCGGGAGGCGGAAGTTGCAGTGAACCGAGATCTCACCACTGCACTCCAGCCTAGAGGATACAGCGAGACTCTATCTAAAAAAAAAAAAAAAAAAAAAAAAAAAAATTAGATATAGCCATGTGACTAATCCTGGCCAATGAAAATGTGAGTGGAAGTGATGTGTGTGTTTCATTCCTGCACAGAAGCATTGAGAAGTTGAAGCATGATTCTCCATATCTTCCCTGCCATAGTGATAATAGAAGTATATGCTGATGTAGAAGTACCGAAAGGGTAAAGTAGCTAGAATGTCATCATATAGAAGACAGTGGCTCTGGATGTCATCCAGATAAAGAGTCTGTGGTTTTAAGTCACTGAGACTTAAGGGTTTTTTTGGTTTTACTTTTTTATTACTGTAATATAACCTAGCCTAGCTTTAATCAGGATAGGCTAGGTTATGCTGTAGTAATAATACATATTTAAAATATTTTAACATAAAACATATGTGTGTGTGTATGTATATATATATTCATTTATCCATAATGTGTTGTAGGACAAGATCCTTCTCTTAAGTATGGGTCTACTGATTTGGAGTACCATGATATCTTTCTTGCATAAACTACATCAATAATGCATCATATACAGTTTTCAGTTTGGATTTCTCTAATGTGGTTCAATAACTTAATAAGACTTGTAGAAAAATGCAAATACAAAATCTTAAAATTTTCTCCTCATGCTTTACAATTGTTATGCCCAAACCAACAGCATTTTTTTGCAACCTGTCTTTATTGAACCTTTCTAAAGCAGACAACTTAGCTTCCATGAAAACAAAAATTCATTCTTATCACATTATTATGTGTTGGCTTCAGTAGTATTTGTTCAAGTTACTTGGTTTATAATAACAGTACAACTGTCATAAAAATGTTTAGGAGCAAGCACAACTAGAAATTGGTAAACAAACAACTCATCTGGTAAAAGTGGAGTACATGGTTATGTAAGCAAGTAGCTCACAAGTTGAGTGCATTTTTTCTGCCATAAGCAATAGTCTGTAGGTTTCACAGATGACATTGAGAGCTTGTGTAAACCCCAAGAGTTATTTAGATAGAAGCAAACGAAGAGAATATATGGAGAACAATGTACACACGTATGTATATTCACATATTTATGTATCTTTGTGTATTTATCTTGTGTCCAGCCATGTTAATAAAACAGATATGTTCTTTTTAAAAGCATATCTTAGAGCTTCTAAATATGTTGGCATATTATCAGCAAAAAGATAATTTAATCTCTTGTTTCCCAAATTTATATTATTTTCTTTCCTTATCTTACTGTACCTGCTAAAACCTCCAAAATAATGTTGAATAAATAATGGTGATAGTGAATGTCCCAGTTTTTTTCCTGATTTCAGTGTAAGTATATTTAGTGTTTCACTCTTTGGGATGATATATGTTATTAGTTTTTTGGTAAGGTCTTTAATATTTTAGGTGGTAACTTTCTGTGGCAGAGACTGGCTAGATGCTCACCCATACATTTTCCTTTTCTCCTGAGAACAGAGATCAACTACATTTTCCAGTCTTGCTTATAGTTATGTAGACCCAACCTAACTGAATTTTGATCAGAAGAATGTGGGTGGAAAAAAGAGATTATGTTTCCAGTACTAACCCTGAGCCTCCTACACTCTCCACACTGCCTTCCTTTCTCTACCAGTCAGATGCAGAGGACTTGGGACATCTTTCTAGAAGATGGAAGAACTACTGATGCAAAGAGCCCAGGTCTTTGAATGACTGTGGGTAGGAGAGCTCCATTGTTGTCCCACACTGGATTATGACATGAGGAAAAATAACTTACTGTGTCAAGCCAATAAAGTTTGGGGCTCTTTGTAGGACAAGTTAGCTTCTGCGGACTAAAACATCTAGTCAGATGTTATAGAGTTTTTAATTGGGATGACTGCTCAACTTTTTCAAATGCCTTTTAATCATCTATTTATATAATCACTATTTTCCCCCTGCTAATTTGCTGGCATGATGAATTATGTTGACAGGTTTCTTAATATTGAAACCATACCTGTATTCCTAGACTAACCCCACTTGTTTATATTTTTTTATTTTGAAATATTGTTTCTTAAAATTGTATCCAGAATTTTTGCAGTTATAGTCTTAAGTGAGGTCATTCTATATTTTCCTTTGTTATACTATTTTTTAATCAGATATTCAGATTAATATTTTGCTGACTTTATACAATTAAATGTGGAGCTTTCTGTCTTTTTCTATGGTCTAGAATGATTTGATTTTAAAAACATTGAACCAGGTGTAATGGCTTAGTCTGTAATCCCAGCTATTTGGGAAGCTGAGGCAGAAGGATCACTTGAGTCCAAAAGTTAAAGACCAGACTGGGCAACACAGCACAACCCCATCTCTAAAAAATATTTTTGTTGGATTTATTTCTAGATATTTTACATTTTGTGTTATTGTATCCCCTTAAAATTAGGTTTTGTATCTGTCTTGTGTTAATAGAAATGCAATCGACTTTTGCCTGTTGATTTTATGTCTAGCAATCCTGCAAAATTTTTAATTTTCTTATAATTTGTAGCAGACTCTTTGAGTTACCCATGTAGAGAATTATTGAACTTATAAAGTATGACAATTTTATTTTTTCCTGAGTCGTCTTTGTGTTTTGTTGTTATTGTTGTCATTGTTTTTGATATTCTGCAATGGCTAGAACTCCAACACAAAGTTATTAGGAGTGATGCTAATTTATCTCATTGTCTTATATCCTTTTAAAGGGAATGCTTTTAACTTTTTTTTTTTACTGTGGAGAATTACATTTGCCAGAGATTTATTTTTGCAGATACCATTTATTAGGTAGGCTAAGGACGTTCTTTTCTACCCTTTTTGGATGAGAGTTGTTTGTTTGTTTTCATTATAAGTGGCTTGTTAAAATTTATTGAATGTTTTTTCTGCCTCTTTTGAAATGACTATATGATTTTTCTATTTTAATCTGTTGATGTGGTCAATTACATTAATAAATTGTCTAATGGTGCAGTAACCTTACATTCCGGGAATAAACCCTATTGATCATTATCTGGATATGGTTGCTAATATTTTGTTTAAGATTTTTATCCATAATCAAGAGTGGAGTTAGACTGTAATTTTTTTCTTCTGTGGTTTTTGTATGAAGTTATATTAGTCTCATAAAATGAATTAGGAGATGTTCCTTATTTTATACTCTCTGAAAGAGTTTAGGATTGGAATTATCTGCCTTTGGATCCCGGTAAACTTGCCTATAAAACTACTTGGACCTGGACCTGGTGTTTGTTTTTGTTGTTGTTGTTGTTGGTTTGTTTCTGAGTCTCGCTCTTTTCGCCTGTGCTGGAGTGCAGTGGTGTGATCTCAGCTCACTGCAACCTCCGCCTCCCAGGTTCAAGGGATTCTCCTGCCTCGGCCTCTTGAGTAACTGGGATTACAGGCGCCTGCCACCATGCCTGACTAATTTTTCTATTTTTAGTAAAGATGGGTTTCACCATGTTGGCCAGGCTTGTCTCCAACTCCTGACTGCAGGTGAGCTGCCTGCCTCGGCCTCCCAAAGTGTTGGGATTACAGGCGTGAGCCACCTCGCCTGGCTCGTTTTCTTTGCGGGAATCAACTACTGACCGTATTTCATTAATGATTATAGGCTTGGTGATAAACTATTTAACAACCGATTCGAATGGTTACACCAGTTAATCAGAACAGACCCTGGTCCTAAGCAAACAGTATGACTGTATAGTTGCATACAGGCTAAATATCAACCCTCATATTTTCAATTTCAGATTTTAATTTTCTTCTTAAGTTAGTTTTGTAAATTATATGTTTCCAGGAATATGTCCGTTTTCCTTAAATTTTAAAATTTATTTACTGTTCATGTTATTTGTATCGTGTAATTGCTGTTGTATTTGCAGTGTTTCATTTTCCATTCTTTGTAGCTGCTTGCTTACTTCATCAGTTTGCCAAAGATCTGTCAGTTTTATTTTTTTTTCAAGGAACCAACTTTTTATTTTGTTGATCCTTTCTACTAAATGTTGTGTTTTGTTTAATTAATTTATGGTCTTAAAATTGTTATGTCCTTTATTCTATTCTATTTAGGTTTTATTTCCCTTATGCTTTCTTTTTTGACCAAGGAACTATTTAGAATTATAATTTCTGGGTTTTTTTTCAGATGGAGTCTCACTCTGTCACCAGGCTGAAGAGCAGTGGCGCAATCTCTGCTCACTACAAACTCTGCCTCCCATGCTCAGAGGATTCTGGTGCCTCAGCCTCCTGAGTAGCTGGGATAAAAGTGTGTACCTCCACACCTGGCTAACTTTTTCATTTTTAGTAGAGATAGGGGTTTCACCTGTTGGCCAGGCTGGTCTCGAACTCCTGACCTCATGATCCGCCCACCTTGGCCTCCCAGAGTGCTGGGATTACAGGCGTGAGCCACTGCACCTGGCCAGAGAATGTTTTTATTTTGCCTACCTTCTTGGAAGTAGTTTTTCTGGGTATAGAAATCTAGGTTTTCAGTTATTTTCTCTCTGCATTTTGAAGATATTATTCCATTGCCTTCTGGCTATTACTGTTGCCATTGATAAATGTGCCAAAAGTCTATTGTTCCCTTATAGGTGAACTGTATTTTTTTCCTTCTGGCTGCTTTAAGATTGTCTCTTTGTCTGCATTTTACTACAGCATGTCTTGATGTGAATGCCTTTTATTTATCCTGCCTTGACTTTTGGGAGCATTACTAAAATTTCCATGATAAAATAAGGGAGCCACTCTAAAATATATTCACATTTTACACTTGCCTGTTCCTCCTACTCCATCACCACCACTATCTTTGATTGTAGTTATGAGATCTGGAGCTGTGAGAACCATCTTGAAATCATAAGGTAACAAACGCAAAAATTGAGAAATGAGAGAGGAAGAACCTATGTCCTTGACAATCTCACTGGGCAATCTAGAGTTAGGCACCTGGATTGCTATAGAAGAAACATAAATGCCTTTTTTGTTTAACTTATACACTTTGGTCAGGTATTCTGTTGCATCCAAACGTGATGTTAATCAAAAGACAATACTTTATTTCCCATGTAAAATGCGCCAGAACATTGTAACGGAGTAAGTTTTCAGTCATGTTTTTCAAATGACTACTGATCATTTTGTATCAGGTACATGGAGAAATCTGTCTTTTGTCTTTAAGCATAGGTTTAAATTAATGACCAGTAAGAAGAGATTAATCACTGATTAAAGACAACTTTATAAGATTTCCCCTTCAACTGAAAATTTATTTGGAAAACTATATTTCTTGGAATTTCTTTTTAAACTTAATGTTGTTACTTATATTGTCAACAAAAGTCTCCCATCCTAAAAGTAAAAGTAAAAGAGTGTCATCTTTTTGTTATTTTTATTGCTGGCACTCCCAGTGCCATGCCATTAATTCTCTGGGAGATTTGTTTTTGGAGGGAGACACTGTGAAAAATGTATTTATTTTGTTAGGACAAAAGTCATGCAAATGCAGGAAACTAATTCTAGTAGTTAACAGATATGGAGAGTTTATGTGCATGTATACAAATGCCTCTTTTGTTTGAATGCCTGGGTATAGCAGCCATTGAAAGGTCAGCAGTTCTGTTAAAGACTTTGGAGGAGGGCTTGACTCCAAATGCTCATTTCCATTTTGTCTTCATAAATCTGGACACTGTATTCAAGTAGTCTACACTTGATATTTGAAAAATAACATCCTAACTATAGTGTCACTTCAAACAGAACCTAATACTTGAATAGCATTTTGTTTGTTTGTTTTGAGACAAGAGTCTTGCCCTGTCACCCAGGCTAGAGTACAGTGGTGCAATCATAGCTCACTGTAACCTCGAATTCCTGGCTCAAGTATCCTCCCGCCTCAGCCTCCTGAGTAGCTAGGACTATAGGTGCATGCCACCACACTGGGCCTTTTTTTTTTTTTTTTTTTTTAATTGAGACAGAGTCTCACTCTGTTACCCATACTGGAGTGCAGTTGCTCTATTGTAGCTCACTATAGCCTTGACTTCCCAAGCTCCAGTGATCCTTCCATCTCAGCCTCTTGAGTAGTTGGGACTATAGGCGCATGCCACCACAACCGGCTAAGTTTTTGTTTCTTGTAGAGACAGGTTTTGCCGTGTTGCTCAGGCTGGTCTTGAACTCCTGTCCTCAAGTTATCCTCCCACCTTGGCCTCCGAAAGTGCTGGGATTACAGGCATGAGCCATTGTGCCTGGCGTTGAACAGCAGTTTAGATTCACAAAATGCTTTCATGTGTATTAGCTCATTATTTTTTGTTGCATTTGTCAGTAGTTCCCCTTTTTTTTGGTAGTGAATAACTATTCATTGGTTCAGCAAATATTTACAAACTGAAGTGTTTACTGTGTTAGCTTCTTGGAGCACAATGCTTGCCAGACATGGTTCCCGTCCTCGTGGAGTTTCAGCCTTGGAGGAGCACACCTTAATCAAATGATAAAATAAACCGAAATAAAACTGCAGCTTTGCAGGTGCCACAGAAGAGAAATAAATGGTCCTCATAGAGGAGTCAGTGAGGTCAGAAGGCTTCTCTGGTCTGATGAGTAGAAGTTAACTGGGTGAAAAAGGAGTGAGAATAGATACAGGCAAAGGTCCGTGATATGAGGGTGCCTGGTGACTATGCGGGACTAGAAGAAAGCCAGTGTGGCTGCATCAGAAAAGCAAGGCTGTTTGAGGTTGGCAACGGTCCCGAACATGCAGGGTCTTGCAGGTAGAGGGGCCAGAAGAACAGTGAGGAGGCTGCAGCAGAGGAGAGTAGCTTGAGGATGGGGATTTGAGAGCAACTCAGAAGTCAATGACAAGATTTGGTGATGAATTGGCCATAGGGAATTATGAGAATGATGTCAAGGATGACTGTTTCACTTTTTGTTTTTTGTTTTGAGACGGAGTCTCGCTGACTCCCAGGCTGGAGTACAGTGGCGCGATCTTGGCTCACTGCAAGCTCCGCCTCCCGGGTTCACGGCATTCTCCTGCCTCAGCCTCCCAAGTAGCTGGGACTGCAGGTGCCCACCACCACGCCTGGCCAATTTTTTGTATTTTTAGTAGAGACAGGGTTTCACCGTGTTAGCCAGGATGGTCTCGATCTCCTGACCTCGTGATCCACCTGCCTCGGCCTCCCAAAGTGCTGGGATTACAGGCATGAGCCACCGCGCCCGGCCTTGGTTTTTTTTTTTTTAGAAACAGGGTCTTGTTCTCTTGCCTCGGCTGGAATGCAGTGGTGCAATCACAGCTCACTTTAACTTCGAACTCCTGGGCTCAAGTGATCCTCCTGCCTCAGCTTCCCAAGTAGCTGGTATCATGTCCAGCTAATTTTTATTTTTATTTTTTTGTAGAGATGAGGTCTTGCTATGTTGCTCAGGCTGGTCTTGAGCTCCTGGCTTCAAGCAATCCTCTTGCCTTGGCCTCTCAAAGTGCTGGGATTACAGGTGTGAGCCACCACACATGGCCAAGGATGACTGAAGTTTCTAATTTGTGCATTAATGGGTGTAGTGGCATTTCCTTAGATATGGAACACGGGAAAGGTACCAGGTTTGGGGGAGTCAATATGAGTTCTTACTTTAGACATGTTGAGTTTGCACCTTTGAGGTATTCAAAAGGAAATCTCAAGTAGACTGCTGAAAGACAGGCTTGGTGTCTGGAGGAGATACATAAATGAGACATCAGCATAGAGGCATTAACCAAAGCCTTGGGCATGGGGAAGTTCCTGCAAAGAAAAAGATACTTTAAGAATAGGAAAGAAACAGGAAGGAGCTAAAAGGAAAGTAGCTATCACTGAGCAGCGCTTCAGAGTTCTCCACTGAAAAAAATCCCTAAAAACAGAAGAAGGTGGATATTAACAGAGGGCGAGGAAGGAGGGGCAGTAGTTGGGCATGATTCAAAACTGTTGACTGCTAGCACAAAATTTACACATATTTTACATTTCGGGAATGCCTAATAGATCCTTGTTTGGTTTCATCAACAACAGAAAACAAAACTTCAGCCAGGCACGGTGGCTCAAGCCTGTAATCCCAGCACTTTGGGAGGCCAAGGCGGGAGGATTACGAGGTCAGGAGTTCGAGACCAGCCTGGCCAATATGGTGAAACCCCGTCTCTACTAAAAATACAAAAATTAGCTGGGTGTGGTGGCACGTGCCTGTAATCCCAGCTACTCAGGAGGCTGAGGCAGGAGAACTGCTTGAACCAGGACCCGGGAGGTGGAGGTTGCGGTGAGCCGAGATCACGCCATTGCACTCCAGCCTGGGCAACAAGAATGAAACTCTGTCTCAAAAAAAAAAAAGAAAACAGAACAAAACTTTAAGATTATTTACCCTCAAATGAAATTGATACTCTAAGAAGATATTTATCTTCTGGCTATATACATCCCTGACACAATCCTGAATTCTTCTAGGTATGGGTATAAATACTCCATTTTAAGGATCAAGAAGGTACAATTCTTTTTAGGAGCCAGGAAATCATAAACCAAAGAGGCTAAGAGACTGACAAAAATTGCCCATCAAATCAGCAGTACGATCTTGACAGAGCCTGAGTTTCATGATTCCTAACCAGTGTTCCACTTTTATCAACAAACATCAAATATCAAACACAGGTTGATAATCAATATTTCTCAAATACCTGCTAAGGTACCAGGCAGTGTGTCTTCTACCGTGCCACAGCCATGTCAGACTTAAATGGAGTTTCATGACCCACTGATACAGTCTAAGACATGTGAAATACAAGATTCTTGTATTGTTAAGGTTTGTATGCACTCACTGCGACAGATCATTCATTCTTAGGAAGAGGCAAGACATGAAAATCAAGATGAATTGGGAAATCTGGCTTAAAGGAGTTGCAGATGTAAGTGCAGAGAGGGAGGAAGGTGAGGAGAGAGACAGAATGGCTATAAAAGTAGCCAGTTCCCTTTACTTTCCTCTTTCTCTCTCTCAAACAGCTCAGTTGTCTTTTAAAAGTAGGTATGTCTTTTGAAAAGAAGCCATCTGCAAGTGAGCTTAGGGGTAGGTGGACCATTGATTGCGTCTGGAAAGCTCTTGTGTCTGTGGCTAACTGCAGCTGGGAATACAAGATCACTATAAAGGTGCTGAGATAAAACATGATCATGTCCCTCACTAAGACATTGTAGTGCCAGCGTGCTAGGTAAGCTCTGAAAGCATGTGCCAACTCTCCTCTTTCCCCATCTCATGGATGCACTTGCCACAGAACTCAGAGAGCTGGGCTACTATAGAGGCTTTCAAAAACCCAAAGAGGCCAGGCACAGTGGCTCACACCTGTAATTCCAGTACTTTGGGAGGCCGAGGTGGGAGGATTGCTTGAGTCCAGGAGTTTGAGACCAGCCTGGGCAACAAAGATCTTGTCTCTACAAAAAATTAAAAAATTAGCTGAGCATAGTGGTGCATACCTGTAGTCCCAGCTACTTGAGAGGCTGAGGCGATAGGATTGCTTGAGCCCAGGAGGCTGAGGTTGCAATGACCTATGATTGCACCACTGCATTCCAGCCTGGACAACAGAGCAAGGAAGGCCCTGTTTCAAAACACAAACAAAAATCCAAAGAGACTTGAAAGGTTTGTTAATCGTGTTGACCACTGCTGGGTTTTCCCCTCCAGTGTAGGGAATACCCTTCAAGTTTCGCAAAGAAAGAGGTATTCTCATGGCCAGGGCAGTCACTGCAGGCTTAACAGTGTTTCTACAGTAAAGATATGGTGATTTAGAAACTTGAAGTCTGGCTTGGGGTTTGAGGGCTGGTTCTGCTATTGGCCAGGTTCCCAGCAGTGCCCATAACTGAAGCTGGCATGAGAGGACGGTCCTCTTACCCCTGGTCCAGCTACCTCACAATACCTGACTGCTGTCGCCCAGTGTTCTTCATAGGTCAAAATGTCACACACATTTGATGACAATTCATGGAGTCATGTCTTCAAACAGGCGAAAGAGAGCCTAGCGGAGCATTACCTCAGTAAGCGTTTCTGTCGTGAGGAGGGCTGCAGCTTGTCCTGCTGTTGAGGAGAGAGGCTGCCTGTGGGGAATTTGGATTTCCTTCTTCTTCCACTACGTCCCTGGTCATTAAAATGGGGGATCTCCACAGAGTTAAAGGTTATTTTACACAGGAAGCACATTCAGTATTAGTACAACAAATGTTTTCCTTTCTCCAGCCATGGAAGAACTCCACTCACAGGGAGTTGTGATAAATCAGAGCTTCAGGCCTTTCCGCTCGGATACCAATAAGTCCTGCACTTAAGAATTGCTGACCTAAAAAGGATACTCAACAACGAGCATGTCTTTTTTTTTCTTTTAAAGAAAGCAACACCAGAAGCAGTCTGATTTCCTTGTACACTTAGATGCGTACAAAAAAGAAAAATGAGTCACTCCGAGTTTCTAACTTTAGTTCATAGAAACAAAGCACTAAATCATATAACTTGTCGGGAAAGACCTAGATATAGTCCTATCTAGATAACGTTCATATTAAAAGAAGCTAGAATTCTATTTTTGTGGTCGAGTTATGGGATTGGAGCTATGACTGTCTACTTACTAATAATTTGGCAGGTCAGGATGTAACTGTTAAGAATATCCCAACAGAGATATCATAAAACCATCTCCGTAGCACAATCTGCCCTCATACTGAATCAGCCGCACTTCAGATCAAAGCTTGTCCTTTACATCCAGAACTGACAAGGAACTATGAAATCAATGCTGGGAAAACACTCATAAACTCAGTCTAAATATTAATGTTAACCATGCTGTGGAGGAAATGAAGGATTTTCTAAAATTATCTCTTCAGTTCAATAAAAATCTATATATAAAAGTATTGAATAGATAATAAATTAGAGCTTTCATACATTCTCATAGAAACCCAAATCTTTCTTCAAACTAAATTCTTTTAGACGCCTGACATAACGGAATTAGTCTAAATAAATCACTATTCCTGTTTTCTGACTCCTCCCTTAGAAAGTAGTGGTCTCCTACTGTGATCTTTTTTTTTTTTTTTTTGAAATGGAATCTCGCTCTGTCACCCAGGCTAGAGTGCAATGGTGCGATCTCGGCTCACTGCAACCCCCACCTCCGGGCTCAAGCCATTCTTCTGCCTCGGCCTCTCGAGTAGCTGGGACTACAGGCATGTGCCACCACACCAGCTAATTTTTGTATTTTTAGTAGAGACAGGGTTTCACCATATTGGCCAGGCTGGTTTCAAACTCCTGACCTCAAGTGATTCACCCATCTCAGCCTCCCAAAGTGCTGGGATTACAGGCATGAGCCACCGCCTCCAGCCCTCTGATACTTTAAAATCTTTTATTATCTCAAATACACATGCACTACCTTTCCCACCATTCTTATGAGCATGTAATTACGGAATGCTACTCAACAATCACAAGCAATTATTGATAGCAAAATTATGAAACAATTTTTAAAACAACAATAACAATTGAGCTACCTCATGTCACCACTCTGCCATACTGCCTCCCACTAAAGTAAATTAAGCAAAACAAAATAATTTGCTGGTTCAGTACAATCCAAAGCCTTGATCTGGGGATCTGGGGAGTATCTGGTATTTTAGAATCTTTGCATTACCCAACCATGAGAGGTTTTTGGGTTTTTCTGGTAAGATTTCCTGAAATCATGGAATATCATTTATCACACACTGTAATTTCCTTCAGCCGGATTTCATTAGAGTCTTAAAGAATGATAGGTTCTGCGTGCATATTTTGTCATTTCTATATGGATGAGGGTCACTCTGTCTGTTTCATGACCTTCTTCCGTCTTTTGCCCTCACAACATGAGCTGTAGACTGCTTACAAACATGCATGCTGGTGAGAACGGCCATGTAATCCCATGAGCTGATAACAGAAAGGAAGCGAGTTGAAAAGAGAAGTGGTGTTTGATTTCCCTCAACTGCTGCAGAAAGTCTTTTAGGTTCCTTGTAATTGATTTAAGGACTTGGATATATGTCCTTTTTTATTATAACAAGTTATTATTTGATGGATTCTATCTTGAGTCCCAGGCCCTGTGCCGAGCTCCTTACACGTGTTCAATCCTCACAACAACCTTTCAAGTGAAGGACTACTAATATTTGCCATTTTGCAAATGAGCAAATTAGGCTTACAAAGCTTCATTAATCTGCTCAGATCACATAAGTAAGTGAGAGTCAGTTTATCTGATTCTAGAGCTCAAGCTCTTAAAAACTTTACTATACTGCCTGGGTAGAGAACCCACAAACGATGAGGTGAAAACAAAACAAAAACCAGAAATCATGATCTAGCCATGTGCAAAATAAATATTTGTTGAAGTTTTTATAAAAAACAGCAAACATTTTGAAGCTATTTCGAGGTAGCACAAGACAAGAACTGTTATTTCTCTTTGCAGGACTATATAGGGCCCATATGATAGCTGTAGATGGAAATGACCAGATATTACATCATCCAAAGTTGCTTTGCTTTATGCAAACAGCCCCGTAAAGAAAGGGACCACCATTATACAAACCCATCTCTTATAGGCCACTGCAGATTAGATTGGACTGAGGGTACATTTTCATCTTGTCCTATTCTGACATAGCAGTCCATCACTGACTTAATTAATATCACTGACTTTAAAACAAAAACCCAAATCTGGAAATATTTAGAGGGAAAGAGGGCTTTTATTCTTGAAAAACCTGTTTCTTCTCTTCTTTATTAAAGGTGGCATTAAAATCAGCTTAAGCCTGGGTGTGGTGGCTCATGCCTGTAATCCCAGCACTTTGGGAGGCCAAGGCAGGGGGACTGCTTGAGGCCAAGAGTTTGAGACTAGCCTGATCAACATAGTGAGACCCTGTCTCTACAAAAAATTAAAACAAACAAATCCCACTCAACATGAGAGGGGCTGGAACTTGGTAGCACTGGCACTCAGTATAATTCATTCCCGCTCAGTGCTGCACTAATTACTTACTACCCGTACACAGAATAAGGCAAAACCCAAGGTAGTGTCTATTTCCCCTTTAATTTTAAGTAAGACTGAAAGACATGGTCAGAAATGCCATTGGCTTGAATCCTGTACTATCTTTAATCAAATGTCAGCATTCCATTTTTCTAAATGCGCAGTCAATGTTTTTAGGATCAATAAGCAAGTTTCCCACTCTATGAATGAGGTAGAGGAAGCCTTTATCTAGGTGGGGGTGGGGCAACAAAAATGCCTAGGCTCCTTCAATAGCAATCTGAATCCCCTAAAGTGAAAGTACTTGCTATTTGTCTTTAGCGAATAAAACAAACAACAATCTTTTGATCTTTAGGAAGCCCTTTCTTGTTAAGGTAACATTCTGTCTGACTTTTATGTTTCAGCATTCATTGTATATTTAATTATTTTAAAAAGTTTTGTTTTAAACTATTAAACTTTTTCAGCATTTAAGATAAACATGGACATGCTTTGTTAAAGACCAAAAATAAGTTTCACACGAAACTGCAAAATGTAGCAAAGATAATACCACATGAGGTCGGTATGTTCCAAAACATGATTCTCAGGGGACCCCCCTCTGAACACACTGCTTCATTAGAATTCTTGTTCTGAAAAGCTTCAGGAAGCCCCTGACTCTAACCCACCCTTTCCTGAAACTGGTGAAAGTATGACAAAAAAAAAAAAAAGGAATTAACAGTAAAGTGGAAAAAGAAGCAGAATCTCAAATCAAGGAGGCATGTTTTGTCTGTATTCAGACTGCTACTATTTTCAAAAATATATTGATGCTAACCTTGTCATAGCTTAATTAATTAATTAATTAATTAATTTTGAGACAAGGTCTCACTCTGTTGTCCAAGCTGTAGTGCAGTGGTACAATCATAGCTTACTGCAACCTTGAATTCCTAGGCTCAAGTGATCCTCCCGCCTCAGCCTCCCAAGTAGCTGGGAATATAGGCATGTGCCACCACACCTGGCTCATTTTTTTTTTTTTTTTTTTTTTTTTTGTAAAGACATGATTTTGCCATGTTGCCCAGGCTGGTCTTGAACCCCTGGGCTCAAGCGATCCTCCTGCCTCAGCCTCCCAAAGTGTTGGGATTACAGGCGTGAGCCACCGTGCCCGGCCTAATTTTGTAATAGCTTTCAAACAGGAACACACTGAGATAACAATTAGAAAAAATAAATAAATTTACATGTCTCCATGGGAATGCTATCAAACAACTGTTTTTAATATGAATTGAGAAAAATGAGTAGATCCTGTTTTTATATTGAAAATATCATCTCATTTCAGACTATTGAACTTTGGTTGTGATCTTTTATAAATAAGGGTTTCCTTTTGGAAACATCAAAATAAAGATAGAAACGGGTTTCCCTTGGTGATTCATTTTTCGGGTATATTCCTCAGATGCTCATTTGTTCTTCCATTTTATTCTTTCTTTCTATTCTAGTACATTTCCTCTTTCTGCGGTTGGGAGAGTCACCTGCCCTGGTGGGTTTGAAATGCTCCTGCAGTTCTTGGAGCAGACAGTGGGTGGTGATAAGAAGCCATGCCTCCAAGCCAGCCATTCTTTCTGGAAGTTCCAGGTCAGAATCGTGAGTGGTCTGATGTAATGGGACAGGGGGCGAATGCTGCCTAGCAGAGAAAGACAGGCTGAAAATCAGAAAACGTGACTGTACTCCTCCCTCAGCTCCCCACATTTATGATGAGGACCCAGCTTCTTTACTTTCTAATGGAAAACAGTTCTACCGCAGTTCAGCAATACCACCCCAATTGGAGGAATCAAATCTTTAGACCCAATGCCAAAAGATTTGACCTACTCAATGCCTATGACGTTACAACTCCTATCATGGCAGTGTTGTCTGCTAAAACTAAACGAAGATGTACATATGTGAATTCAACAAAATTCAAACAGTGGTTTTAAAAAGTATAGAATTACAAGAGTCCTTTTACAGATTCAATTCTAGCCTTAGATTCCTGCAAGGAAATATTTTCCAAAGGGAATAAAGAAATAGAAACGTTTTCTAGGTTTTCTTTAAGAGAACAGTTAGAAAATGGATTACCCAAATATGTAAATGGAGCTACAACTATGGCATTTAACCCAGAGTGCAATGTGATAAGCCATCAGAAAGGAATGCAATCTGGGTTCACTGGAATGATGTGAGGTTTATCAGTTATCCTTTCCCAGGACCAAAAATTAGCAATTGGTTTGGCCTAAATGAAATTGTTGCTATTTGAACAGGATTGTGGGAATAAGAAAAACCTTAGAAAGCTACAAATTTCATCACCTCATGGTTCTGACATTGGGCCATTGCACAGTCTGTGAAAAGTAGCAGTAAAAGCAAATGAATTCAAAGCTAAATCTTAAAAAAAAAAAAACACCAAGTAGAATTATATAATCTTGGAATTAGAGATCCTGTGCTCTGACCTCTCTCCAAAAGCAAAAATCCCTAGAAGAACTTCTCTAAAAGATGACCTTCTAGGCATTTTCTGAAACACTTTGAGTAAAGAAGTTCTAACGACTTTTTAGAATACTTCGTTCCATTCTTGAACTCTCAATTTCAGCATTTTTAAAAACTACGGTACAGACCCTGAGATATATAGAATTATTCTTGGAGGTACAAGAGTTCCATACAAGATCTAGAAATAGTTGTCTTTTCATGTGGACAATAATCTAAAAAGAACTAATACATAAGAACTTTATGGTGACCACTTTCTTAAAAATTAGTAGACTTCTTCTTTTCCTGAGCGGTTTTAGGTTTACAGAGACATTGAACAAAAAGCACAGAGAATTCTCATATACCCCCTGGCCCTCCATCCCTAATTTCCTCTCCCCCACACTTTTTTTTTCCTTTTTAGACATGAGGTCTTAACACGTTGCCTAGGCTGGAGTGCAGTGGCAGTTCACACTCCAGCCTCAAATTCCTGGGCTTAAGCAATCCTCCTGCCTCAGCCTCCTGAGTAGCTAGGACTACAGGTGCACGCTACTATGACTGGCTTCCAATTTCTTCTATTTTTAGCATCTGACATTAGTGTTGTACATTTGTCACAATTGGTGAGCCAAAATTGATACATCATTATTAACTAAAGTTCAGCCTTCCCGTTAGGGTTCACCCTGATTGTATTTTCTGTGAGTTTTGGCGAATGTAGTAACCACTTTTTATCTGAGGGCTACCAGAAGGTATCTTTCAGTGCTCATTTTTGTTTATGTGTTAGGAGAGTAGATCCACTTTAATTGGGAGTGAATTAAAAAAGAACAGAATTGGTCCTAATAGGTAACCATGATGCCAATTTTAGTGAAGGAAAGTAACCTTATAGCATACTTCATAAATGAAGATTTCTCTATGGTTCAGAAAAAGAAATGCGTTTGGTTTGTGTTATCACAATTCACACAGCGGTCTACACCTGCCCAAGGCAAAAGCCATCGATACCATATTCATGCTCTGAATGACGATTTTGCTTCAGCAAAACATCATCTCTCCCATTAAAAGAAGGTTGTTTATTTAAATATTGTTGACATTATAGCTTTGCTTGTCTTTAATGTATACATTTATACATTCAGTTTACAAACTTAATTTGTAAATGTGTATAACTGTAAGCATAAGAACTTTATACCTAGTTGTATGTTTGTCCATAATTAAGAACTGTTATAGAAAAACAATTTGTAAACCCTGAAAATTTGCGAGAATTTTTTCTGTTAGGGAGTCTGTACATGACTCAGGTTTAAGAAACAGTGTCCTAAGCATTAGACAGTTTTTCCCCTATTTGGGGTACAATACTGCCTCCCTGTAATTTGCACACACTTATCCTGGCTCTGCCCTCTGAAATCTAATCCTTCTTCTATACAAAGCCCTCTAAAGAGTATTTGAATGTAACAATTGCTCAGTTTAGAGCTTTCTCTTTTACATTTTAAAGGGATGAAACAGATTAATATAAGTTGAATTATGTATAATTTTCTGGAGACTGGTTATAACCCTTCCTTCCTCCTTTTCCACTAATTGTTACACACCAGGGTATTGAGAGCTGAGGGTAAGGTTTGCTTCTCTAACTTACCAACCCACCCCAAAATGGAAACAAGGTCAGCCTGGCCTGACTTGCACTTAGTGAATTCACGTTGACTCTTCAGTCTTCTTGGATTTCTTTTCTGAACGTCCACAGTCATGTCCAGGAGAGGTTGAGCTGAAGAGTTTATAGTTTCTGTAATACAGCCCTCTCCCATTTGAAACCTGGGACAATGTTTTCCTATAAGCAGTGTTCTGGAAACTGTCATCCTGTATGATTTCTCAAAGAGAACTGAGGGTGCGTTCTCGAGTAAATCCTCAGGGATTTTGTTCCGAGTACTATAGCTGGGGTTACTAGGGTCTCAGGTGAAACTATATATATGAAATATATATTTATATGTAAATGTATATATGTAAATATATGTATAGATTTATATAAATGTATATATAAATATATGTATATATGTAAATATATGTATATACTTACATAAATGTATATATAAATGTACATATACTTATATAAATGTATATATAAACGTACATATACTTATATAAATGTATACATAAACGTACGTATACTTATATAAATGTATACATAAACGTACGTATGTTTATATAAATGTATACATAAACGTACGTATGTTTATATAAATGTAAATATAAACGTACGTATGTTTATATAAATGTATATATAAACGTACGTATGTTTATATAAATGTATATATAAACGTACGTATGTTTATATAAATGTATATATAAATATATGTGTGTATTTATATAAATGTATATAAATATATGTGTGTATTTATATAAATGTGTATATAAATATATGTGTGTATTTATATAAATGTATATATAAATATATGTGTGTATTTATATAAATGTATATATAAATATATGTGTGTATTTATATAAATGTATATATAAATATATGTGTGTATTTATATAAATGTATATATAAATATATGTGTGTATTTATATAAATGTATATATAAATATATGTGTGTATTTATATAAATGTATATATAAATATATGTGTGTATTTATATAAATGTATATATAAATATATGTGTGTATTTATATAAATGTATATATAAATGTGTGTATATATATACACATATATTTATACAAATATACACATATATTTATACAAATATACACATATATTTATACAAATATACACATATATTTATACAAATATACACATATATTTATACAAATATACACATATATTTATACAAATATACACATATATTTATACAAATATACACATATATTTATACAAATATACACATATATTTATACAAATATACACATATATTTATACAAATATACACATATATTTATACAAAATATACACATATATTTATACAAAATATACACATATATTTATACAAATATACACATATATTTATACAAATATACACATATATTTATATATAAACACATATGAAATATATATTGTTTATTTATTTGTTTACTTGTTTGTTTACAAGCTACTTACTCTACAGTAGTGGTGCTGGCTGGTACTCTATGAGTGGTGCTGGCTGGGGAGGACTGTGTCCCTAATAACAAAAAGGGCGTGGTGGCTCGTGCCTGTAATCCAGCTACTCAGGAGGCTGAGGCGGGAGGATCCCCTGAGGCCAGGAGGTCAAGGCCAAGTGTGAGGAACCTAACGACCCAGTCTCTAATAAATACATAAATAAAAATAACAGAGTTAAGGAGTCGTTGCCTGGAATCTCTGATGCTCCAGTTGAGGATGCTGCTTTGAGAGTTGAGGCCAAAGTATGTGACAGCTAAAGGTCCTGTGGAATTGGGAGAGGGGTGAGCTGATCACTAAAACAGAAAATAAAAATGCTCTGTCAGGAGAACCCGTATTTCTAGCCTGGAAGTTTACAGTGTGCGTTAGGCCCAAAAATAAGGATCAAAGGTAAAGACTAAAGAAACGAAAGTCAGTGACTTGAAGAGTTGAGAGCAGGTTGGGGTGAGGTTTGAGGAAATGTTTCTTCAAGTAAGAAGCTAGGGACTGAGTATGTGGAAGGAAAACCTGTCCTGGAGCACCGTTTAATATGGGGCACCCAGCAGAGGGTGCAGCGTGTATGGGGGGCATATGCATGTGTGCGTGCACAACACAGAATGGAAATGGAGGGAAAGCAATTTGCACGTAATCTAACACTATACAATCTAGCCTTAAAAGAGGAGGAAAGGCCGGGCGCGATGGCTCACGCCTATAATCCCAGCATTTGGGAGGCCAAGGCAGGTGGATCACCTGAGGTTAGGAGTTCGAGACCAGCCTGGCCCACATGGTGAAATCCTGTCTCTACTAAAAATACAGAAAATTTAGCCAGGCATGGTGGTGGGCGCCTGCAGTCCCAGCTGCTCGCAAGGCTGAGGCAGGATAATTGCTTGAACCCAGGTGGTGGAGGTTGTGGTGAGCCGAGATCATGCCATTGCACCCCAGCCTGGGCAACAAGAGCAAAACTCTGTCTCGAAAAAAAAAAGAAAAAAGAAAAAACCATTCTTACCTGCTACCTTTTCAGTAGTGTGATTTTGACTAATGTTTAGAATGAACGATGAGGCCCTTAAGGGGCAACTATTAATTTTGATCATCCAAAGCCAGGAGGTCATTCCTGCTGCTCATGAGTAAGGCTACGTGAAAAAGCCAACGTCTCCCAAGGCCAGCCTTTGCTAATGCAGGGATAATGCTTAGATATGCTTTGGGTTACATGAAGACAAGCCTACATAGTCTAACTATAACACAGGAGCATGGATCTTGGAGCCAGACGAGCCTGGATAAGAGTCCTTGTTCCAACATCTACTAGCCATGTGATCTTGAGAACCTCTGTTCCAGGGCTTCCTTCTCAGTCAAACAGGATGATAATAATACACTTAGCTCTTGGGGTTGTTGTGAGAATGATACGAGTTAATACATAAAGTACTTAAAGAATGGCCCATGGAAACTGTTATGTTGTATAAGAATTATTATTTTTGAATTTGGCAGTGCCTAACTACGAAGGAGGCTGGGAACATGAGTATGTGGCACAGAAGAATGGAATGACAGCAAGTGACTCAAGCCCAGCATCCCCTGGAATTTCTCAGACCTGATTCCCTAGGAACAGGGTCTCTCCACCTGGCATCTGCACCAAACTTGTGTCAGCAAGGAAGAAGGGGAAGGGTGGAAATGGTTGTAGAAGAAGCTGCAGACTGGTCTGCTACATACCTTGATTTATAGGTGGGGCACAGAGACACACGGAAGCCTCCTCCAGATGACACAGCTGTTTAGTGGTTAACCATAGCAAAATCCCGGGCTCTTGCTTCATTGTTACTTCTCGGCACAAAATGATTGGATAGCTATCTATGTGCTTCTCAACTATCACGGCCCTGATGCAAAGTTTTGATATACAAAATTTATAGACCTTAAAAATTCTGAAGAGTAAAGTACAGCTATTGCATGATCACAGACCAGCAATTAAAGTGTCCTCCTAAATAACAGAGCACATGTTGCATAGGCCACTTGCTCTGAATTCTCAGGGTGCATGATTCTCACTCACCTGTGGTATTCTGCTTGGCTCGTAGGACTGGAAGACTTCCAATATCTTTAAAAACATATGACATTTCCAGTCCCTGGTATACAGCTCCTGCTTTTAGAGTTTGGATCGAAAAGAGTTAGCTATTTCTTGCCAACTCACTCATTCCATTTTGAAACGACCTAAATATCCAATATTATAATTAATTAAATTATGATTCCATTATGAAATATTGTGCAGAAATTAATCTCCTAAGTATAGACTGTGTAGCAACAGGGAAGTGTTTGTGTTGTAATTAACGTTAAGTGAATAAAGCAGGATAGCAGACACTCTGGGACCGCCCATGTCTCTTAGGGCTCTCAGGGTGTTCCAGCCAAGTTCCAGCTAACCACCTCCAGCTGTGGGCACCCACACAGCTCAGGCACTGGCTCCCCCTTTCCTCCCCATGAACAGTCCTCAAGCAATCACCGTGCGCAGTTAATGCATAGATACCCCAGCTCCATCACTCCTAGAGTAGGATATTTGGAGGTGTAGGTTTAGCACCATGTCCTTGAATTTTCTTGGGGAGTAAGCCTCCATCACTTAAGTGCCTCTTTTTTTATTTATTTTTATTTATTTTTTTCTGAGGCAGAGTCTTACTCTGTCACCCAGGCTGGAGTGCAGTGGCACTGTGTTGGCTCACTGCAACCTCCATCTCCTGGGTTCAAGCAATTCTCCTGCCTCAGCCTCCCGAGTAGCTGGGATTACAGGTGCCTGCCACCACGCCCAGCTAATTTTTGTATTTTTAGTAGAGACGGTGTTTCACCATGTTGGCTAGGCTGGTCTCAAACTCCTGACCTCAGGTGATCTGCCCGCCTCAGTCTCCCAAAGTGCTGGGATTACAGGTGTGAGCCACCGCGCCCAGCCTTAAGTGTCTCTTTATTGGTTGCCTTTCCTTCTGTGTTTTGCTTCCCCACTACCCTAACACTGCTACCTGAACTTCCGAAATCAGTAATCCTCTCATGAATCCTTTTCGCAGGATCTGCATCTGGAAAAATCTCAGCTTCAATGGCAGGATAGGGAATGTGGGTATATCTCTGTCTGCTGCTGCTGCTGCTGCTGTGTAGACGATGCGTTTGCACACAGACTAAGGTGGGAAGGAATGAACAATTGTGGGAGTTGAATGAGGATGGTGAGAGTATGTAAGATTCCCCTATTTCCTAAATGTCCTAAAGTTGTTAGGTGGTTTTAAAATATTTGTTGTTTTCTATCTTTATTTCTTTATTAACAAAAATTTAGGCTGGGCGCAGCGGCTAACACTTACAATCCCAGCACTTTGGGAGGTTGAGGCAAGTAGATCACCTGAGGTCAGGAGTTTGAGACCAGCCTGATCAATATGACGAAACCCCGTCTCTACTAAAAATACAAAAATTAGCCGGGCATGGTGGCATGCGCCTGTAATCCCAGCTACTAGGGAGGCTGAGACAGAAGAATTACTTGAACCCGGGAGGCAGAGGTTGCAGTGAGCCGAGATCATGCCACTGCATTCCAGCCTGGGCAACAAGAACGAAACTCCATCTCAAAAAAAAAAAAAAAAAAATTAGGCTAGTCAGGTGAAGGTGAAGCAGTGGGAGTGGAAAAGGAACATAGAAATCTGAACTGGTAAACACCACTGCACTTGGACCAGCCTGATTGATATTTTTAAGAAAACAATAAAAGCATCTACATTCCAAATCCACATGCACAGGAGGCTGGAAAGAGATATGAGAAATAGCTGTGGAAGAAATGGGCTATCCCAGAATGGTCTGTTAATAAGGAAGCGACGGGGCGGGGGGAAGAAGAGGGACAGGGAAGTTTCTGGAGCCAGGCAGGAGTAGGGGACATAACCTTGTAGAAACCAGAACTCAATCTGGTCTACATCTAAAATCCACATAAATCCAAAGTTTACATTGTTTAGTGCCCTGAAGTACAGAAATACCTATTTTTTTTTTCAGCACAAACTGTATAAATGCAAAGATATGATGCATTTCTTCCAATTTTTTCCTAAACTCCAAATACCTAAGCATTTCCTCTGGAAAATTCCTTTGCACATAAGTGAAATCATTTCTGTTGTAAAATTATGATCTATGGTTTTATATGATCAGAGCTTCTTTTATTTTACTGATCTATTTTCCACATAAAGCCTATTTATAATCTGAAGAGGAGAGTTTAGTTCTCCTGCCTCTTGGAACATTATAACAGGCTGTAGAAGCTAACATATCACTTTATTGTTCCATCATTTTCCTCTTTAGGACTTTTGACTAAAAAGGAAATACATGCACACACAGCTAGTTCTATTGCAAAGAGAATTTAAGCACAAAACCAAAACCTAAACATAATCTAGGTGTAAAGCCAAACTAGACATATGGTTTTGGAGATAAAGTATTGTACTCAGCAATGCTACTTTTTAAAATGGGGAGGAGTGGAGAGTTAATGCATCCAAGAGGATAACTAGTTTTCTTTGAAAGGCTAATTAACTCAACTTACAAGTTTTTCTTCTCTAGTAGACAAAGAGTGAGTGGAGTAACTTCCCAGTAAATGAAGAAGGAAAATGTGCTCTTTACTTTCTATGATCTTTTCATCACAGCAGGACTGATATGGGTTGTACGGTAGTGAAAGAGTCATGTTTTTAGAGCTAGAGAAATCAAGGCTGAAACCCTGGTTCAGCCACTCGTGGGCTGTGAGATCTTACGTGACATACTTAACTTCTCTGTGCCTCTGTTTCTTCCTCTGTAAAATAGATGAACAGTTTTTCACAATATCAAAGGATGCAAAGCAACTAAAACACCCATCAACAGACGGTATGGAAAGATTTCACAGCAGAGGAAATCAATGAACTTCAGCTACATGTGACAAATAGATGGGTGTAAGGAATACAATGCCGAGTCAACAGATAAATAAGTAAGTCCAAAATAACTAAAACAATAAAGCATTTAGGCATACAGTAGAAAAAAATGAGGAAATACACAATTCTGTATAGTGGTTGCACTTGGGAAGAGGAAGGGAGTGGAGTGGGAGGAGCCCGTGTGCGGATGCAGGTTATGGTTCATGTTCTAGTTTTTGAGTTGGGCAGTCGGTTCATTTTATTATTTAAAATATGAATAAATGAATAAAAGATGAATGAGAGAGGACCATGCTTGGAACAATGATAGTGTGGCCTGAACCCAGGATTATGATGAACCCAAAGCTGTTGCATCTGAAGTTGAGGGAAAAAGGTGAAATTGGCAAGATTATACCTACTTCATAGAGCTGTTCCGAGAATTAAATGAGAAAAACACAGGGAATTGAATATAGATGTTATCTCAATTGCTCTCAGTTGACTAGATGTCATCTCAATTGCTATTTCACAAAATTATAGTTTTAGATTATTTCAGATCTTTGCAATGTCTCGTACTTAGCGTGTATTAATTTAAAACAACTAAGATTAGTTATAAAACTGTCCATTTAGTCAGCTCAATTCTACACCTATTACAGATGACTAAAGCAGATCGTTGAATTCAACCATTTAGTTTGTTTGTTTTTTAATAGAGATAGGGTCTCATTCTGTAGCCCAAACTGGAGTGCAGTGGCACCAGCATCGCTCACTGCAGCCTTGAACTCCTGGGCTCACACTATCCTCCCACCTCAGCCTCCTGAGTAGCTGGGACTACAGGTTCATGCTACCACACTGGGCTAATATTTCTATTTTTTTGTAGAGACAGGATCTCATTTTGTTGCTCAGGTTGGTTTCGAACTCCTGGCTTCAAGCGATCCTCCTGCCTCGGCCTCCCAAAATGCAATCTTTCATTTTTGAGGGCCTGCCATCTGTCAGGTTTTGTGTTGAGTCCTGGAGACTGTAGTAAGTAGCACGTCTGGTCTTTGCTGTTGTGGAGTATGTGGCTGGAGAAGGAGTGGACCAGTAATTACCTACTTTTCAGGTGGTTATGGCTATGAAGGAGAGGGACATGCTGCTGAATGTGACCTGGCATGGCTAACCTGCAGAGATGCAGCATAGCATGGTGGGGGTAGAATGAGGGTTTGGCACAGACAGGCACCAGTCACTAAAGGGCCACAGTCCTGGGCAAGTAACCAGTCTCAGGTCCATGATGAAGAGTAAACAAATTAGCATGCATCAAGCATTGAAGAGTTCCTGGCATATAACAGGCATGATGTTCATGTTATAAAGAGAGCAAACATGCATATATGTAAGGGGTAAGTCTCCACTTACATTTTTATACACTGCCCACAGACACTCCTAATCTGTAAAAGGGGGCTTTTCATACCTCCTCCTACGTGAGCAGAAGCACTGAATGAGAAAGTGTGTGTGAAGTACAGGGCATAACATGACATTCACAAGGACATTATTATTGCTGTTACCTTCAAAACGATCTTAGGGAATGATTAGCTATTCTTTAATATTCAATGCAAGGAAATGGTGCTGAATGCCCTCATCTGTGTGGATGTCACACGGCCTGGAGGATTGTGAGCAGAAAGCTATGAGCCTTCACCTTCACTCCCTCATCCCCAGCCCCGTGCACACATAAAACCATTGAGCACATACCCCTTCCTAGCTCCAGGCCTCACCTGTGGCAGGACACATTTTTGACTGTTTAGGATGGCCATAAGCACAAGAACATGATCACCCCACAGCCAGAGGCCCCAGGTCTCCACAACCCTCCCTTCTCTCCCACCCACAATCCCACCCTTAAAAGGCCATCAAGGAATAGTTTGACTGGGCGCATGCACAAACTGGAAAAGTGTCATCTCGTAATGTTAAGAGCAGCAATACTCCAAGTATTATGGCAGATGTGATTAGCATAATGGTCCCCAAATTATTATATGCAATGGAATTGACAGAGACATTTGGCTATAATCGCTGAGACGCTTTTTTTTCAGTAAGTGCTCCTTAAACATCATGGGGACCTATGCAGACACTGTATAAAGAGGTATTGGCTTTCACTTATCACTTGGCACAAACATACTCATAATAAGCTTAAGAGATTATTCATCATAAGCATTTAAATGCATTTCTCTGCTTCTGCGCCAAACATAGTTGATTCTATGGGGGAAATGAAGCATTAACATATGGAAGGTGAATTCTTAACCACTGCAGGATGATGATCCGTGACTCCTAAATTCAACATGAAAATATTTTATTCTTGGCTCAGGAGCTGCGAAGGAGTTTGGCTAGGGCTGTACTCTCAGACAAGTTAAGAACAAGTTGGGATTGCTTCTTCTCTGTTACTGTGAGAAGGTGTTAGATAAGGGTGCAAATGGGTGTCAACTTTTTGCAAGCACCCTTTGTACAAAAGGCAAAGCAAATGTTTTTAGAGTAAAGAATGACTAAAGGTTTTTTTTTTGTTTTTGGTTTTTTGTTTTTTTGAAACGGAGTCTCGCTCTGTCATGCAGGCTGAAGTGTGGTGGCGCGATCTCAGCTCACTGCAACCTCCGCCTCCCAGGTTCAAGCAATTCTCCTGCCTCAACCTCCCAAGTAGCTGGGATTACAGGCACACTCCACCACATCTAAATAATTTTTGTATTTTTAGTAGAGATGTGGTTTTACCATGTTAGTCAGGCTGGTCTCGAACTCCTGACCTCAGGTGATCCATCCGCCTTGGCCTCCCAAAGTGCTGGGATTACAGGCATGAGCCACTGTGCCCAGCCAATGATTGAAGTTTTTAACCCTCTAGAAATGTTCAGCAAGGACCCACTATTTCATAGCTGTCAGGGCAGGGGCCTCAGGGTGTCCCACCTTCACCTCCAAGTCACCTGGACCTAAGCCTAGCAAGGACGCAAAGCTTTCCACATCTCTGTCCCACTTGGTCCCACCTTGATTTTGATGTAAAAATAAACAATGGATTATCTTCCTTCTCTCATCTCATATCACCTTAGCCCTCTTAACATACACAGAGACTATAATATTTGGAATTACTGAGTCCCTTCATTGAAACGTATGCTGTCATATTAGATCAGGTTAATCTTTCCCCTTTCTCCTTCCAGTGGCCTCAGAAGAGAACAGAGCCTCGCAGCTGTGAAGGTGATGGGAGGCACTGGCTGCAGGGCAGCGGAGTGGGCTCCGTGGCAGTTTCCCTGCTCCTCCTTGGGGCTTGGGTCCTTGCCACTAAAGGTGATGGGCTCCACCTAGGTCACCTCTAAAGCCCCTGCCAAAGGGCCAGATTCACAAGTCATCCAGGCCTGTGGCTGTTTGCTGGTGCATAGTTTGTAGGAGGGGAGGAATTCCACAGACTCGGTATCTAAGTCAGCCCAGCTCCCAGGCTCCATTGCCTCTCCAAGATAGAAACCTGCCAATACAAGCAACTTAGTCCCTTTCAGTTTGAATTCTGCTGTTTTGGAGCAGCCCCCGGTCAATTCAGGCCCCTCCCTTTCTCCTTCTTCCAGGTGGGGTCAGGGCTGACAATGTGGGGGCGAGGCTGTTTCTGTTCTGTGGTTGCTGTTGTCTTCAAAGAGCTGGACCTCACCTCCCAGGCCCAGTGTGCTGCCCTCAATCCCTGCTGATGGCCAGGCTTCCCCCTGGTTGTAGTGTCCTGCAAGTGGCATCCCCGTGGCTGGACTCTCAGCCACTTATATGCATCCTAGGTAGAGGCAGGTGGTGCCAGGACACTGCAGAAGCCTCCCTTGGAATCACGCTGACATGCAGGCCAAATTATGGTGCCCTGAGGCCTTCTGCTGTGAGTCCTCCCTCCTATTCAGGTGCCGAACCTGAAGGTAGATATCAGACGTTGAAACGAGCAAAGTTCCCTTGTCCCCCTCACAAGGTGTGCAGTGGGGGAGTGGCTTGCTTCTTCAGTGCCCTGTTGCTCAAACCTCTAGGTGAGCATACAGACGGGCAGGCTGTGGAGGCTCCAACCCCATAGCAGTGTCTAGGGATGAATGTGTACAGACCCAGTGGGCGTGTGTTACAGGGTGCTCTTTTAGTTTGGCTGTCCGTAGGCGGCTTGTGTTAGTCAGCTCAATTAGACCCCTGCCTTACCGCAATGACAGAGGGCTTTCTGTATCCCAGTGTTCCTGCCTTGGTGTTTGAGAATGCGTGCAAGGTTTTATTGAGTGGAAGTAGCTCTCAACAGATGGGGGAGCCAGAAGGGAGATGGTTTTCCCCTGGAGTGGGGCCACTCAGCAGCCTGGGCTCTCCTCCAACTGCTCCAGCCAAACTCCCCATCATTCTGCCGGTTGGTGGCCTGCTGGTGCCTGTCCATGCGTTCCTCTCCACATCCAGCCACCTGTGTGTTCCTCCACTGAGGTGCTTCTCTCCATGTCAGGAGGTGTCTGTGTCTGTCTGCTAGGGTCCCCAGGGGGTTTTCATAGGCACAGGATGGGGGTGTGGCAGGCCAGGGTGGTCTTGGGAAATGCAACTCTTGGGCAGGAAATGCCTGTCCTCACCTAGGTCTGTGGGGGTGGAGCCCTAGCCAGGGACCATGCCCTCCTTTACCCAGCACTTCCCTTCCCCTCTTCGGTATCATTTAAAGGGACCACGCTCTTCCCTTCCCAGCACTTCCCTTCGGTATCAACGTGACGTCCTCCAGACTCATCTGGGTTCTGCATTAAGGCCTTTTCTTCAAAGACACTGCATCTTTCTCAGGGGCTCATGGCATCTGGACATTATCCCCACATCCTTCAATTCTCCTCTTCCCCATTACTGGCCCCATTCAACTCAGCTTGGCTAGAAAGTAGCTGTTATGTTATCCTGAATCCCCCCTGGCCGGACGAGGTGGCTCACACTTGTAATCCCAGCATTTTGGGAGGCTGAGGCTGAAGGAATGCTTGAGGCCAGGAGTTCAAGACCAGCCTGGGCGACATAGTGAGACCTTCTATTTTTAAAAAAATTATGAAAAAGAAAAAATAATCCTCTCCCTCCTGATTCGCTTACAAAATAATTTATTTATGGAATAATATAAGCAATGAGGGTGAGGGGCCCATTTGGGAATAGGTAGGCCTAGTTCATTCTCCAAATAATTTACATAAAAAGAAAGATGAATATATATACAGTTTATGGAGATATTTGCAAAGAAACATTAGTTACATTGAAATCCAAGTGCTCAGAGATACAAATGAGACAATGGGCAGAATTAATCTGGATTGCAAACTGCAATCCAGAGGGAGGGAGGAGAGGAAAGGAGAGATTCACACCAGCAGTGGAAGAGAAAGGAGTCCCAGGTCTAGAAGTGGGTTTTGGTGAATGTCCAGGGGTTGCTGGAAGTTCAAAGCAAAGCATGTGGATTTGAGGCTGTAGAACGGGGTGGGAGGCACTGAACAATCTTTTTTTTTTTTTTTTTTTGAGACAGAGTCACACTCTGTCAGCCAGGCTGGAGTGCAGTGACACTGTCATGGCTCCCTGCTGCTTTGACCTCCCAGATTTAAGCGATCCTTCCACCTCAGCCTCCTAAGTAGCTTGGACCACAGGTACATGCCACCATGCTTGGCTAATTTCTTTCTTTCTTTCTTTCTTTTTTTTTTTTGTAGAGTTTGCGGTAGGGGAGGTGTATGTTGCCCAGGCTGGTCTTGAACTCCTCAGCTCAAGTGATGCTCCCACCTCTGTCTCCCAAAGTGTTAGGATTATGGGTGTGAGCCACTGCACCAGGCCTAGCGAGCACTCTTGATCAGAACCAAGCTGCCCAAGGAGGGTGTAGGTGAAGAGGGAGGCAGTGGGTTAGCAGCCAGAAGAAACATCCAAGCAGGACAGCACTGACTTTGATTTGATAAGATGATTCCAAAGGTTCCCAGCAGGGTGGAGTAACATGGTCAAGCAGGAGAAATGGCTGCAGCTCATTCAACACCAGCCTGTAGTGGAGATTGGGGGTGGATATAAAGAACAATGTTGCAAACTGCAAAGCCATAGAGGCCTGGTCATGAGATGTGGATGGGATTCTGGGGAAGGGAAGGATACGCTCAGCTGTCAGGCAGGCTGCAGAGAAGGAAGCTGCTGTCCTTGGCAGCTGACGGGGTGTGATGAAAACTAGAGAGGCGGCATGGATTACCGAGGCTGCAGGCTTGCGGAAGCGATGGGGACTGGCAAAGCTCACCAGGACAGAGAAGTTGGGCAACAGGCAAGGCTGGGTGAGGGAAGGGTGGGGAGTTTGAGGTCTCAGGCCTATTTGTATTTGGTTGGCAATGTCCTGGAGCCCTTGGTACGTGACTTATAGAAGAAGGAAGGCCGGGATGTGTCTTGGGCTAGGAGGGTGGTGGGAGGCAGTTCTAGGCCATGCAAGGTGCATGGAGGAGCCCCGAGCTGTTCTCTATCCAACAAGAAAGACAAGTGCTCCCCTTAGCAATGTGTAAGTCAGTGAAGGACCTTGTCAGTCCCCTGTCCCTCCATCTCTGAGCTTGGAAACTTAAGAACACAGAGCTGGGACACCACTGTCTCAGCTCACATTTGTTTTATGTATAATGTGACATTTGCCTTTAAATTATCTTTATCTTTAAATTATCTTTATGTATATCCTTAAATTATATTTAAATTATCTTTAAAGCATTGACAAAGTAGCATAGTTTACTCACCTGAAAAGAGTTTGGGATTTGGAGACTCACAAACTTGGATTAAAATCCTAGATCTGGAAAGAAAATGTGGTCTATCCATACAATGGAGTGTAATTCAGCCTTAAAAAAACCAGGAAATTCTGACATGTGCTGTAACATGGTTGGATCTTGTGGATGTTATGCTAAGTGAAATAAGCCAGTCACAGAAAGACACATGCTACATTACTCCACTTAGATGAGGTACCTAGGGCAATCCAATTCGTAGAAACATAAAGTAGAATGGTGGGTGCCAGGAACCGGGAAAAAAGGGAAGGAGGAGTTGTGGTTTAATGGGACAGTTTCAGTTTTGCAAGATGAAAAAGTTCTGGCAATTGTTGTGCAATATGCACGTAGTTAACACTGTTGTATTGTACCCTTGAAAACAGTTAAGATGGTACATTTTATGTTAGACAATTCTACCTCAATTAAAAAAAAAAAAAATCCAAGATCCAGTCCTAGTGACCGTGTGGCCTTGAGTTTGCACAAGTCACCTAATTTTTTTTTTTTTTTTTTACCTAATTTCTTGGAGTCTCAGTTTCTTCATCTGTAAGATGGGCGTAGAATACCCACTCATAAAGATATTCTGAGGATGGAATGAAAGCATGTATGTGAAGCCTCCAACGTACCATCAGCGCATAAAAGATGTTTGCATGTTAGTTCAATTAAATGTGCTACATTTAATTCCACTATCATCAAAACCTAAATGGTTCCCTTTTAAGAACCCAGACCCTTTTAAGAAATAGCAGTGTGTCTCAGTGCAGCCCACACAATACTGAGGATAAAATGGTTAACAGTAATACCCTGAGCTGCTACACCCGAAGGATTTGTAATAGGGCTGCACAAGAAGTGAACCAGCATTTCTTTTGTTGTTGTTGTTGTTTCCAAGACAGGGTCTCACCATGTTGCAGCTGGCCTCAAACTCCTTGGCTCAAGCCCCAGGCTCCCAGGAGTCAGGGACTATAGGTACATGCCACCACGCCTGGTTCTGCATTCTTGTTTTTGATGGGAGAGGGGTCCCATTTAAAAAGGTCACTCTTCTTGTCAAAAGCAGCTGAAAATATTCCCTCCTGACCACACAAATTAGGAAGAAATCAAATACAACTAGCCAGAACTTTGGGTTCTCGGATATGACAGGCCTCAAAAATATGGAGAAGCTTTTTGCAAAAAGTAGACGTCACAAACAACAAGCATTTTGGTTAACCCCAAGGGAAGGAGAAACAAGCCTCCTTAGGAATATGATTGCTAAATATTTGATGCTCAAAGTGAAATTTGAACAAGTTCCAGTGTAGAGACAGAGGCCTTACTAGAGAGGTAGAACCAGATAATTGTGGAATATGCTTAGGAGAATCACTAGAACTTGGAGATCCAAGATGAAGAAGAATTCAGCCAAGACTGGAACAGAGAACATTTCCTTAGCCATTCCACGCTGAGTTTTTCTCATTCTTTAGTGAGAAGAATTTGGTGGTTTATGCCAAAATGCCTTTCTATACCATGTGTGGTTTGTTGCATAAAATTAGAAGTTAACAGGAAATGAACTGGATTGGTCTTATTTTATAGCATGGGTTCAAACCCTCTCGATAACCTCCTTTTGTTATCTTCATAAAGTCCTGGGTTAAGGACAGCCTCCAGCTATTATTGTAGCAAGATACCTGTGCAGGGTGGACCCCTTCATGATTGCAGTTCAAATCCTGGTGCCCGGAGTTTCCAGGTAAGCAGCAACTCTCACACAATGTTGTCTGGGTGTGCGGCATGTGTAACAATAGTGCACCACACCCAGAAAGACGATATGCCAAAACATTAAAATATCCTACCCAGCCACTGTGTCACGTAGAACACGCATGGCCTAACACAAGCCAGTCCCTCTTAAAATATCAGGGTCATTGACAGGGTCAGTCACAGGCTGACTTAATACTTGCACATTGCTCTCAACTTTCTTAGGCTGTTTACTTAAGCTGTCTCAGGCTTCCTCTCCGCCTTGGTTAACAACATGGCGGCGGGGCTTTGGCATCAGGCAGAACTGAGTTGGAATTCCATCTCTATCCCCTCTAACGACTGTGCAAGCTACTCATGTTACTCAACCTTGCTGAGTTCTTCAGAATTCTGCATCCATGCAGCCATAAAAAAAAGAACAAGATCACGTCCTTTGCAGCAACATGGATGGAGCTGGAGGCCATTATCCTAAGTGAACTAATGCAGAAACAGTAAACCAAAAATCGCATCTTCTCACTTCTAAGTGGGAGGTAAACACTGGGTACACACAGACACAAAGATGAGATCAAGAGACACTGGGGATTCCAAAACAAGGGAGGGAGAGAGAGGATTAAGGGTTGAAAAACTATCTATTGGGTATATGTTCATTACTTGGGTAATGGGATCATTAGAAGCCTAAACCTCGGCGTCATGCAATATACTCACGTAACAAATCTGCACATGTACCCCCGAATCTAAAGTGAAATTAAAAGAGAAAAGAAAAAAAAAGAATTCCGGATCCTTAGAGAGAATTTAAGAAGCTACCCCAGGTTCAGGGGGAGAAGAGAGAGGACATAGCTGAAGGTCACCTGGTCCACATGAGCTCCACTCTAAATGCCAACTGCCGCCTCTCACGTCTTCCCTGTGTCACCCTTTCTCTCATTGCCCCTGTTGCTGATTCTTGCTTCATTCTTTCTCATCCCAGGAACCTGCTCCTAGGCCTTGACCTCTTTCCTTGATGAGCTCTTTCATTCACCGACACTCCTATGCTCACAGAATCTCTGATAACGTCCTTCATGCTCACAAAGATTTCATCTTCCTTTACACACACTCTCCCTTAACTATGTTTCTCCCTTTATTAAAATAAAAAATGGACTGACCCTTCAATTTCATGCTTGTCCCAAATGCCCTAAATGGATGTAAGAGGGCTGCTAACTTTTCAATGTTCTCTGATCTCACTCTTACAAGGACGTGTATCTTTTTCTTATCATTAAGGTTTCTGGTCTATAGGGCAGGGTCTTGTGTTTCGTGTTCCCATCCCCTATGTGTGTGAGAGAGAAGGCACGTGTTTTCTCGAACGTGTCTGTTTTTCTGTCTGGGATACTGGCACCACGTTGTAACCTGGATCCTGTATCCCACTTGCCCTCGAGGCCCGGCAGGACAGCTGAGCCCCTACGTGCGCTCGGCCAGCTGCGCCTTCCACTTCGGCATCCTGCTTGGGAACTTTCTCCTACGTAGATGCTCCTGATTAACTCGACCTAAAACCCGGTTTCCACAGCTACGTGTTCAAATGAAACGGCCGTGGAGACATCGAGGATCTCCTTGCTTCCTGCGGAGGAAGATCAGTTTCTCCTTCCTCCTTTAATTTGCAACCGACTTCCTCCAGGAAGCGGGCGTTCCTCAGGACATGTCAGAAAGCAGCGGTTACATATCGGGTCTTTTACATGAGAAGTTGCAGGGTTTTAAGGAGTGCTGAAAACCAGGCACTTTCCCCTGGGTCTTGCCCATACAATCACATCTGGCTCACATCAGCTCCTGCTGACTTAACACGTGTCTCCGTGGCTTCCCCATCCTTACCGTCCAGGGCCAACCCGACTGCAAAGCTTGTTTGTTCTGTCTCATGCTCAAAACAAAAGCATGTCCCTGCTTTTGACCCAGGCCTGCCCTCACGTTTAGAAATCACAAGGTGGGTTGTTGGTCTCCTGCGCTCACTTCTGGTGAAATGATGTGGGTGGCTGAGGAGGGTTTTATAAATGAGGTTTGATCAAAACAGGGGCTGGGTCCCCCTGCAGCAAACCCCTGAGGCTAGGAGTTCGAGACCAGCCTGGCCAACATGGCGAAAGCCCGTCTCTACCAAAAATACAAAAACTAGTCGTCGTGGTTGTAGGCACCTGTAATCCCAGTTACTCGGGAGGCTGAGGCAGGAGAATCGCTTGAACCCAGGAGGCAGAGGTTACAGTGAGCCGAGATGGTGCCCCTGCACTCCAGCCTGGGTGACAGAGTGAGACTCTGTCTTAAAAAAAAAAAAAAAAAAAGACATAGTCATTGTCCAAATCAGGAACCTCCTGAGAACCCAAAGAGTTGGAGCAGGACTGGCTGGCACAAGGAAAGGTTTGGAATTAAGAATCTTCTGAGCTGTGTTTAATAGCCATTCATGTCTTGGATGATTTAGATCTTGGTTTCCCAAAAATGGGAGTTACCACAGGATGGCTGCCATGTTTAAATAAGAAATTTAAAGATATTTCAGTGAAAAGAAATACATTGATTATTACTACAATGATGGTAAGTAATATAATATAGTAATATCCCTTTTGTGAGGATATCTATTCCTCACAAAATTTCTGAGGTGAGTACTATGATTCTCCCTGGCTGACAGAAAAGGGCTCAAAGTTTAGGGAAGTGACAGCAAGGGGAGATAGGAATGCTGCTCGCTTGGCCTGGCTCTAGATGTTTGCCCTTAACCACCACACTAGTAGTGATAGCTACCTCCATATTGGTAATGGAGGTAACTAGTATTGGTAACTAGTAGCGATGTTTATCTCCAATTGGTAATACTGGGTAATTATTACCAATTATTATTACCAATAATTGGCTTCTTACCAATATTCCAATTTAGTAATAATTGGTAATTAGTGCAATGTATACTTTTTATAAATGATAAATTGCAAATAAAATTCATGTTCATTGTAAAAAAAAAAAACTCACACAACAGAAATATTGTAAGTATTTAAAGTTAAAAGTGGTAGGCCCGTCCCCCGAGAAGGGTGTTGGCTGTTTGATAAACATCCATTCAGACTTTTTTTTGATGCCTGTACACTGAAGGCTGTTTGTTTTCACAAAAGTTAAATCATACCTTATGCATTGTTCTGCATGACAGTTACATCTTTTTTTTTAGATGAAAGCAGTGTAGGGTAGTGGCTAAGCACAGGCTTTGGCGTCTGAGCTGTGTTTAAGTCTCCAACCCCTCCTAGTAGAGCTGCGTGTCCTTGGGCTAATTACTTAACTTCTTTAAGTCGCATCTTTAAAATGGGTCTCATGCAAGAAGACATACGCATGGACAACAAGCATATGAAAAACTGCTCCACATAACTGATCATTAGAAAAATGCAAATCAAAACCATGGTGAGATACCATCTCACACCAGTCGGAATGGCTACTATTAAAAACTCCAAAAATAGCAGAGATTACAGAGAAAAGAGAGCACTTATATTGCTGGTGGGAATGTAAATTAGTTCAGCCACTGTGGAAAGCAGTTTGGAGATTTCTCAAAGAATTAAAACAGAACTGCCATTTGACCCAGCAATCCCATTACTGGGTATATACTCAAAGGAATATAAATCACTCATCACTCACGAGGTCAGGAGTTCCAGAGCAGCCTGACCAACATGGTGAAACCCCGTCTCTACTAAAAATACAAAAATTAGCCAGGCGTGGTGGCGGGTGCCTGTAATCCCAGCTACTCAGGAGGCTGAGGCAGGAGAATGGCGTGAACCTGGGAGGCGGAGGTTGCAGTGAGCCGCGATCGTGCCCCTGCATTCCAGCCTGGGTGTCAGAGTGAGACTGTCTCAAAAAAAAAAAAAATCACTCATCATAAAGATACATGCACGCATGTGTTCATTGTAGCACTGTTCACAATAGCGAAGACAGGAAATCAACCTAGATGCCCATCAACAGTGGACTGGATAAAGAAAATGGGGTACATGTACACCATGGAATACTACACAGCCATAAAAAAGAACGAGATCATGTTCTTTGCAGCAACGTGGTTGCTGCTGGAGGCCATTATCCTAAGCAAATTAATGCAGGAACAGAAAACCAAATACTGCATGTTCTCACTCACAAGTGGGAGCTAGACACTGAGTACATATGGACATGAAGAAGGGAACCATAGGCACTGGGGCCTACTTGAAGTTGGAGGGTGGGAGGAGAGTGAGGATTGAAAAACTACCTAATCAGGTACTATGATCACTATCTGGGTGATGAAATCATTTGCACAGCAAAACCCAGCAACATGCAATTCACCCATGTAACAAATCTGCACATAGGTACCCCCAAACCTAAAATAAAAGTTGGAAGGAAATAAATAAATAAATATGTAACTATTTAATTTTAAAAGATGGGCCTCATGCTATTTACCTTTCAGTGTCCTTATGATGATTAGAGATGACAGATGTAAAATTGCCAGGCACGTATTAAGTAGCGGGGGTCATTATTATTTTTAATAAGTTATTTAAATTCTGGAGCATTTTTCGTTCTTGAACTGCAAAACAAGGTGGGTTGTATTCTATAAAGTTACTCTTAGATGCTTTATTCTGATGAATTCTCAGTGGTGTTCATTCCTGTTTTCTTTTTTAAATCAGAGGTTTTCGACCTTCAATGCAAATTACAATTACTTGGGAGGCTTTAAAAAGTCCCAAACCAGGCCACACTGCAGAGCAACTACATCAAAATCTCTGCTCTTGGGACTTAAACATTAGTCTTTTTCTAAAGTTCTCCAGGTGATCCCAGTATTCAGGCAAGCAAGAGAATCACCACTTTGTATGGTACTCTCTGTGCTCCCAAGAAATAAATATATAGACAGGAAGGGAACGGATTTCATTTGCTGAATATATTTGAATCCAAGAGTTTATTACTTTTCTTTCCTCAATGCAGTATAATTAATATTTAAATACACATGCAGAGTGAGGGCCAGATAAATTAAATCAAACAAAATATCATAAATTGTTAAGTATATTCTATATTTTTCATTGTAAAAATACAAAAAAATAAAATTTAAATATAAAAATTAGGCTGGGCGTGGTGGCTCATGCCTGTAATCCCAGCACTTTGGGAGGCCAAGGTGGGCAGATCATCTAAGGTCAGGAGTTTGAGACCAGCCTGGCCAATCCCACCTCTACTAAAAGTACAAAAATTAGCTGGCTGTGGTGGCAAGTGCTGTAGTCCCAGCTACTCGGGAGGCTGAGGTGGGAGAATCGCTTGAACCCAGGAGATGGAGGTTGCAGTGAGCGGAGACTGCACCACTGCACTCCAGCCTGGGCAACAGAGTGAGACTCCATCCCCCCCCGGCAAAAGAAATTATCGTCCTACCACCTTGAAATATACATATACTTTATATATAAGTACACATATATTCATATATTTTATATAGATATACATTTTTACTGGTGTCTAGTGTAGATGGATTTTTTTCTATAAAAGACTTTATTTATTTATTTATTTATTTATTTTTGAGACAGGGTCTCTCGCTCTGTCACCCAGGCTGGAGTGCAGGGACACCATCTCGGCTCACTGCAACCTCTGCCTCTCGAGTTCAAGCGATTCTCCTGCCTCAGCCTCTCAAGTAACTGGGATTACAGGCACCCACCATGCCCAGCTAATTTTTGTATTTTTTGGTAGAGATGGGCTTTTGCCATGTTGGCCTGGCTGGTCTCGAACTCCTGACCTTTGGTGATCCACCCACCTCGGCCTCCCAAAGTGCTGGGATTACAGATGTAAGCCACCATGCCCAGCCTATAATACACTTTAAAATATGTAATTATATCCAATATTATAATTCCATATACCTTTTCATTAGTGAAGAAATTACGTCATAGAGGAATTGGCTTCAGGCTAACATCTCAGCAGCTAGGAGGACCCTGCTGCTCTCAGCTAAGTGCAATTCCTTATAAAGTTGTCTACTGTGGGGAGTGTACATTCATTTAAACTCTTTTTGTTACGTTGATTTATTTTTTCCTTTGGATTGAAGTAACTCAGTGGGAAAGTGAAGAAAGGCATTGGCTGGGATGAGGAGAGAAGGAAAGAGAGTCATTTCCACATGTGACTACGAAGTGGATTGTAGTAATTTGTCTTCCATAGTGAAACCCCTACTTAAGCTCGTTATAAAACCTCTGGAAAAAAAAAAAGCACATGCAACAGGCAACAGTGGCCACCTACAAATGGGGATACATGTGGCTGGGGAGAGGATTCACCTTGAATACCAAATTCACACACTACTTCTCAAAGAAAAACTGCATTATTGAAAACAATCTGTCCTTTACTACCAGTAACTACTCTCCATTGTCACTTCTCTGGGATAAGCGCTTAGTTTATCTGTGTTTTCTCGTTTGGCTTATTTATGCATTTACCTCGTAATGATACTTGTATAAATAAACAGATAGTTCTTGACCTCTGGAAGCATACTGATAAATCAGCCCACAGACATGCGGAGGAACCAAGGGTAAACAGCAGACAATTCACTTGGTGCAAGCCACAAGGAAGGTGTATTTGAGGGAATGCATTGTGGGTGGAACATACTTAGTCAGGGTGGGGTCACAGGGAAATCACCTTTCTTGCCGAAGAGATTCCAGGGAAGACAGGAAGATTGTGGAGGTGGTTTCAATGGCCAAGGAGACATTTGTGAAGTATGGGGGAGGAAGGATGGTGCAGACACAGGTGTAGCCTCAGAGGTGACTTAGCCAGAACACTGTTGCAGCTGACCAGGGGCTCATCACATGGAGATCCCACAAATGACAACAAGAGAACATTTGATTAGAGATTTGAAGGAATGGAGGGAACACGTCGTGAAGGTGTGTGGGAGGGTAATGTTCAAGTGTGGAAGCAGCCACTGCAAAAGCTCTGGGGCAGAAATGTGCTTGACATATTCAGGAGACGGTAAAGAAGCTGTTGTGGCTGAAGCAGAGGGAACTATATTACTCTCTAATCCAAACTGTAAGCTCCTTGAGGTCAGAGACCATGTCTGCCTGGCTCAAGGTTTTGCCCCTAATGTCTCACACTGGGGCCAGCGTATGCTCTAACTGAATTAATTCACATCTTACAATAGCTTCCCCACTGATGTAGTTTCACCCATCAGATTCTGAATGGGGTAGACAGGGAGCCTCTGGACAAAGGTAGATTTGGGCAACAGAGGAACGGGATTTATAAAACAAGAATAGCAAACACTTGGGGGGTTGAGAATAAACCTGACGGGTACTGCTTGATGCTCCAGTGGTCAAAGCTGACTATGGAAGAAGGCTCTGGAAATGACTTCTTATAACCATACCAGGTTATATATATGCACTCTTTCAGATGACTAGTGACTTAATATGAGATAAAAACAACATCCTGTACTTACTCTGTGCCTAATACTTCACTAAATGTTTTAGCGGAATTAGCTTTACATGATTGTTGTGGAGATTAAATGAGATATCTCCATTTTACAGATGAACAAACTGAGTTTTAGACTTGCCTGAGGTCACACAAACAATGGCAGAGACAAGTAAGGAGCCTGGGCAGTGTGATTCTAAAGTGTTTACCGTTAAACCCTATTCAATAATTGCCTCCCTCCTCTTCTTGTCCCACGGGATGGTCTTATTATCATGGTATGGACATGCCAGTGAATGAAGGTACAGAGAATAAACCTTAAATCTCAGATTGGACTCCCACTTCAGTGTATTTTTAAATCAAATGATGGCAACTGACCCCAATGTTTGTCTTCTGGCTTGGGGTCTAGTCCTCAGGAATAAGGGCAAGAAGCAGCTACAATGAGAGGGAAGTCTTTATCAAGGAATCTATGACCTTGAGGCTTGAAATTGACTGAGAAAAGTACCCCTGACTAGGAGGGAGCCCGGTGATAAAAGGAAGTAATGCCTAACAAGGGAACGCCTGGATGTTTTCATGGAAAATGGCAGCACAGTCCTGGAAAATCCCTGTCATGCCCTATCTCTCCAAGACACAGATGAGATGAGCTGTGTGGTATTCCCACTGGGACAAGCACTGACAGGAAATTAGGGTGGCTGGGAGGGCAGGAGCACCCACCTAAGGGATCAAGATATGCCTCCAAAATCAACAGCCATTGATTCATTAACTTACAAGTAAAAACACAATGGAGATGTTTTGGCTGTTGACACATGGCCCTGCCACTGAGGCCCAGCAATGTCAATTAGGAAGGAAATGGTTGAATGCAAGTTCTTTAGGTTGTCCGTGTGACCTCTAACACGATCACAGGCCTGTTCAAAGGGTGTATGGAACTAACAGTAAGATGACTAACTCAAACCCGGACAGTGGCTAAGAGCAGTGAGTTCCCTGAGAAGTCCTTTAAAAGGAAGAATGTGGGCTTTCCCATCTCTATCTACTTCCCTCTGGAGAGTCTTTAAAGAAATCAAAGAGACTGAAGACAGGAAGTAGCCTTTATCCTGTGATCTCACCACAACCCACTTGGTGCTTTACTGCCAAACAGAGGCCTCTTCCCTGATGTGATAAGAAGAGCTGCTTTCTTGAAGATCTGAGTGGTCCTTGGCGCTTATGGCAGTCTTGTCAGCAGGATGTTGGCCGCTGGATCAGGGGCTGAATCCTAATCTCTGGGAAAGCCCTGTGGATAAAACCGTGAAGAGTTGACATGAATGCAAAACAGTGAATGAACCCATTCCCCAGATTAAAGGAAAATGGGGGATGAATGGAAGATGCCTGGGCCAGTTCCTTACAGTATCGCCAAAGACTGTAACACCAGGCTAGATCGACTTCCTGCCCTTTAATTTAGCTTCTGAATTTTCTGCGAGAACACAGATATCTTTATCAGGATAGAAAATACATGCGCATTAATTCCTCAAAGGAGGGGAAGTGCACTGAAACACATCAGGATGAAAACAAAACACACCAGGGCAAGCGACAATGAGGAAAACTACAAAACATCTGCCTCCATCTGGTCTAAAGGCAGGGCCATTAGTGCAGGATGTGGCACCAATTTAGAGCTGATTGCCAGAAAGCCCGTTACTCTGATCTTCGTGGACCACAGCATGAACTTTGTGGGCTTGAAAGCACAATGTTGGTGTTTTTGTGTGTGTGTGAATATGTTAAGGAAGAAATTGAAAATGAGTAATCAATGTCAGGAAGTCACATCTCTTTTTCAGACATGACACATGTTTATTTTTAATGTGATTCTAATGTCCCTCACCAGCAGAAAAAGTATTGAACTAAGAGTGAGGCCTAACACCTGGGTCTGGTTTTGGGTTTTCCACTAAGTGGATGGCCTTCAGTATTTCAAGTCAGTTGGGATTTTAGAGCCTGCAGTTTGTAATGCCTTGGGCTAAACACACTGGGAGATATAAAGATGAACAATCCAAGACATCTGTCCTCAAACTTGCATCCAAATTGAGCAGACAGGCAAATGAAAAAAAAAAAAAACCATTGAGAGCATAAGGGAGAGGGTGGTAGGTGTTAAAATAAAAGTACAACATGTTAAGATAATAGGAAGCTGGAGGAGACTGATTTCAACTGGCAAGATATTTAATAGGCATAGAGGGATTACATTCTAGGTGGAGGAAATAGCATTATAACCTGGCAGATTTATAAAAACAGAACCACAGTGAGATACCATTTCACACTCATTAGGCTGGCTACTATAAAAAATAATTAACATGTTGGTGAGGATGTGGAGCAATTGGAACTCGTGTGCACTGTTGGTGGGAATGTAAAATGATGCAGCCACTATAGGAAACAGTATGACAGTTCCTCGAAAAATTGAAAATAGAGCTACCATATGATCCAGCAATTCTGCTTCTAGGTGTATACCCCAAAGAATTGAAAGCAGAATCTCAAGGAGATGTTTGTACACTCATATTCATAGTAGCCTTATTCATAATAGCGAAAACGTGGAAGCAACCAACCCAAGTGCCCGTCAACAGTGAATGGATAAACAAAATGTGATACATACATGCAATGAAACATTATTTAACCTTACAAGGAAATTTTGACATGTGCTACAACATGGATGAACCTTGAGAATATGATGCTAAGTTAAATTAGCCAGTTACCAAAAGATAAATACAGTAGATTCCACTCATATCGAGGTACTTAGTCATCAAATTTATAGAGACAGAAAGTAGAATGGTGGTTCCCAGGGCCTGGGATTAGGGAGGGGAAGTGAGGAGTTGTTTAATGGATACAGAGTTTCAGTTTTACAAGAGGAAAAGAGTTCTGTGGGAGGATGGTGGTGGATGATAACACAACAATGTGAATGTACTTAATGCTACTGAGCTGTACACTTAAAGATAATCAAGGTAGTAAATTTTAGATTATGTGTATTTTATCACAATATAAAAAACAAGAAGAAGCAGGGTAGATTTAAGAGAAAAGAGTCTGTGAGCCAAGGGTTTAGGAAATAAAGACCAATCAGGGCTCTTGGGGAGGGTCTCGAGCCAGGGCAAGCCAAGTTTTTTGCCACGTGGTACCTACCAATGAGAGGGGAGAGGAAGAAAAAAATAAACTCAAGATAGGCCATCTATGGGGAGAAATACATTTTGTCTTGGGAATGACCCAATAAATGTCATGGTCATATTTGTTATCAATATGTTTTATGAGTTTTTGCTATAAATATGGTATTTAGGAATATCCCAGTGCCATTTGGGATAAGATAGATTCTTATCCCATCTGAGAAAAGTCTTGTGGGGCCACGCCATGCTCCATTCCCATGACCCAGACAAGCAACTTTCTATCTGGATGTGAACCAGGTGAACATCCCAGATGGCACATCAAAATTAGGATCAGAGGAGGGCTAAATATAGGGACACTTTAGAAAGATGTGAGTGGAGTGTAGGGGAACCATGAGGAGGACAGCAGTGTACTGAAGCAAGTAACTGGGACTGTTACTATCCCCAGACCTACAGGGTAAGGAGAGGGAGTGGGTACTGGCTCTGGAAGGAAGGGGCCACATTGCTCAGTGGCTGCCTTCGGAAGTACAGTGACATTGGTGCCCTGCTGCAGCCAGTCCTAGACAATCCCACAGGGAACGAACCTGGGAAAAAAACAACTCTGAACTCACTCCTATCTGGGACCTCCTGCCAGTGTTCCTCACCTGCCAAGGCCGAAAGGGAAACCCGTGGCTAAGCGGCCTGTCTGATGTCGTCCAGGGCTCTCTAACATCAGCGCTCCCTGGAAGGCCTGGTACAACACAGATTGCTGGACCCCACCCCAACGTTTCTGATTCAGTAGGTTCTGGTGAGGCCTGAGAATTTGCATTTTTAACAAGTTAACAAGTGGGGACCTCACTTTGAGAACCACTGACGTAGCCCATGCAGATCAGCCTCCTAGAACAAACAGCAGAAGAAAGATGGAGAGTAGATTTGCAAAGGCAAACACCTATATAATTTAATTTAATTAAGGATGCTGATGGACCCCATATGAGTATCAAAATCTTTGCAGGCCTCAGTTTCCGTGCCTATACAATACTCAGTTTCCTTGCTCACTTTGTGAAGTGTCCCCTATATTCAACTCTTCTCTAATTCTAAGCCCTCCTGTCTCTGAAAGAGACCTGTAAGATGCCTTCTAACTCATTCTGTGATCCCATGGATGCAGAGCTGCAGTACCTAAAGCTCCATCTCTTGAATGACCATGAAGATAGTACTTCCTTGTACAAGTGAAGCAGTTACTATTGCTATAGACATCTAGTGGTTCGTAGAGTCATGTGATGCATTATGTGGATAGATTTTTGTTTTCTAATTGTTTTTCCTATTTGATTTAAAGCTACTTTGGACAGGACATATACAACGACCTTTCTGGAATATTTCTCTATAGACAAAAAGAGGCATTCACTACATCAAATAACCTATGCTCCAAAATACGCAGGTCCCATTTGATTTGTGCAAAATCAGACATCAAGGAGATCATTTTAAATGTTACAAGAGAATGAACCTAATTAATAAAAGTCCAGTGGGTTTATACTAACTATGCCTGTAAAATTGCTTTTCAGTGTTGCCTATGAAATACTTTTCTGTTTTCCAGAGCTCATTTGTTAGAATCAAAAGAGCCCCGTGGTCCTCCAGGTCATTGGTGACTGCACATGTGTAAGTGTGTACATGGGCTCTGAGTGTTTATGCATCTCTTGACGGGTGTTTGATTTTGGGTCCCATATATTCACAGTGATGCGGATGATACATAGGCATGGCTGAAAGGGTTTGGAAAATACCCATCTGTTCTTTGGTTCCCATTTTTTCTTTCAATTAACAACAACAACAGAAAACCCTTTTCTTAAGTTCTTATGCAATGGCTGGTTGAAAATAGACCCCCTCCCAGAAGTCTCCTTCTTCCTGCAGCCTCCAGGAATCTTAAAATGTCTTTTAAACAATCATTTTGCTCTCTCTTCAGGGTGTCTCTGACCCAGAAATTTAAGCTGCTCTTAAGTTACTGATTTACGTATTAATTCACGGATCTGTGGCTATGAAGTCAATCTGTGGCTTAAGGATACGTGAGTAAGTCATGGGGAAGATTTCAGTTGGGATATTTCTGGCTGGATTTTGGGAGATTAAAGACTTTCAGGTGCCTTTAGGGTAGATCTTTCATTAAGAGCTTTCAGAGACTTGGGCCCATGGAATAGCCTCCTCTATAGATCCATTTCATTCATTCAACAAACTTTTCTGAGTACCCACGATAGTGCTCTAGAAACCCATCATGGTGTGTGGTACGGACTCCTCATGTAGCAGACTTAAACCTGTATATGAGGTACATGAGGAGCCAGAAGTCAAAGTGATGAGTTCTCCCAATAGACTTCTAGGGCCCCTGGGGACAGACACTTGTTCATTTCATGACTGTATATCTAGCTACCTAGCACATACTGGGTTCTCAGTAAGTATTTATTGACTGAGTGCAGTAATGGAAAAGTAAACAAAGAGCTGTGGGGGCATCGAGGTAGGACTGCTTCATCCTCCCTGGGGGGCCCGGGATGGGCACCAGCTCACTAGGAGAAGAAGGGAGAGGCCTCTGTACCCTTGTCTTCTTAGGAGGCCATGAGCAGCCCTCACTCTGTACTTAAAGGTTCAATTTGTTTTGACAAACCAAAGAGACAAACAAAACAAGCCTGAATTTTGTTCTAAACATATTACCTCAAGCTTTTAGGGCCAACAACCGGAAAATGTCTGCAGACCTTTTGCACGGAATTGCCATTCATGGTTCACTTGACTCTGGGTGGGGAGGTGATAGATTCAAGCCAAATTACTTGTGACTTCAAAATGTATTGATTGTGAACTGAAGGGACCTGAGCATCATCCTTCTGAAGAGTATACAGAAGGTATTAAATGAGCTGGAGCCCCTGCCTGCCCTCTTCTTGTTCCCTTGTTATTTTTACTTGGGCATGGACCTGGGATGGGGCAGAGTATTAGGGGATGAAGGTGAATATGGTGAGTAGAACCATAAAGCCAGAAATTTCTTTTAAATAAGAAGGAAAAGGAAACTCCCAATGAATTTACAGTCTTCCGGGAATTACCTGATTCTGGATTAGGGAGGCAGGGGAGTTCTGTTGATTCAAGGGAAAGGCATGCTTGACATGGGAGTGTAAGAAGAGAGAGAAACTTTGCTCATTTGTTCCTTCTCTTCCTGTAACCAGCCACAGACTGAAATGAACTTAGAGGCCCAGTGGTTGCTGGAGACCAGCTCACAAGAGCCAATCATTAAGTTTTCAGGAAATTTACCAAGCGGCTGATAAACACATCTGTTACTAAAAATTATACACGCTTACAATTAAATAAATTATATTAAAAATAAAAGTGATAAATGCTCAAAACTCATAATTATTACATGTTTTACTATTTGGTATGCTTTTGAGGTTACTTATATCTGTTAAATCTGTATGGTGGAAATATTATAGGCGGAATGTTACCACCCGTCTCTTCCTCAACCCTGTGCTTAGTGGCCTCATGTTTTTCCACCCCCACCAGAGTCAGCTATTAAACATTCACTAGCACATCACTGCAAAAGACCCTCAGAAGTTTCTTAGGAATAGATTTACTTAAGTTTCCATGGGCCTTGGGGTGCTGTGGGCAGTCCAGCTTGGTGGCCTCTGAGGACAGCTATCCTGAGCAATGTGTGCTGGACCATAATATTGGCCCTTCATTTGCAGCACAATTGTTGTGTATTGGGGCATTATGACATTCTGTGGTTGGAAATATTTCATTATGTAACGAAATAGAAAATAATTCAGAAGAGAGTGTTAACAGCTTTATTAATATATAATTCACAGACCATATAATTCACTCATATAAAGTGTACAATGATTTTTAGTATATTCACAAAGTTGTGCAGCCGACACCACAATCAATTTTAGAACGTGCTCAACACCCTAAAAAGAAACCCTGGCGTTGGGCGCAGTTGCTCACGCCTGTAATCCCAGCACTTTGGGAGGCTGAAGCAGTCGGATCGCCTGAGGTCAGGAGTTCGAGACCAGCCTGGCCAACATGGTGAAACCCTGTTTCTACTAAAAATACAAAAATTGCCAGGTGTGGTAGTGCATGCCTGTAATCCCAGCTACTCGGGAGGCTGAGGCAGGAGAATTGCTTGAACCCAGGAGGCGGAGGTTGCAGTGAGCCGAGACCGTGCCATTGCACTGCAGCCTGGGCAACAGAGCGAGACTCCATCTCAAAAAAAAAAAAAAAATAGAAATACCATTTGACCCAGCTATCCCATTACTGGGTATATACCCAAAGGATTATAAATCATGCTGCTATAAAGACACATGCACACGTATGTTTATTGTGCACTATTCACAATAGCAAAGACTTGGAACCAACCCAAATGTCCAACAATGATAGACTGGATTAAGAGAATGTGGCACATATGCACCATGGAATACTATGCAGCCATAAAAAATGATAAGTTCATGTCCTTTGTAGGGACATGGATGAAGCTGGAAACCATCATTCTCAGCAAACTATCGCAAGGACAAAAAACCAAACACCACATGTTCTCACTCATAGGTGGGAATTGAACTATGAGAACACACGGACATAGGAAGGGGAACATCACACACCGGGGCCTGTTGTGTGGTGGGGGTATGGGGGAGGGATAGCGTTAGGAGATATACCTAATGTTAAATGAAGAGTTAGTGGGTGCAGCACACCAACATGGCACATGTATACATATGTAACAAACCTGCACGTTGTGCACATGTACCCTAAAACTTAAAGTATAATTAAAAAAAAAAAAGAAACCCTATGCACATTAGCCGTCACTCTCCATTTCCCCTTAGTCTTCCCTCTCCTCTCCCCTCCAAGAATGAGGCAACCACTAGTCTTCTTTTGGTCTCCAGAGATTTGTCTATCTGGACATTTCATGTAAATGGCACCAGACAATAGATGGCTTTTTCTGACCCACTTCTTAGACATAACATAATGTTTTCAAGGTTCATCCATGTTGTAGCATTTGTCAGTACATACTTCATTCCTTTTTATTGCTGCATAGTATTCCATTGGTTGGATATACTACCTTTTTTTATCCTTTCATCAGTTGATGGATATTTGGATTGTTTCCACTTTTTGACTATTATAAATAAATGCTGCTAGGAGTATTCGTGTACAAGATTTTATGTGGGCATAAGTTTTCATTTATGTTGAGTATTCACCTACCGAGGAGTGAAATTGTGGGGGTAATATGCTAACTCTGTGTTTACTATTTGAAGAACTGCAAAATATTTTCCAAAGAGGCTGCACCATTTTACATTTCCACCAGCAATGTACAAGAGTTCCAATCTCTCTACACCCTCACCAATACTTGCTATCTGATTTCTTTATTTTAGGCATCCTAGTGGGTGTGAGATGATATCTCAGTGTGATTTTTATTTGTATTTTCTTAGTGACTAGTAATGTTGAGCATCTTTTCGTGGGCTTATTGGCCATTTGTATATCTTCTTCGGAGAAATTTTCATTCCAATTATTTGCTCATTTTTAAATCGAGTTGTCTTTTTTATTGTTGAGTTGTAACACTTCTGGATTCAAGTTGCTTATGAAATATATGATTTGTAATTATTCTCCCCCACTGTGTGGCTTGTCTTCACTTTCTTTATTGTGTCCTTTGAATCACAAAGGTTTTTAATTTTGATGGAAGTCCAATTTATTTTTGTTGTTGTTGTTGTGCTTTTGGCATTATATATCTAAGAAGGCTTTGCCTAACCCAAGTCCACAAAGACTTACTCCTGTTTTCTTCTAGGAGTTTTGTAGCTTTAGCTCTTAAATTTAGGTCTATGATATATTTGGGGGATTTTTGTGTACAGTGTAAGGGAAAGATCCAACTTTATTCTTTTGTATGTTGATATTCAGTTGTCCTAGCACCATTTGTTGAAAATAATATTATTTACAAATTGAATTCTCTTGGCATGGAATAGATTTTGAGGTGTTACCTTACTTTTTCACCTGATGCTACCCCTAATTTCTTTAAACATCTATTTATTTCCATTAATCATTTCTGGCCTCATAGCTCAGGCTGCTTGGCCAGGCCTTCCCCTGAGGCACCCATTTTAACACACACTGGTGTATAGAGCCCAGACCGGAGGCACTCTCTAATCTCCATGTGCATTAGCCAGGGTAGACCAAGTACTGTAACAAACAGCCTCCTACATCTCAGTGGCCCAACACAATCAAAGTTTATTTTTCTCTTATCGTAGTCCCATGTGAATTGGTGGGGGAAGGGACGTTCCATGCACGTACTCAGGACTCAGTCTCCTTCCAGCAAGAGGCTCTTCTGTCGCCTAGGGCTTTATAGTCCTCTTTTTTCACTTAGCTGCTGACCAGACCCAGATGGTCGGGTCTGCTGTCCCCAAGGGCTTATTGTCCTTCACTAGATCTTCTGGATCTGGCCAGTAGTCAAAGAAAGAAAGAGAGAGAACATGGAGGATCTTGCAGGAGTTTTTTTAAGGGCCAGGCTTGGAAGCAGCACACATCGTTCCTAATTCCCCAGGATTCATCATACAGCTCCAACTGGCTGCAAGATAAACTGAAAAATGTTGACTCACTGTATGCTGGGAGGAAGAAGAGACAGGATTTGGTGAACATACAGCAGTCTCTGCCATAACATCTATATAATCTATTTTAAGAATTGACCCCCAAAAATTATGAGTGTGAATATGTTTGCTCCTAGCTGCTGCAGAAACCCCCACCTCCAATCTCCCTCCTCCACATTCTGTGACAGGGGAATATCTCCCCAGCAGCTCAGTTGCAGTTTGTGTGAGCCCCCTTGGAAGGCAATTGCTGGTTTGAAGAAAGGCAAAGATCTGTCTGAGCGGGAACAGAGAGCAGAACTGCAGCAGAGTCTATGGGAAATCCAGTAGAAAATTCCAGGAGGAGGGAGCTGGTTTCCTGAAACTTTAAGCTCGATGGGACCTGAACAATATATCATGGCAAATCCTTGGGTGTTGAGTATGCTAAGGTTATAGTCCGTATTATGAATTTGGATCTTGTAAATGTCCATTTATTGAATGTCATAAACTGAGGGATTATGAACAAATGAGGCATGAAGACAGAGCGGGTTTCTCCTGTCTGGAAAGAACTCCTAGGATTGTAATTTCGTGGGCCTCTGATTAAACTGTGCTTTTGTTGCATGTCATATGAGACACTGATTTTTCCTTGTCTCTTCTATATTCTTCTGCTGAAGCTGAAGTCCTTTCTACCACTCTGCCATTCACAGGAGTAGAAGCAGCAACTACATGTTTTCCAGAGCCATCATTAAGAAAATGAGAAGGCACCAGGTCTGTCCTACACCATGTGCTGTCCCCAGTAAACTAGCCCCATCCTTTTGTCTTTTCCTCATGGAGGCCTCAACTGCTGGTCCCCTTCAGAAGGGCTCCAAGCCCCCTGCACCTCACTCTAAGTCTGGGCCCTAAACTGAACTGATACCCATGTTAGAGGAAACATATTTGTGCATTTCTGAAAGACTCAATTTGCCAACTTTTCAGAAAATCACAGACCCCATCTGTGATTTGCTCCTCCACTAGTGATTTTGAATAATATCATGTGTGGATGGGCATTTGCTTCTTTCTACTCTGACTGTCCCTTGAAATGTGTCTCAGGCCACACCCTCTACCTGGAACACCCGCTTCACTCCAAAAGCCCCCTCCTACCAATATTCAAATAATTCTAAAATCACGCTTCTCTCACAGAGCCTTTCCCAGTAAACTGGACCAGGATGATGGTTCTCTCCTCCCCCCACCCCCAAAACCCATCCTGTCTGGACCTGCCATGCACGGGTCATTCGTCACACAACCACACCAAAAACTCTTGCACCATTTCTTTATTCATTACATTTACTAATTAATACATTTGTTGTTTGTCTCGGGCTGGTTTGCCCAGTTGTAGCTGTCAGTCTGAATCAGTGAGCTCCATCTGACACTGCAAACTTCTAGAATAAGGGATCCTTTCATTCTTGATTATAGCCACCAATAATCATGTTCTGTTTTTTCTTGGGTTCTGGCCTGTGGTCACACAAAGCATCAGAACTGAAGTGCTGCCTTTAGCTCCCACAATGCATATGGTGACTAAAGGGAAAGAAGGGAAAGTGGAGTGAGCCCAACAGATACTAAGACCATTTATCATGGGCCCCGATTTAAACACAGCACTTTAGGGATTCTTACCTGAAGCCAGTGAGGAACATAGCTTCGTCCTTATTTTCTAGATGAGACTCAGAGAGGTTAAGTAGCTTGCCCAAAATCAAACCCTAAATTCTGGAATCATTATGCAAATCATGTCTGTCTGATTTTCTGTTTCTTGATGCCTCCCTAAGCCCAAGTGGCAGGTGTTACTGTTCACCACACTTGCTTAGAATAAAGAGCCTCAGAGCTTTCTCTACATACATGTGTTGATCACAAAGGAGAGAGGATAGCAGCAAAAATCCATCTCTTCTATTAGACCATTAGCTCAATACATGTGCCCTATTGATAATAGGTGAGTACTTTCATTTAGGTATTCATCTATCAAGAAAGATAGCAAGTGCAATGAAACGGGCAGAAACATCCCATTCCCCTCCCCCACCCCCATGAAAGAGCTGAGTAATATTTCCATAGAGAAAAATTACACGGTCATAAGAATGAATTTGGGACTCAGTTCTTTCCTATATGTTGGTGAGAATGGATTGCTTTGAGGAAAGATAACAGGCTAGCATGTATGGACTAAAAAATATTTAAAGGGTCCCTTTCTCTGCACATAGCTGGGCTTGTAAAGTTCTTTTACAGCCTGTAGCAGTGACCCAGGTAGTGTTCAGGTACATGGAAAGGGTTTTACAGAAGATTCCATTAAGTACACAGTGAAAGGCTTTTGGCTTTTGATTATTAGCAACTGATAGGACCATCGGGACGTGCAGATGAAGTGCAGTTGATTCCCAATGAGGCTATTTCTGTCATCGGTCAGGTCTTCTCCCAGATCCTCCTCCCTCACAACCACTACCTGGCCTGGCAGGCAGCAGTGAGGGTGAGGGTCACGGAGAGGGAAACAAAAACAGCAGTAATGCCGTTTACCTACCCCTGATCTCAAAACACAGTGGTTTAAAACAACTATTCATTTGCTCACTAATTTATGGGTTAGTAATTTGGACTGTGCTAAGCTAGGACAGCTAATCTGTGCTCTCAGTGGTGTTGGCGGTGCTCAATCATGTGGCCAGGTCTTGTTGGCTAGAAAGGCTGGGCTGGCTGAGTCTCCCTCCATGTGTTCTTTTGCCCTCTAGGAGGCTAGCTTGGGCTGTTTACATATTGAAGGAAGAATCCCCACCAGCTAGAGAGAGTAGGTCCCACTGTAAATTTGCTTTACAAGCCTCTGCTTGTATCACTGTTGCTAATATCCCATTGATTGAAGCAAGTCACACCGCCAAACCTAGCATCAATGTGAGAGGGAACTATGCAAGGACATGAGTTCAGGGAGATGTGATGTATTGAGGACCATCACTGTAACAATCTACCATACCATATTTTATAGAATATATGCCACAGTGTGTTTTATGCTCTCCATATGAGCAACTTTTTCTTTTGGAAAAATTCGTGTTTTTTTTGCCTCAAAAAGTGACATTTATTCACAGAAAAAAATGACAAAATGTCCATCCCTTGGCTCCCTTCCCTCCCACAGCCCTGCTGCTCCTCAGCCCCCCAAGATTGAACTCTGGCTGGGGCTAGGAAGAAGGACAGCCCCTCAGATGAGGTCAGCAACATTGAGGGGCATTTCCTCAATGGGGGTGTTGTAGAAGGTCTCGATGTCTCAAAGAGTCCTCTTGTCTTCTTCTGTCACCATGTTAATAGCCACACCTTTACGGCCAAACTGTCCACGTCGACCGATTCTGTGGATATAGTTTTCCCTGTTGGTGGGAAGGTCATAGTTGATGACTAAAGAAACCTGCTGCACATCAATGCCTCTGGCCAGCAGGTCAGTGATAATCAAAACTCTGCTAGAGCCAGAATGAAACTCCCTCATGATCCCATCTCATTCCTTCTGGTCCATATCTCCATGCATGGCAGAGACAGTGAAATCTTGAGCATGCATCTTCTTGGTAAGCCAGTCTACCTTCCTGCGGGTGTTGAGGAAGATGACTGCCTGGGTGATGGTCAGGGTTTCATACAAGTCACACAGTGTGTCCAGCTTCCACTCTTCTCGTTCCATGTTGATGTAGAATTGGCAGATACCCTCCAGGGTCAACTCTTCCTTCTTGACCAGAATCCAAATGTGTTCCCTCATGAACTTCTTGGTCACCTCAAGCACATCAGAAGGCATTGTAGCTGACGGCAAAACTACCTGGGTGTTGCTGTTGAGCTCTTGGAATATGTCATAGATCTGGTCCTTGAATCCATGGCTTAACATTTCGTCAGCTTTGTCCAGTACAAACATCTTGATGTATTTGGGAGACAGGTATCTCCAGTTAAGCATATCAAACACATGGCCAGGGGTACCCACAATTATATGGGGAGCTTCCATCTGCAGTTTCTGTACCTCAGCACGAACGTTGGTGCCCCCAATACAGGTGTGACAGGAGGCACCCATGTGGTCTCCTAGTGCTATGACCACCTTCTGTATCTGCTGAGCTGATTCTCAAGTAGGTGCTAGGACCAAGGCCCGGGTGGCTTTTACATCTAATTCAATCTGATGCAGAATTGATGTGGAAAATGTGGCCATTTTCCCAGTGCCAGATTGGGCTTGAACGATCACAACATAACACCTGATACAAGGTAGAATGGCTCGCTGCTGGATGGCAGAGGGCTTCTCAAAACCATAGGTGTAGATGCCACGGAGAAGGGACTCCAAGAGGTTCATGTCATCAAAGCTGTCAACAATCTCATTCCAGTTACTCTCGATGACACCTTTGGGCTCCATCCTATCAGGGCCATTGTCTCTGGATCAGGAATCCTGACTTGCAGACATGATCCTTAGAAACTAGCAACAAATTAGTTCTTAATGCACATTGATTACTGTGATAACCAGCCTCTAAGATGGTCCCCAATGATGCTCACCACCTGGTGATCCATGTAGCTAGTAAGATATTGAGGAAATGACTGTGTGACTTCAGAGGTTAGGTTATAAAAAGACCTTGCAGCTTCTGCCTCACTTGTTTGGATCACTTACTTTGGGAAAATTAGCTACCTTGTGATGAGAACACTCACTCAGCTGTATAGAGAGGTCCATGTGATGAGAAATTGAGGCGTCCTACCAGCAGCCAATACTGGCTTGCCTAACACATGAGTGTGCCATCTTAGAAGCAGATCCCCCAGCCTCAGTCAAGCCTTCAGATGACTGCAGCACTGTGACAGACTGAGCCACAACCACCAGCTAAGTCATTCCCAAATTCCTGACTCACAGAAAGCATGAGATAATAAATGTTTATTATTATTTTAGGCACTAAGTTTTGGAATAACTTGTTATGCAGAAGCAGGTAACTAATACAATTACCTACCAGCTTTATTTAGGCAAGACATAGAAGGTCTGAATTAACTTCTGAGATATTTTGGTTATCTAGAAAAATTAAACTTATTTATCTTAGACACCAAATCTATTTTTTCCCTTAAGGAGAAATAGGTTTTGCCTTTAATATAAATAGTATTTAAAAAATAAATGGATAGCAAAACATTATATCTTGTGCAAAAAAATATCCAGCATCATCAGATGTATACTTTCCTCTAGCAAACAAAAGCAACAAATCATTCCCTGGTTTGTTATGCAAAAGAGACGTATTTTTGAATATTTTAAGATATAGGGAGATAAGGAATTTGACTGAACAGCATGTCCAAGGAGACTTCTAAATTTTCTTCAAACAAATCCTGTATTTAGAAAATATAACTGGTGATGATTCCCTTGGGAATTCCCCTAAGCCCTACTTTACTGCTTGGTACATGGTGTGCTCTTATTAAATATGGTTGTGTCATTTGAGATTTAAGCAATACAGTGTTGGGTTGAATCCTGGCTCCATCATTTCCTAAAGTAATTTCTCTGAGCTTTGCTTTCCTCATCTCTACGTGGAGCTAAAGATGCAAATCGTGTGGGATTGTTAGTGGACTTACATGTGGTAATGTATATAAGGGACTTATATCTATGTTATATATCACATATACAACAGACTTGTGCTGGTAGCAAGACCCGCTGTTATCTTCTTTGTGGCACTGTCTCATATGCGTTTTATGACTCTTCCATGCAGCACATTTGTTTTGTGCTAGGAAACACACTTTCATAGTAGGAAGATTCATAAAAATATTACACTGATGGCCTCATATAAACTTTATGCTCCTGGGAACTATTATAGTTCTTTCTATCTATACAATAAACCCAAAAGAAGTTGAATTATCAATTATTAGAGATTCTTTAATAAAACACTGAGTAATTTAAAAAATAACATTAGGCCAGGCACAGCGGCTCACGCCTGTAATCACAACAATTTGGGAAGCCCAGGCAGGAGGATTGCTTGACCCCATGAGTTTCAGACCAGTCTGGGCAACATAGCAAGACCCAATCTCCAAAAACAATTTAAAAAATTAGCCGGGCATGGTGGTGTGTGCCTGTAGTCCCAGCTACTCAGGAGGCTATGGTGGGAGGATGATTTGAGCCCAGGAAGTCGAGGCTGCAGTGAGCTATGACTGCCGCTGCACCCCAGCCTGGGCAAAGGGTCAAGACCCTGTCTTTAAAAGAAAAGAAGAAAAGAAAAGAACAGAGAACACAGAGAGAAATTAGAAACAAGCTTATTGCAGTTGCCAATTCTGTGTATCTCATGAAGTCCTGACTCTCCCTCTTTGGAACACTTGGGCCAATAGAGCTTAATTGTATGCTCAGTTTGATCATATTTTACGTGCAGCTTTAAAAAATATCATTTATTCATTCATTCAATAAATGAAAGGACGGACTCCAAGATAAGCAACTGCAGAGTGGGTGTGCCCAACCAGACCTCAACCCCATCCCCAGTTCTGATTGTCTTCTGTCTAAAAGTTGTACGGACATTGTCTAATGCTGCCCAGTTGTGGAGAAAGGTGTAGGAGAGACAGCCAAAAGAGGGAGTGTCGCTTGGGCAGCCTGCACTTCCTCCATTTGACACAGAAATGGCCCATGAATTTCCTGTGGGTTTTCTAGACAGCTGAGAGGTGGCTAGACTTAAGCTACCTTAGGTACCCCACCGAAGGCCACTGTCCTTCAGGCAGGGCCAACCGAGGAGCTGTGGTGAAGGCCGTAGGTGAACGCCAGCCAGAACCCGATCTTCAGGTCACGGAGCTGCAGTAGGGAAGGGCATCTGAAGCGCGTCTAGAAAATCCAAAGATTGGTTCCAGGAGAGATCCAGCATGTGACCCCTGCCTCACAAGCAGTCAGACTGTTTGTGTCTGTAGGCCACAAGGCTACAGCGATCCAGGGAGAGGAGACTGCCTCCCTGCTCCGGGCAGCCCAGCAAGGAGCTGTCCCCGCTGCTCTGTTCCACCTTCTGCTGCGACCCAGGAGGGTAGGTCCAGGGGAGCTGGAGGGGAAAAATGTGTACCCGCCATGACTTTGTCTCCTATGTCACGCTGCTGGGGGAAGAGGAGGCTGACTTCAAGCAGAATCTAAGGTTACTATTTTAAAAGGAAAACTTTTTATTGGAGAATTTCAAACACAATGCACAGCTTTAAAAAATATCATTTATTCATTCATTCAATAAATGAAAGGACAGACTCAAAGATAAGCAACTGCAGAGTGGGTGTGCCCAACCAGACCTCAACCCCGTCCCCAGTTCTGATTGTCTTCTGTCTAAAAGTTGTACAGACATTGGCTGATGCCGCCCAGATGTGGAGAAAGATATGAGAGACAGCCAAAAGAGGGATTCTTTCTATTTCACAAAACAGAAAGAATAGTGTGCTGACTCCCGCCACCAAGCTTCAAGCTTCAATAATGACCAACTCAGCCAGTTTTGCTCATCCATACTTACCCTCCAACTTTCCCACCTCAATTATTTTTAAGCAAGTCTCAGACGTCGGGCTATCTTACCATAAATATTTTAGTAGATATTGCCAAAAGATAAGGACTTAAAATAGCCATTATATTCCTGAATATTATCAGATGTTCCCAGATTGTGCCATAATTTTTTATAGTTTGATTAAGAATCCACATAAGTTCTATACGTTGCACTTGATGTTTATATCTTTTAAGAGTTCTTGGCTGGGCGTGGTGGCTCACTACTGTAATCCCAGCACTTTGGGAGGCCGAGGCGGGCAGATCACTTGAGGTCAGGAGTTAGAGACCAGCCTGACCAACACGGAGAAACCCCGTCTCAACTAAAAATACAAAATTAGCCAGGCGTGGTGACGCATGCCTGTAATCCCAGCTACTCGGAAGGCTGAGGCGGGAGAATCGCTTGAACCCGGGAGGCACAGGTTGCGGTGACCTGAGATCATGCCATTGCACTCCAGCCTGGGAAACAAGAGTGAAACTGTGTCTCAAAAAAAAAAATTAATAATAATAATAATAAAATAAATAAATAAATAAATAAATAAAAGAATCCTTTAATCTGTGGTTTCTTCTGCTTTCTACTTTATTTTCTTGCAATTTATTAAAGAAATTTGGTTGTTTTTCCTGTAGAGTTTCCCACAGTCTGGGTTTTGCAGATTGCTTCCAAGTGACCTTGTTAACATGTTCCTCTGACCCACATTTTCTATAAATTGGTAGTTAGATGGAGAGGCTTGATCAGATTTAAATTGGTTTGATTTTTTGGCAAGATTATTTCACATGTTATTTCTCTCTCTTTTTCGTTTTATTGTGGCAAAAAAAAAATGAAACCACATACCTAAAATGTACAATCTTAAGTATTTTTAAGTGTACTGTTCAGTAGCATTAGTATCTTCACACTGTTTTGCAACCATCACCACCATCCCTCTCCAGAACCCTTCCATCTTGCAGAACTAAAACTCTGCACCCATTAAACAAAAGCCCCTCATTGACCCCATTCCAGCACATGGCAATCACCGTTCTACTTTGTGTCTCTATGAATTGGACTACTCTAGATACCTCACATAAGCGGAATCACACAATATTTGTCTTTTGGTGACAGGTTTGTTTCACTTATCATAGTGTTCTCAGGATTCATGTTGTAGCATGTGTCAGAATTCCCTTCACTTTCAGGGTCTCCATTGTATGTGTGTACCTCATTTTGTTTATCCATTCATCCATCAATCTGCCCAGTCTTTGGCCGTTTACACCTTTTGACTATAATGCTGCTATAAACATGGGTGTGCAAATATCACTTCAAGATCCTTCATTTAATTCTTGTGGGTATATACCTAGAAATCAAATGACTGGATCCTAAGGCAATTCTATTTTTAGTATTTTGAGGAAACTTCAAACTGTTTTCCACAGCAGCTGCACCATTTTACAATTCCACCAACAATGTGCAAGCGTTCCAATTTCTCTGCTTCTGCTCCAACCCTTGTTTTATTTTTGTTTAATTGCGTACTTTTTTTGTTTTTTGATTAGCCATCCTCACAGGTGTGAGGTTATATTTTATTGTGGTTTTGATTTGCATTTCCCTAATGATTAGTGACGGTGACGCTGAACATCTTTCATATGCTTGTTGGCCATTTGTATATCATATTTAGATAAATGTCTGTTTGAGTCGTCTGCCCATTTTTTTAATTGAATTTTTTGTTTTTGTTTTTGTTGAGTTGTTGGAATTCTTTATATATTCTGGATCCTAACCCCTTACAACCCCTTATATGAATTGCAAATATGTTCTACCATTCTGTGGGTTATTTTTTCACTCTGTCGATTGTGTCTTTTGATACACAGAAGCTTTTAATTTTGATTAAAATTAATCAATTTTAATTTTGATTAAAAGTCCCATTTGTCTATTTTTCCTTTTGTTGACTGTTCTTTTGGTATCATACTGAGGAAATCCTTGCTAAATCCAATATTGTGAAGCTTTTCCCTTATGCTTTTTTCTACAGTTGTCTTTTTAGCCATTATTAGTGATTATTGCCAAGAACAATGATTTCACCAGAGGTTCCAAAAAATGTGATATTCCAATTTAATCCTTCTTTCTTTATTAGCTGAAATACTTCTGTAAAGATAAATTTCCCTCTTTAACTACTGGGTTGTCCTGAGGCTCATTTTATGCTGGAAACATTTATTTTTTCTTTTTATTTACAAGTTTTCAAAATAATGTGTTGGTTGCCTAGTCATCCTTAAAAGAGGACGAATGAGAGAGTTTTTTGAAGTTTCATTGTGAACTTATACGTTTAAGGATTTTAATGTGTTTAATCCACTGCAGTTGTTATTTTTATTGTTCAAACATTTCCATCTTTAGACAGAAGGAGACTTCACGCTGGCTCCTGGATTCTTTTGGCATGGCCCTAAGATTTTTTTTTATCGATTCCTTGCTTTCTGTTATTTCAAGGTGTTTTAGACCTATTTAACAATTGGATGTCCTAGACAAAGAATTGACCATTGAGATAATATTTAAGTATAAATGGTACTGAGATTTTAAAATCTAGAATGAGACTACTTTAGTAATCTCAACATCGGCCGGGCGCAGTGGCTCACGCCTGTAATCCTAACATGTTGGGAGGCTGAGGCGGGCAGATCACCTGAGGTCAGGAGTTCAAGACCAGCCTGGCCAACATGGTGAAACCCCATCTCTACTAAAATACAAAAATTAGCTGGGCATGATGGCGGGTGCTTGTAATCCCAGCTACTTGGGAAGCTGAGATGGGAGAATTGCTTGAACCTGGGAGACGGTGGTTGCAGTGAGTCGAGATCACACCACTGCACTCCAGCCTGGGCAGCTAAGCGAGACTCCGTCTCAAAATAATAATAATAATAGTAATAATAATCTGGACATTGTGGAATTGGACTGAACTATCCCAAGATTCTTGAGTATTGAGACTAGCATAATCAGGGCAGTTATGGAAAAACATGAACCGACTTCATGTTTATACCCCCAATGAATTGAAAATTCATAATGGGTTGATACAGACATCCAAGTGGAGAGGTCAAGAAGGCAGTTGGAGGCATAATTTAAAACTTAGTGGGAAGGTCCAGGCTGAAAGCACAGATCTGGGAATTATCTTGTTGACTTATCTGTAAGTCTCAGGGATAGTTGAGATGCTCTAGAGAGAAAATGCCGAGGGAAAAGAGAAGCAGGCCAAGGACAGAGCCCTGGGCTACACCAACAGTTAGTCATTTGAGAAGAGGTGGAACCAGTGAAGGGATCCAAATGTTTATTAAGTTAGGCAGAAACCAGGACATCGAGGTGGTCCTGAAACCAAAACAAGAGTATATTTCAAGAAGAAAGTCAATTGTGTCCAAGAGAGAAGCTGAGAGGAAGACCAGAAAATGACCGTGGCATTTGGCAAAGTGGAAGTCATCCGTGACTTTGACAGGAAGCGTTGCCGAGGTCAGTGGGGTTGGAGGCATCAGTGGAGTGTGTTGAGGAGGTGGACTGTGTCTTCATGGAGACTTCAAGGTAGTGGGCTCTCAGTTATCCCATGACATCAAGTGGCAGGTCAAGGCATCTCATTACCAAAGATCAATCTTACACACAGGGAAGGAGAGCTCCATGTGTTCAAGCGGGCAGGCGGGCAGACAGGAGGGCAGCAAACTATGGGGAGATCAGGTCCACTCTTTATCTGCTTTTTTTCAAAACCATGGTTTAAAAAAACACGTAACAGAAAACTGGCCATCTTAACCTTTTTTTTTTTTTTTTTTGAGACAGGGTCTCACCCTGTCACCCAGGCTGGAGTGCAGTAGTGTCATCTCGGCTCATTGCGACCTCTGCCTCCCGGGTTCAAGTGATTCTCCCACCTCAGCCTCCCGAGCAGCTGGGATTACAGGCATGAGCCACTGTGCCCGGCTATTTTTTTTTTTTTTTTGTATTTTTAGTAGAGATGGGGTTTCACTGTGTCGGCCAGGTTGGTTTAACTATTTTTTAAGTGTCCAATTCTGTAGTGTTCATTAAGTATATTCACCTTATTGTGCAATGGATCTCCAGAACTTTTCTTCACTTTGCAAAACTGAAATACTATACCCATTAAACAAAAACTCCCCATTCCCCCTTCCCCTCAGCCCCTAACAACCCCCATTCTACTTTCTGTCTTGATACATTTCACTACTCCAGGTACCTCACAACTTACCTCCTTATTTAAGAAGTCTGGAAGCCGGCTGCAGTGGCTCACACCTGTAATCCCAGTACTTTGGGAGGCTGAGGCAGGAGATTGCTTGAGGCCAGGAGTTTGAGACCAGCCTGGGCAACAAAGCAAGATCTCATCTCTACAAAAAAAAAAAGTTTTTAAATTAGCTGGGTGAGATGGCACCTGCCTATAGTCCCAGCTACTCAGGAGGCTGAAATGGGAGGATTGCTTGAATCCATGAGTTGGAGGCTGCAGCGAGCTATGACCCTGCCACTGCACTCCAGCCTGGGTGACAGTACAAAACCCCATCTCTAAAGAAAAAATAAGAAGCAAACTCAAATCTCAAAGAGCCATGTGTTTGAAGGACTCTGTGAAATAACAGTTGGACTGTCCAGAGAAAATATAAGTGCAAGCTGCAAAGCCCAGACTGGGAAAGGTCCAGCTAATCAAGAGCAGCATTTTGGGGACTCAGAGATAAAACTGACCACTGAGGGTACCCTATGCTTCCCCAGCCCATGGCTGCGCAAGCCGAGGAGAGCCAGGTAGACTGCGAGAGGAGTAAGAGGCAACATCCCACACAGAGAGGAAGAAGCACCTGCCAGTGGCTGTTGTGAGGCGGCTTCTGCAGCTGCTGGAAAAGGCTCTGCTGAGAGGGCTCAGCTTGATTGGCCTAGCCTTGGAAACAAAGAGCGAAGGGTGAAAGAGAAGCTTAAAGTCCAAAACAAACATTTGCACCCATCCTGATGAGGAGCTGGGTATTGCTAGGGCCTGATGGGCCAGCTCGAGGCCACCCTTCTTTTTTGGAATAATGCTCAATCCTCCTCCAGGAAGATGTCTGGGGAGGCCGGATTGGGTGGCTCTTTCAAAAGGGAGCCTGCCGCCTCAAACTCAGGCTCATCTCTCAAAAGGCTTATAGAGCATCCGAAGCGAAGACGCCAAATGTTGCAACCAGCTTCTCAGAGTCTCCAGTCCTGGCGCAATAACATGGGGCGACCCAGTCTGAGTTTTCCCGGTTACCGTCTTCAAAGCCAATGCTAAGGGGAGGTGGTGGTAGGAGAACTCACTTGCTCAATCGGCTCACTCATTTGGTAATGCTAATGTGTGCATTTTAGCTGCCATGTCGGCTAACATTCAGTGTTGCAGTGTGGTGTTTCTATTCATGCCTAGTAACTGACCTGGGGCGCAGGAGCCCCAGGCTCTAGTCCCAATCCTGCTACCTATCAGCTGTGTGACTGTGGTCAGGCCACTCAACTTCTCTGAGCCTTGGTAGCAGATCTGTCCCACAGAATTGTTTTATTAAAGAAGATTCATATACCTAACGTTAACTTTTAACCATAAATGATTACCGAAAGTTTAGATTTTATGTTTTATCCTTAAGAATGCATTTTATCAAATTTTAATGAAGTCCTCCAGTGGCTTCCCATTGCCTTCCATTGACCTAAGAGTGTAGGTGATTTGGGACCTGCCTAACTCTGACTTCATTTCTTACTCTCTTGCTGTCTTCACACACAGACTCTTGCCCCACTGAACTTATTTCTGTTCCATAAGTATTTCAGTGCTGTTCCCACCCCAGGGCTTTGGCCCCTGTTCTCCCTTCTGCCTGGAATCCTTTTCGTCACTCTGGTCCCAACTCAAATATCATTTCGTCAGATCCATCAGATCCATCATTGTACGTAATGTTGCCCCCTGACCTCCTTACAATCTCTGTCCCAGTAACTTACTGTGTTTTCTTCATGAAACTATCACCCTCTTATTTCTGTTGGTTTTGCTTATTTATTGTTGTGTTCCCTATGAAAAGGGATATAAAAGCTAGACGTTTGCCTTATTCACTTCTGTCTCTTTCACCTAGAGTGGCACGTGGCTTATGGAGGAGTTTAATAAATATTCATAAGGCCGGGCGGGGTAGCTCAAGCCTGTAATCCCAGCACTTTGGGAGGCTGAGGCGGGCAGATCATGAGGTCAAGAGACTGAGACCAGCCTGGCCAACATGGTGAAACCCCGTCTTTACTAGAAGAAATTAGCCGGGCATGGTGGTGGGCGCCTGTAGTCCCAGCTACTCCAGAGGCTGAGGCAGGAGAATAGCGTGAACCCGGGAGGCGGAGCTTGCAGTAAGCCGAGATTGCCCCCCCTGCACTCCAGCCTGGGCTACAGAGCGAGACTTTGTCTCAAAAAAAAAAAAAAAAAAAAAAAAAAAAAAAAAAAATTAGCTGGGCGTGGTCCAGCACCTGTGATCCCAGCTACTCGGGAGGCTGAGGCAAGAGAATCGCTTGAACCTGGGAGGCGGAGGTTGCAGTGAGCCAAGGTCGTGCCACTGCACTCCAGCCTGGCGACAGAATGAGATTCCACCAAAAAAAAAAAAAATTCATAGAACAAAGTAATTACCACTAGCGAAATTCCATCAAAAAAAAAATTCATAGAACAAATTACCACTAGGGAAATTCTTCCTATTAAATTTTTAAGCCAGCACGGTGGCTCACGCCAGTAATCCCAACACTTTGGGAGACTGAGGTGGGCGGATCACCTGAGGTCGGGAGTTCGAGACCAGCCTGACCAACATGGATAAATCCCATCTGTACTAAAAATACAAAATTAGCCAGGTGTGGTGGCTCACGCATGTTAATCCCAGCTACTCCAGAGGCCGAAGCAGAAGAATCACTTGAACCTGGGAGGCGGAGGTTGTGGTGAGCCGAGATGGTGCCATTGCACTCCAGCCTGGGCAACAAGAGTGAAACTCCGTCTCAAAAAATAAATAAATAAATTTTTAAGTAGGTTCATTCATGGAAGCAAAGTAAATTTCAAATAGTAATTTTATGTGACTAAGAATCCGGTTCTTCAGGTCCTTCTATACATTTTTTTAAAAAAACAAAAACTATACTCATATTGAATATATGATCTTGTAATCTACTTTTCTCAGCATCACTGAATCTTTCTTCTGCAACATTTTAATGGCGCCATGTGGATGTACCGTAGCTTACCTAACCAATTCTCTGTGGTGCACATAATGAGAAATACTGCTTTGAAGAGCCACTAATAAATATTCCAAATGTCTCTCCAGAAAAGGTTTGCCAGTTTACACTCCTACCAATGTATAAAAGAGATTCATTTTCTGAACTCCTGCCAATACTGAATTTCATCACTAAAAAAAGGAAACAAAATGTTTGCTAATTAGATAAGTGAAAAAGGATCTCATTGTTGCTTCATTTTGCTTTCTTTAATTACTTGTGAGTGTGGAGTGTTTTTCTTCATTTGCGATTTTATCATGTTGTATTTCCTCGCTTACAAATTATCTCTTTATGTTTTTGTTGGCTTCATTTTTTAAATTGTCATTGTTGGTTTTCTGTGTGTTATTCATCTTTTATTGATTTGTAAAGGCTATTTTTATATTAAGGTGATTTGCCTTTGTCACAGATTGCAAATATTTTCCCAATATGTTTGTTGTCCTTTAATTTCGTTTTTGGATCTAGGGCAATATAAATCCCTAGCCAGGCTCATGTTCTGGAAGCTAAGCCAGCCAGAAGGGAAAGTTCCTCTCGGTGAAATCTAAGTCCCAGCCTAGCCAGTTTGGGGCCCTGAACAACAGAAAGCCAGGCTAGAGCATCTGAAGCGTTCAGATAATTTCAACTAAAGATTTCTATGGCAACCAACTGCCATTTATTCTTACTAATGGACACTGCCTCTGACGTGTGGGTATTTAAATTTTAGGAACTTTTAAAGATGGGAATAAATGAAGGTATAATGGTAAAATAACAGCCATTAAAAACTTTTAAAACTTTTAAAAAGTATTTTATTCATTTTTTTCCCCAGAGGGCAGTCTTCTTCTGCCTTCTCTCTCATAGCCAGTAATGCAGCCAGACGTGGTGGCTCACACCTATAATCCCAGCACTTTGGGAGGCTGAGGAGGGAGGATCGCTTGAGGCCAGGTGTTTTAGATCAGCCTGGCCAACGCAGTGAGACTCCATCTCTACTAAAAATTTAAAAATTAGCCAGATGTGGTAGCATGCACCTGTAGCTACTCAGCTACTCCCAGCTACTCAGGAGGCTGAGATGGGAAGATCACTTGAACCCAGGAGTTTGAGGCTACAGTGAGCTGTGATCATGCCACTGCACTCTAGCCTGGGTGACACAGCAAAAACCCTGTTTCAAAAAAAAAAAAAAAAGAAGAAGAAGAAGAAGAAGAAACAAGGGCCAGAAATGCAATAGGAGGTGAGCCCTGCGGAGAGAGATTGGAAGTAAGGAACATTTAGTGTAGGGAGGGAGGAAGTATGTCACATGCCTTCCATCTCCAAATGAGTATTTGGATATCCTCAGACAGCTGAGGCTGCCTCTCAATGTAGCATGACCACCAGGCCCTGTCACCCATCTTTTGTCAAAAACTTCCAGAAGACTGGCAAGCTGTTCCTTGATCCAGTCCTCTTGGAATGTAAACCTGTTCCTCTCATTTCCTTCCCTGTGGACACCACCTCCCCTGCCCCATTTGGAGCTCTTGGGATTGTCATTAAATCCCTTCTCAGCCATCCCACCTTTCCGCCTTGCCCAGGGCCCATTCCCAAACCCCTCCAGCCTGTTTCATTTGCAACCTTCCATTCAGTTCTGCTGGTTCTGCTCTGTGTCAAGAGTGTCAGAGAATTGGGGGGAACGTGAATTATGAGGTGGCTGGCAGGAGGAATGTGAGAAAATAAACAGCAAAGAGTGATTATTATGCTGAGTCGGTTTCTAATTGTCTCCTGCTCCCTGGGGCTCTCACTGTCCCAGGGAATCCCCAGGTGCTCAGCAGGGGCTCCCCTGTGGCAAAAACCCTGTTGGCTTCAAAAGCCTCAGCAATATGGAGCCTGCCTGTACATTGAGGAAACACGGTTTCCAGCTGTGTGAAAACACCTTGGGGCAGAGTCTTGTGCCAAATATAGTGCCCTTCATGAAGCATTGAATAAGAATCCTTGATGTTTTATGAATGTGGTGCAGCATAAGTATGCAATATGAAAATTTTAATAAGAATATGTTTAAACAGAAGCCGAAGTTAATTTGTGCAAATATTCCAACCTAAATCTTTACCGTAACTATTCTATTAACATACCTAGGGCACACCACTGTTTTAGGCGTGTCATAGGATTTGTGTATGTGTGCCTACAAAGCTTTAACTGATCTCCAGAAAGCAAGTCTTTGAAGTTGATCTACTTTCATTTAGTTAGTTTTCTTAGAGACACGGTTTCATTCTGTCACCCAGGCTGGAGTGCAGTGCTGTGATCTTTGCTCCCTGCAGCCTCCAACTCCTGGGCTCACGTGATCCTCCTACCTCAGCCTCCCAAGTAGCTGGGACTACAAGCACACATCATGGTGCCTGGCTAATTTAATTTTTTTTTTTTGTAGAGACAGGGTCTCTCTATGCTGCCCAAGCTGGAGATCTACATTTTCTTAATCACAACAGTGATTCGCTGTCTATGGTCCATTTCATCTTCTTTCCTATAGAATTATCTGTAGAATCCAGACATAGGCCTCTGTTTACTGGGTGTGACCATGTTTCCATCTGCACCCCAGCAAAAACTCAATCCCCATAATTCACTGACTTTTGCTATTTTATTGTCTGTCACCTGTGCCCTGGGGTATGGTGGCCTCTTTTCTTTTCTTGTTTAGGTAAAATGAGGAATGCTTTGTCAGCTCATATTTCTTTTTCAGCAGCTGTGTGGCAGAGTGTCTGAAAGAGATTCACAATGATCTGTTGGAAATCCATCATAAAGCTGGTTGTCTGATCCCCTGACATGATCACGTCAGATCCCACAGAGCTGCCCTTTGTCTTGTGTCACAATCTTGAAAGTGAAACTAATCTCACTTTGAAATGTATAAAACGCAAGTTTGTGTGGCAAGAATTAGCACTGAAGCCATAAGTAATCTTATATGACTTTAATCAATTTGAAAGTATTTTATTGAGCAACTACTCTGTGCCAGTCATTACTAGAGACTGGAAAGAAGGGAATCAATAGTAGGTATTGAGATTGAGATTAGTAAAGATTGGGAGTAAAGGAAAACTCTTTTGTGATGTTAACCCATATTTAGTACTTTTTCAAGTCCTTTAAAATAGGAATAACCTTAGAAGAAGGCAGTCCACAAATATTTCCCCAAGCAACCTGCCTTGCTTCCTACATTTCTCAGATGCCCCTGTTATCTTGAGGGTTGTCAATGTTCTGCAAAGAAACACACCAAGAGGAAGAAGATCTCAGGCACAGGACCGAGCACGATTCCATCGAAACCTCACTGAATTCCCCATCTGCCTGTCCTTTCCTCATTTCCTTTGTACATTTTTTCTTAAGCTCTAGTTAATGTTTTCCACCCTAAGGCTTTCCCAACAATTCCATCCATCTACCCTGCCAAAGTATACTTGGGATTTACAAAGTTTGCTAGTAATGCCACAAGTGAAATCAAATTATAACAAAGTGTCTATTTGACAAACCAAGAGATTTTAAAACCTTAGCCAGCCAGATTCTCTTATTGGAAGTAATCTTTGTTAGGATGTATTTTATGATCTTTTAGAGTTTGTAGCATTGGAATTTGACTTGTAATAGCCCTGGAATGTTGCATCAGGTTTCTTTTTATATTATAAATCCCAGAAAACTAGAGATCACAAAATGTGGTTTTGGTGTCCTGCTCAGAGGGTGACATGGACACTTACCGGTAGGTATGTGCTATTTGAGGATATGGTCCATAGGAAATGGGCTTAGGCAGCCTTTATTCACCCACCTCTTGGTGGCTTCATAGGAGGAAATGTGTGGGATAAAATGTTTTCATTCATTTGTTAACCCATTTGGTACATGCTGTTTTTGTCATTACATTTGTAGGAAAGGGAAAACTTTCCCTCTAGAGAGTTGGAGATCTGAGTCTGTGAAATAAACTGACAACAGACAGATTATCAGGAAAAAAGAGATACAAATGTATTATGTGCACACGGGCATCAGAGGAAGGAAAAGTGAGCAACCCAAGCCCAGCAAGATCTAGGAGTTTAGACACCGGCTCCACAGGGGAGAGTGGAGGGGGAATGCAGGCAACTTGGGGGAGAGTAAATGATTTGGGGGAAGATGAACGGGCCCTCAGAAGAACAGGGGACAGCCTGTGACAAGTCTATGTCTGGGTGTAGTGTGGCCTCCAGACTCCTCTCCTCTGATTCGTGCTTAATCTTCCCTGGTTGGTGAGAATCCCTTTCGGAGGCTCTTGTCTTTAGGCAAATAAGGGGACCTCAGAGAGAGCTCCCTGCTGCCTTTGCTGTTCTCCAAGTGCCCTAAGTGCAAAGAAAGCAGCATACCAAAGCAGCATATGTTGGGGTGTCCTTTCCTGAAGTCCACATTCAGGATGGAACGAGCACTTCCCAATGCAGGGCAACCTGCCAGGTGCCCGTGGGAACCCAAGTCCACGGGGCCTGGCCTTGCACTCACAGTGCCTGATTCAGCACAGATGCAATGACAGGTGCTCAGACACCTCAATGCCAGGCTGACTGTGGCAGGTGTCACAGGAATGTGGAAGCGATGTGTGCTTGGAGCTCAGGGGTTGGAGAGGCCCCTGCCAGCTGGTGTGGGGAAAGCCGGCTTCCTGATGAGGGGGCACCTTCTTGGGCAGACAGGAGACTCACAGCTGCTATTGCTGTGTTGCCTGTGAGGATGGTGAGAAAGGCCTAATAGGAAATAGGGAAGGGAGGGAGAGGAACAAAGAGAACGGAGGTGAGGAAGGACTTGGCTATTGATTCCATGCAGAGGGAGAGGACAAGGGAGAGGGCAAAACTCACTTTTTGCCCAATAACAACAACAAACACCTACTGAACATTTAACAGGTACCAGGGACTTCACTTTTTAAACATTTATTATTATTATTATTATTATTATTATTATTATTATTATTTTGAGATGGAGTCTCTCTCTGTTGCCCAGGCTGGAGTGCAGTGGCACGATCTTGGCTCACTGCAACCTTGGCCACCCAGATTCAAACAATTCTCCTGCCTCAGCCTCCTGAGTAGCTGGGACTACAGGCACGTGCCACCACGCCTGGATAATTTTTTGTATTTTTAGTAGAGATGGGGTTTCACCATGTTAGCCAGGATGGTCTCGATCTCCTGACCTCCTGATCTGCCTGTCTTGGCCTCCCAAAGTGCTGGGATTACAGGTGTGAGCCACTGCGCCTGGCCTCATACATTAATTCTAATGGTCTCCACTCCATCCCGCTTCCTCCTTCAGCCCCTACGTTTTACAGATTAGGATTGAAGCCCAGGAATCATGCCCAGTCACCCAGCTGCCACAAGCTAGGACTGGGATCGAACCCGGGCATGGCTGTTCCGAGACCGAGTCTTCTTCTCTGCAGCATGTTGCCGAGTGACCATGAGAACGGAGGTTTCTGAGCAGACTCAGAAAAAGGGATTTGTTTTCAAGAGCTGCCAGGGTATTTAACCTGTTTATTTACATGTCCAATCTGTGCATTCTTTTACTCATTCTCGTCAGTAGTTGGGATTCTGCAGTACTGCTGGGGCACCCTATCCTCCGGGCTGCTTCCTGGGCGTCTGCGTGGACAGCTTCTCCCAATGCTGAGTAGTCTCACGGTGTTTGCTTCAAAGCGCTAAGTATCAATCACCACGCCCATGTGCACACAGCATTTCTGGGGAGTGTCAGCCCACAAAATCTCCCCCTCACTCGTGTTTTATCTGTTCCCCCAGCAACTGAGCGGGCATGAGCCGCCCGGGATTCTGCATTGTGCTTCGCACATTTCCCTTGATCCCGGAGGAGGAAGCCAGAGCCCCGGCGGACTCTGCTCTGATGCCACACTCCCTCCTCTCAGCCTCTGCCTTCCTGGCTGCATCAGGCTGCTGTCGCTTCACTTTCTGCCTGCAGAGCAGATGGCCTCGGTCGGGAATTCCTGGGAGAAAATTCCATTCAGGAATAGAACTTTGCAAACACAATATAGAGAGAATATCTGAACCACTGATGGGCAAGTGGATGAGAAAAAAAAAAAAAGAATCAGGACATTACAGAGAGAGGCGCACATACAGACGTTTCTGAATTTCTAGACTTAGATGCTGTTAAATAGATTACCTAGATAGCCTCAATGCAAGGGATGCTTTATTTTCCAGGAAAATTTAATAGAACAGTTCTAAATACATTTGCTGGAGATCTAGAAATACAAAATAAATTTTAATCCATGTTGCTCTACACTTGGGAAAAAGAGGGGACGAATATAGCCAAGGGAACTAATATTTATGGAGTATCCACTATACTGCAGCTTTTTCCTCTGCTGTTTTCTGTCACCTTCTTAACAATTTTGTTAATCCTCATGTATAAAGACAAGGAAAGTGAGTCTCAAAAAATTGAATAACTGACCACCCTTACTCGAATGTATATTCTGATGTCGAACTTCAGAGAGCTGGGCCTCTCCAGGGTGGTTTTAACCCGTGAGTGAGCTGCTGCCCCTGCTCCCCCTGCCACCGCCAACACTCCCTCTGTCCCTTGCGTCAAAACCACTTCCCTTTTCCCCACATCATGGCAAAGCCGCAGGAGAAATCCCTGCTAATTTCAGGTTGCTTGAGAGATGGAACCTCCAAGTCTCTTGGGAATGTTCCCTTCTCTGGTCTTAGGTGAAATCCATGACTTTCTTCTCCTTGTTACGGCAAGATCTACCTGCCGAGTGTCTCTTTCCAGCCCTACTTGGCAGCTCTCTTCCTGTCTGCAGAGATAGCCAGGGTAGCTGGGGAAACAGAGGAAGATGTAGGACTGTGACTATGATGTCATACATCCCCTGGGCTCCGTGGGGGCTCTCCCCCGCCATGTCTCACTGTGCATATCCTGTTGCATGTCTTGTGCTGTTTGACAAATGGCCTCTTGACCTTTGCCCAATCCTCTTGCTTCTTGCAGCTGAAACAAAAAAGAAAAGAAAAGAAAAGAAAAGACTTACTGTTTGAAGCCTTATGAAAACCTACTAGAGTAAACCAAATGCCTTTGATGATCATATATACCCATACATAAAAATGAAAATTCCTTTTAGGAGGCAGTAAATAAGGATAAGAGATGATAGTCAGGCACGTAGGTTGGAACCAAGCTGCACACACCGCACAGTGGAGAGAGACCTGATCCTGCTTAGGGCAGAGTGGGGGAAAGGAGCCAGGGCCTCCTCCTGCTCTGATCCCCACCAGCTCATGACCTTGGACCAGCCCGTGACCTTGCAACCTCGCAGAACTGTAAAACTCTAGTAGCTGCACGACGATGAAGTGGGAGCTTTGGAAATGTTAGTAAGTTTTCCTTTCTAGACTTACTCATTGTTGTGTTTTTGTTTCTGTAAACTTTCTCCCCCACCAGGTTTATTGTGGCATAATCCACAAATAAAAATGGAATATATTTACCAGGTACAATGTGATACTTTGGGTTGCTTTTAACCAATGCAGGCCTCTCTGTCTTTTGATTGGTGACCTTAGTATGTTCACAAGTATTTTGAGTACTGATTTTTTTTGGCTTATTTCTACTGCCTTATTTTTGTTTTCTATTTGCTATACTTTGTCTTCTTTTCTCTCTCTCTCTGCCTTTTATTTTTTATCCCCACTTCTTACCTCTACGTTTGGAAACATAACAGCCTATTTCTAATTCTTTAGTGGTCCTTAAACTTGGAAGTGCAACAGAAGACTGGAGACTTCACATAGACCATTGGGCCCTTCGCCCAGAGTTTCTGATTTAGCAGGTCTGAGGTAGGACCTGAGAATTTGCATTTCTGATAAAGTCTCCAAATGACACTGATGCTATTCCTCTGGGAGAACACTTTAAAAACTACTGTTTCAGAACAAAGATTTGTTGTTTTAAAGGATATGAACAGACAACTTTTCCAAAGAAGACATACGTGCAGCCAACGAGCATATGAGAAAACGCTCAACATCACTAATCATGAGAGAAATGCAAATCAAAACCTCAATGAGATGCCATCTCACACCAGTCAGAATGGCTACTATCAAAAAATTTTTAAAAAATCAAAAAATAACATGCTGACAAGGTTATGGAGAAACGGGAACCCTTATCCACTGCCGGTGGGAATGTAAATTAGTTCAGCTATTGTGGAAAGCAGTCTGGTGATTTCTCAAAGAACTTAGAACTACCACTCAACCCTACAATCTCATTACTGGGTATATGCCTTAAGGAATATAAATTGTTCTGCTGTAAAGACACATGCATGCGTATGTTCATCACAGCCCTATTCACAAAAGCAAAGACATGGAATCAACCTAGATGCCCATCAGTGGTGGACTGGATAAAGAAAACGTAGTACATATACACCATAGAATACTACACAGCCATAAAAAAGAATGAGAGAATGTTCTTTGCAACAACATGAATGCAGCTGGAGGCCATTATCCTAAGCAAACAAATGCAAGAACAGAAAACCAAATACTGAATGTTCTTATTTGTAAGTGGGAGCTAAACACTGAGTACACATCGACACAAAGAAAGAAACGATAAACACTGGGCCTACTTGAGGACAGAGGGTGGGAGGAGGGTGAGGATTGAAAAACTACCTATTGGGTACTACACTTATCGCTTGGGTGATGAAACAATCTGTACACCAAACCCCAGAGACACGCAATCTGCATATGTAACAAACCTGCGCATGTACCCCTTGACCTGTAATAAAAGTAAAAAAAAAAAAAAAAAAAGGATTTGTTTGTTGGGTGTGGTGGCTCATGCCTGTAATCCCAGCACTTTGGGAGGCCAAGGCAGGCAGATCACGTGAAGTCAAGAGTTCAAGACCAGCCTGGCCAACATGGCAAAACCCCGTCTCTACTAAAAATACAAAAATTCGTCAGGCATGGTGGTGGGTGCCTATAATTCCAGCTACTCGGGCGGCTGAGGCAGGAGAATGGCTTGAACCCAGGAGGCGAAGGTTACAGTGAGCGGAGATTGTGCCACTGCACTCTAGCCTGGGTGTCAGGGCCAGACTCTGTCTAAAAAAAAAAAATTATTACCTTTGGCCAGTCAAAATGCATTCAAAAATACTGAAAACTTTGATCATCTCCCTCCCCAAACTACATGTACCCACGAAATTTAGTATTCAATCTTTGGGATTTGTAGTCCTTCCACCCCAAACCAATTTATGGATTCCCTAGGAGTCCCTGGGGAACTCCGGTAAAGATCCTCTGTTTCAGAGAATAATTCTATTTTTTGAGGAAACCCTCATATTAGAATGGATAATTTACATTCTTAGGGTGCTACAATAACCTGAGCATATAACTATTAAATATAATTCTTTTATTCATTGATTCGGCCACAAATATGAACTGAGTATTTAGCATGTGCCAAGGTAATGACGATAAAATCCCAGGATACTTAGACGGCTCACGTGGCAAGTAAACAGAAGTGTGGACCATTGGCAATTATACCCCTGTATGTGTTAATAACAGCACAATCACAAAAGCTTCCATCCTATATCCTACCAAGTCCCCAGGGTCACTCCAGCCATTCTTGAAGAAAGGCCTGTAGTCCGGCTTTCAAGCTGTGTGCTGACTTCAGTCCTCTTTTTGTGATGTATGTGGCTGGCCTTTCCACGTGCAGTTCCTTCTGCATTTGATCTTTGTGCTGTGGGACCAAATAAGTGAGGCATTTAAACAAAAGAGTCGCGGAATGTTTCCTGGAGAAAGTGGTGTTGAAATCGAGATCTCAACGATGAATAAGACTTAGGCCAAGGGACATTTGAGGAGGGCGTAAACATGTTCAGGCAGTGAGAACAGTATGTTAGGAGGCCTAAAACTGAAAGCCAGGTTAAAGCAGTTGGATTTTTTTGCAAAAAAAAAAAAAAAAGGAAAAGAAAAAGAATGTGAGCCACTGCAGGATGTTAAGGAGAGGAAGGAGGGAAGGCAGGATGTTAAGGAGGGGAAGGAGGGAAGAGGCAGGGCCTGTACCACAGGCATGCGGGGCCAGTGCAGTTGCACAGGACAAGCACCCAGATGGTTAGGGTTTAACACTCTATAATTGCTCTCTTGAAATTCTTCAGAATTTTACCTTTGAACTTGTGCTCCCTAAGTGAAGTGTAACGAGACAATGGAGCCTGCCAGGAATGTGGAGCCTCACGCATGCGTGCTCCTGCCTCCTGTTGACTCCCAGGATGTTTTCTCAGACATCTGTTCTTCTCCCTGGTGCCTTGGCCCTGCCCAGTTTCCCCTCCCTGCCCCCACCCTACTACAGATGCTGCCCTTTACCCAGGGAAGTAGCTGGGTCACACGAAGTGAGGAGACCACGTTCCACCGTCACTCTCCATCCCTGGTGGGGGCCCAGGAGGACACATGTGGCAGGCTGGTGTCTTAGTCTGTTGGGTGCTGCCATAACAGAATACCTGAGACAGGGTCGTTTATAAAGAACAGAAATTGACTCTCTCACGGTCCTGGAGACTGGGAAGTCCGGGATCCAAGGTGCTGGCATCTGGTGCAGGACTTCTTACTTCATCCACATGTGGCAGAAGGCAGAAGACGAAAGGGCAGAAGAGAGTGAACCCACTCTCACAAGCCATTTTTGCAATGGCAAGCAAGATTCCACTCATGAGGGCAGAGCCCCAGTGACCAAAGCACCTCCCAAAAGGCCTCACCTCCCACACTGCCGCATTGGGGATTAAGTTTTCAACACAAGAATTTTGAAGGGGACAAAAACATTCAAGCCACAGCAGTTGGGCTTGCAGCATCTCAGGGCAGAGCCAGGCAGCAGGCGTCAACCCCCCGACACACTCAGTGGGAAGCTAAAAACAGGGCCTTATGCCCACCCCAATCTGGGTACCAAGTGCATTCCAGTGTGGAGATGGCAGCCCCTCGGAGGCCGGCCATCGGCTATGGGTGGGTGCAGCAGAACCTGTGGGAAGGGAGACTGGCATCCCAGCCGCAAGGTGGGGCATTGCATTTTCCCAAAAATGATGAAGCCAGCCTGGGCCCTTGAGAAATTCTAAGAAGCAGATCATCGATGTCCAGCTGCACTGGACTTCTAAGTAGAGTGAGGATGAGTGTGGGTCATGTGTCATGTCACTGAGATTTGGCATTGTCACCACAGCATGACCAACTCATCCCGCCTAGTGGTTCTTCCAAACTTTCACTTTTCTGCTAACCCTCTGCCCTAGCCCAATCCCATTCACTCTCACACTTTGCCTCCTCATTGCTGAGCGGATAGAGGCCATCAGGAGAAAGCCCTCAACTTTGTTTTCAAGCACATGGGAACATTTCTGCTTCCAAGCCCACGTTTGCCCCATGGAATTGGCATCTCCCCACCCCCAGGTCCCTGCTTCCTGTGCCTTCCAGCTCCCACCCCCTTCTCATCCCACCCCGCATGCTCAGGGGCATGGCTCCACGTAATCCTCCTCTCTCCTGTATTTCAACCTCTCTCTGTCTCTGCTGGCTCACTCCTCTCAGCATCTAAACCTCAGTTTCTCCCATCTTAAAAAAAAAAAAAAAGACATCACTTTGAATCATAAACCCCCTCATAATCAAGTCTCTTGGAGAATTGACAACTTGTTCATTTCTTTATTCAGCATACACGTATTGAGTTTGTACATCCATGCTGGCTACTTTACTGGCGGCTGTGGACACAAAAGATGAACACAGTGGGGTCCCCATCTTCAAAGAGCTGGCAGTGGGGTGGGGAGAGCAAGGACGAACAGGTGGCAGTGCTGACCATGGGGTACCATGCTAGCGATGAGCACAGGGAGCTGAGAGCTGAAGGGAGGGGGGAACCCTGGGATCTCAGTCCAGGCAGAGCAGAGGGCTTTGGGGAGCAGAGCTAGAATGGGAGGCATTGGGGGGTGGAGAGGAATCTTGGGGACTTGGTCATGAAGAACTTTATAAGTGAAACTTCATCCTGATTTGTGTTTTTAAAAAATATTCCTCAGTTTTGTTTAAAGTTAGGCAGAAAATCTTGGAAAGACTGGATTAAGGCGGGAGAGAGTGTGGAGAACAGGGAATGGCATCAAGAGATCCTAAGGGAAAGGGATCAACAGAACTCAAAAACTGGCCAAGTACATCATGTGGAAAGAGGGAGGAGTCCGTGATGCCCTCTGGTTTCCAATGGGGCCCTTCAGCAAGACAGCGGCCCCCCAGGAAGAATAAGCCATCAGGAGAAGAGAGTAACTTCACTTTCTCATTCACTGCAAATTGGCTTTTATCCCTGTCACCCCACTGAACCTTCTCTTATGAAGGTCTCCAATAACTGCCCAAGTGACAAGTGCAAGGAGAAGTCCAAGTTTTCATTTTACTTTTTGGAGACATTCTGAATTACTGGCTGTCAGGTACCACATCATCAATCGCACCCCAAGCCCAATGCCTCCTTTTTGCCCCCGAACACTGTGGCCCTGGTATTCCCCTTGGAGCAAGGCACTTGCCCTGGCACTACCATCCAGCCAGAACTCTGGAAGCCCCTCTGCCCCTCTCATTCACCTCCCACATCTGATTAGTTATCAGATCCTGTAGATTCTGTCTCTCAGCTATGTCTTCAACCCAAATCCTGCTTCTTACTTACAATACCACCATCTGGGTTCAGACCTTCACGGTTTGTCATCATTTCTACCATCGTTGCCTCACTGGTCCCCCTTCCCCTGCCCCCCTTCACTCATCGTCCACCCTCCCACTTGAACTACCTTTTTCCCATGAGAATCTGCTTCTGTGCTACCCCTAGTTAGAATCTTTGATAATTATTTATTTATTTATTTATTTTTGAGACAGAGCCTCCCTCTGTTGCCCAGGCTGGAGTGCAGTGGCACAATCTTGGCTCACTGTAACCTCTGCCTCCTGGGCTTAAATGATTCTTCTGCGTCAGCCTCCTGAGTAGCTGGGATCACAGGTGCCCACTACTTTCAATAATTCTTCAAAGCTTCAAAACAAAATTCAAACATCTTACTTAGCTCACCTCCCAAGTCTTTTCCTGATTGACCCCCGCTTATCCCTCTGGCCTCATCTCTTGGTTCTTCCGCACACCCAGGTGTGTAGGCTCCTCTCCCTCCCCTGACCTCATCACGGGCTTCTTACCTCTGTGCCTCCCCACTGCTGTTCTGGCCTTGGAAGTGCTTCCTCTGTTTGTTCATTTAGAATCTAAGTTCTAGGTAACACCTGCTTGTCCTTCCAAATTCAGCTCAGGTCCCAACTCCCAGGAAGCCTTCTCTGAGCCTGTATTCTGAATTAAATAACCTTCTTCTGGGCCCCTGGGCTTCTGAGGCATTCCCCCAACACAGAGCTGAGCAAGAGTGCTATAGTAATTGTTTCCCAGCTGCCTCTGTCTTAAACTGGAATTTGTCCCCCACTTCTGGGATAGGATCTGATGTGTAACAAGTGTTATGTAACCAATTGTGCAGCAGGGTTGCCAATTCATGCAGGTACCATTTGACATATAGGTTAACACACCATGATTTAATTTGGTCTATAAATAACTGGATCATTTTTATTTTTCTCTGTCCCCATCCATTGGCTACTGGGAACATTTTCATGAAATGGCTCATCCGGGTTAAAGCTTACCCCACTCCAAAATTTAAATTATTTCTCTTTTATTTTATTTTTATTTATTTATTTATTTTTGAGACGGAGTTTCGCTCCTGTTGCCCAGGTTGGAGTGCAATGGAGCAATCTCAGCTTACTGCAACCTCTGCCTCCTGGGTTCAAGCGATTCTCCTGCCTCAGCCTTTCAAGTAGCTGGGATTACAGGCATGCAGCACTGCACCAGGCTAATTTTGTATTTTTAGTAGACACAAGGTTTTACCATGTTGGTCAGGCTGGTCTCAAACTCCTGACCTCAGGTGATCTGCCCGCCTCGGCCTCCCAAAGTGCTGGGATCACAGGCATGAGCCCACATGCCCGGCCTCAATTATTTCTCTTTTATAATCACTTGTGTAAGTCACTTGATGATTTTTACTCATGTAATCACTTGATGATTCTAATTGCTTCTCTTGTATAATCGCTCACTCTCTCAGATGGCCTTGCCTCCCTCTGGCTTCTTTCCCTAAGATGGCATCTGATGTTGGGGGATGGGGAGTGTGGCTGTTTCATTCTGTGGCCGTTGAGGAAGAGAGGGCCCCTGGGCTCCTGCAGGCATGAAGGCATCTGCTTTGTGGTATCTGCTGGCCTCTGGTGTAAAGTCCCTCATCTGCCCGGCTGTTGCTTGTCACGCCTGTCTGGGAGTCCAAAGTCTATGGCTGTTGAGTTCATAGTCTGCTCAGTTCCCGTGAGCAAGCAATCATCCTCGGGGTGCTGGGGTTGACTGGGCCTCCCCTCATTTCCCGTTGACTGCGGATACCCTCATATTCCCAATAGGAAAAAAATCAATGACTGCGGTCACAAGACACAGTTGTTGAAGCTTTCATCAATGCTCCCTAAAATACTTTCTGATTCTCAGACTCTCTTCTAAATATTCACAACAGGAAACATTTCGTCCAGCCTTACCTTCTGTGGATGATTCTGAAAACAGGTGTCAAAACTGATATGCCCTCCTCCAGAAATGCTGCTCTGTTGCTTCAGCTGAGCCTCCCTGATAGAGAAAGTCCGCCCATCAACAACATGTGTGTTGCTATCAGGTCCCCACGTCCTCTTCTAAGAAACACTGAAAACTTCCTGTTCCCAGGGGAAAAGATTTCACCTCACATTCCCAATAAAACCTAGTAAATAGAGGTGTGAGTCATTTCATGGAGTCCTCTGAAGAACACGTCAATGAATAAAGGCTGTTTTGTGAGTCATCGAGTTACACTGCTAGACGTGAACCATCGAAAGCAGTTTCCACCAAGGCAATCTGAGCGATGCGTCAAGCATTTCCTCTTCCTCCAGAGCATGTGTGACGGGAAGTTCGTGGCCTAGCGTGCATGGCGCTGTGCTTGAACATTTGCTCCAGGGCCTTTTGCTGCCCCTTCATCCTTGGCTTCCCACTCTAGTTGTGGGTCCAAGATGGCCTTGACAAGGGCTTCACAGAGAAGGTAGAGGAACAAGACCAAGAGAAATGGCAGGAGGTGGAAAATTGTGGAATTAAAAAAAAAAATTAATGATACAGAGGTGAAGTGAAGGAAATGGTTGGAAACATCATTTCCTTTTGGCTCTTTCTTGGCCCTCTGAGTAGGCCCAGATTAACCCCTGGCATCCCACCTCCCATGTGCCCACTGTGTCACACCTGTGTGACACTTGAGGACTTGGTAGTTAAGATCCATTTGGACACCCCAAAGAGGAGAGCGTGGAGATAACAAGGAAATGTTGAAAGACCCATATGTATGTGGGATTAGAACTGATTTTGGAACAGGCCTTGCGTTTGAATCCAGAGATCCAATAGATCATATCTAGATGTGTCAAAATGCTTGGAGGTAGGAAGAAAGGGAACTTAAGAGAGAAGCAGTGGCGTGGGGCCAAGAGAGGGACATTGCTCAAGATAGGCAGAGAATTGCACTTGAAGAAGTGCCCTAGAGCTCTGGATGTGGGTTAGGAGGGTAGCATGGCCAGTGTCTCAAAGCTGTTTGTCCATCCAGAGGAGCGCAAGGCCGGCGTCATGTGCTACATTTGCCCAGAGCCCCATGCTCAGAAGAGCCCATGCTTGGTTCAATGCTCTCTTGTCATCATTTTGAAATTCTTAATTTTTGAACAGGGGCTTGCCATTTTCATTTTGCACTGGGTCCCACAAATAATCTAGCCAGTCCTGGATGGGGGTATTTAGAACTTTGTCTGCACATGCCAGATGAACAGCCTGGGACTTGTGACAGACTGACCTCCCAGCTGCCCGTGAGCAAGGAAAGAGAAATTTTTGGCTACTACCGTTCGAGGAATTTCAACTTGTACATATTCAATGAGGAGGATGCTTGAGGAGGATGCTTGAGAAGGATACCTTTTCAGTTTCGTATCATGTCAAGGGCTTCTGGCAGTGGAGGGTGACTGTGCTGACAGTAGAAGCCATCTTTAGCCTAGATTTGGATGGACTCATTTTAAAGAATTCCAGAAGGTACATCCTTTGCAGAAAAGCCCCCCAAAGCAATATTAGCAAGATTGCTTTAAAGTGTTTAGTTTTATGTACTTAATATTAACAAATAAATACAAAAGCATATATTTGTGGTCTACTTTTTTTCCTTTTGTTACTAATTTTTAGTGGCTTGATGTTATGAAATGACTTTCCAGGAATTTGTTCTTTATTTATAACCTTATGACCGCAAGAAATAAGGAGATAATGGCTTGAATTGCAACATGAAAAATTAAGACATTCACATAATTGGAATATTCAAAATACTTAGAAATAGATGTAGCAAAACTCCCCAAAACTCACCAATTTCCTCGTACTTTCAATGTCTCATGCACGCGCACGCACACACACACGCACCCTCTCTCTCTCTCTCCCCCACTAAGTGAAACAGGTATATATTTTTTTCTTACAAAGCACAGTCTAATTAGACATGGGCACAACTCTTTTCCCTATACAAGTGAAACCAACTTATCTGTCATATCTTCAGTGCCTAGCACAGTGTTAAATCAACATTTGTTGCATAAATGAATGAAAAGTACTTAACTGAAAATGAAGAAGATTCTCCATGGTTTCAGTGCCAAATGTTGAAGTGATTTCAAAGGATCAGTTAGTACCATGCACTGGTGGAATGGTGTTGGTATGCCTAAGGGGACACATAGGAATGGCCTACAGGTATACACAGGGACAGATGGGCAGGGCAGATATTGGGGAAAATGATGAAGAAGAAAAGTTTCTCTTTGGGATCTTCAGCTTCACCATTTGGCTCCATTTTCCCCCCAACTCCTCTTCTCCTGAAGCTACATCTCTTTCTAGCCCCCCTTTCCCAGGACCTATGCTTTTTATCTGCTTCTTTTCTAGTGAAATAAGAAAAGCCCAGTACCTGATAAAGTATGCATAGCTGCTACCATGTTTTGAATGAGCTCCTGAAGAGTGTTAATATTTTAATAGAGGAAAAAGGAATGGATTACAAACTGTGGCATTCCCAGAATTAAGAAGCACTATAGGAATTGGGGGTGTGGGAGAAGAGACATTTCTGGTCCTCACAGGTAGAAATCACTCTTCTTTAAAAACAAGGATCACTCCTCTTTGAATAGAACTGTTCAAATGGGAGGTGAAGGGCATTGTTATAGGAACTGCCATACGTTTTCCTCCTTTTTGTTTTGAAACAGGGCCTCACTTTGTTGCCCAGGCTGAGGTGCATTGGCACAAACACAGCTCACTGCAGCCTCAACCTCCCAGGCTCAAGTGATCCTTTTGCCTCAGCCCCCCAAATAGCTGGGACTGCAGGTACACACCACTGCCCAGCTAATTTTTGTATTTTTAGTAATGACGGGGTTTCGCCATGTTGCCCAGGCTGGTCTTGAACTCCTGACCTCAAATGAGAGGCCTGCCTCAGCCTCCCAGAGTGCTGGGATTACAGGCATGAGCCACCACACCTGATCCATTTCCTCTTTTTTACATGCCACAAATAAATTCAACCTACACAGAGAGAGACGGAGATGCAGAGAGAAGCAAGTGACACAGGACTCAGAGGTGACTGATCCAGCTGAAAAATCACGTCTAAATTCCAAGCCATGAGCAAGGCTCTGCTCTTCCTTTCCAGGGGACAGAGGACAGGCCTGGGTGAGCCAAGGTGAGACAAGCACTTGTGGCTGTCTGACCGCTCTGCTGGGCTCTCTCAGGCCAGGCCCAGCATATCTGGTCCCATTCTGGTCTGTTCAGACAGCCAGACCAAGACCACATTTTAAATTTGTCTTTGGCTTGTCTTTTATGCTCAAGGTATAAGCTCCCAAGCCAAGCCATCCTCTTGGTTTTGGAGGAAATTGGCAGTCCTAGCTGACAATTAACCAACCAAGCAGCATTGACTGAGACCTGCACCCAAGGCCCAGAGGAGGGTCCGTGAAGTACACAAAGACAAAGAAAAGGAGCTAGCACCCTACTGGGGATGTAGACACAGGCACATAGAAAGGTAACATCCAGGCATGGCGGCTCACACCTGTATTCCCAGCACTTTGAGAGGCCAAGGCAGGAGGATTGCTTGGAGCCGGGAGTTCAAGACCAGCCTGGGCAACACAGTGAGACCCCATCTCTACAAAATATTAAAAAATTAGCCTGGCATGGCACACACCTGTAGTCCCAGTGACTCAGAGGAGGCTGGGGTGGGAGGATCATTTGAGTCCAGAAGGTTGAGACTACAGTGAGCTATGATTGCGCCACTGCAGTCTGGGCATCAGTGCCAGAGTTTGTCTCTAAAAAATAAATAAATTTTTTTAAAAGAAAGGTAACTAACAAAAAGGAGCAGAATCTCACAATTCTGGCTTCTGCTGAGAAAGAGATCTCATTATTACCGTCTTTAAAAAGCAATCAAATTTAATTGTTCCAAAGGTTGCAGTAAATAGCTAAAGAGAAATGGCTCCAGATTTCCGCTCACCCCCAGTCAGGTTTTGCATATTTCCTCAGGAAGTGCCACAAACTCACTCTCCAATTGTCCAAACAAGTCCTTCACTTTAGTACACAAAACAATATATACACATTGTGTGTGTGTGTGTGTGCGTGCGCCTATGATAAAATACTTCTTTACCCCACCAAGAATTTTTTGTCGTTGTTGACATTGTCTCTTAAAACATAAAGAATCTGGCTGGGCACGGTGGCTCATGCCTGTAATCCCGGAACTTTGAGAGGTCGAGGCAGGCGGATTGCTTGAGCTCAGGAGTTCCAGACCAGCCCCGGCAACATGGTCTCTACCAAAAATACAAAAAATTAGCCAGGCGTGGTGGTGTGTGTCTGTAGTCCCAGCTACTTGGGGGGCTGAGATGGGAGATCACTTGAGCCTGGGAGGCAGAGGTTGCAGTGAGCTGAGATTGTGCCACTGCACTCCAGCCTGTGCAACAGAGTGAAACTCTGTCTCAAAAAAAAAGAAAGAAAGAAAGAAAAAGAAAAAAAAACATGAAGAATCTTTACTACATAATTTTGAACTTTATAAACCATATATTTATCCACATTCCTCTTAGCCATGGTGCTGAGCAGAGAGTCATTACTCAATCGAGGAAGTTGTCATTTTTTTTTTTTTTAGATGGAGTCTCCCTCTGTCACCAGGCTGGAGCGCAGTGGTGCGCTCTCGGCTCACTGCAACCTCCGCCTCCCTGGTTCAAGCGATTCCCCTGCCTCAGCTTCCTAAACAGCTGGGATCATAGGCACACATCACCACATCCAGCTAAATTTTTTTTAAGACCATGTTTCCCTGGCTGGTCTTGAACTCCTGGGCTCAAGTGATCCACCTGCCTTGGCCTCCCAAAGTGCTAGGATTACAGGCATGAGCCACCACGCCCAGACTTATTTCTGTTTAGATCCTTTACCTGGGACAGAATGAAGAGGTTGAAAATGAGTGCATTTGAGGGTAGGGCTGAGGAAGCTTTGGAAAACTGAATCCAAATCCTGGCTTTGTGACTCTGCAGTGGGCCCTGTGACTCAGTCCTCCCCAGGACTCCCTCAAGGTCAGCCTGGGGCTCATCTGAGCTTTTATCTTCTTAGGGTAATTAGTAGTTCCAGGGACATCAAGCAGCCATTGAATGAGCGTTTCAATTGGAGCGAAGAAGTTATGTACAGACGTGCAGAAACGCATTAATCAGACGTTTTCAGCAACCAAAAAGGGTTTTGTCCCTTCCACTGTTCATATTACTCTTTCAGCTTAATCTCAAATACTCAAAGCTCCCAACTCTGTCTTTTTTCCCAAATCTAAATTAGTCAAAGCGTTCCCAGTTGCCCAATGCAGGACAACCAAGTCAACCAATGGGAGTAGGGGGAGGGGACTGGTTATTGTTTCACTAACAAGCACTGGTTTCAGTATTTCATTAAAGTCAAACAACAAGAGTAGCTGGGTGATCTTTCCCCGTCATCTTTTTGGACCATTAATCAATTGTTAAGTAACCATCTGTGTAATCAGGACAAACTACAACCTATCTGGTCTCCAATTTTCTTAAGTATAAAGTGAGAGGGCAGAATACACGCTGTCTACCATCACTTCCGGTTCTGAAAATACTTCTCCTAATTTTCAGCAGTGTGTATAGTGTGTTCTGTTGTAAACCAAAGGGCAAGGGCATGTACTTGGAAACGTGAGTTAGAGAGCCCTGATTCTGAAAACAATGAGAATACTTAGGAGAGACAAGAAAGATGGCGACAGAGACCCACAGCCTGATAGGTAGATGAAGATCAGGAGTTTGAGACCAGCCTGGCCAACATGGTGAAATCCTGTCTCTACTAAAAATACAAAAATTAGCCGGGCATGATGGCGGGCGCCTGTAGTCCCAGCTACTTGGGAGGCTGAGGCTCGAGAATCGCTAGAACGTAGGAGGCAGATGTTGCAGTGAGCCGAAATTGCACCACTGCACTCCAGCCTGGGTGACAGAGTGAGACTCTGTCTCAAAAGAAAAAAAAAAGATGGAATCCCTAATATGGAGGGGCTTAAGGTGATGACAGGTGAGGAGGAAAAGCCGACATGGAGGAAAGCCACTGCAGGGCAGGGAGGGAAGACGTCAGTCTTGGTAGCCAGACAGGAACTGTCCCTAAGAAGGGAAAGAATGTCATGAAATGCAGGTTATAGCTTGAGAACGTGAGAAGGAGAGCAGTGCTGATGGATCCTGAAGTTTCCTATCTCTTGGTTCCTGTAGAATGAGTCCAGTTGAGGAGAGCTGAGAAAGAATTCTTGGGCAGCATAACCTAGGAATGTGCACTTTATGCTGGAGAAAGAGGGAATGGCCAGTCAAGAGCACAAGAGAACCAGGCAGAAATGACTTTGCCTCCTTGGTGTTCAGAGGATTTGAGAGAAAGCTCTAGTTTTGTCAGAGTAAAAGCAAGTTTCAGCCCAGCTGGGGGGATGGTGAGGGTGGTATCAGTGAGGACCCAACTGCTGGATGGAGCAGCACAGTGGTGCTGGTGACAGGATGCCCATCGTGTTAGCAAAGCCTGAGTGCCAGGCATGTCATACAGGCCTCTTTGGGTCACCAGTAAGAGAAGCCAGCTCCAATTAGCTGGAGCAGTGCCAAGCAGCCAGCTCCTGAAAGCTCTAAGAGATACTATCAGGCCTTGGCTTCTCTCTCTCTCTCTCTCTCAGCTCTAGTTCCTCATACACTGGCTTCAGTGTCAGGCCAATCCTCTCTGCAGAGTGGCCTGTGACAGTCTCAGGACCATTCCTCAGCACAGCAACCCCAGAGGAACAACAGAGCAGCCCTGTCACTCCAGAAGAAGCTCTAGGAATGAGAGTCGGAATGAGGTTGATCCTTGAGCTAGTCATGATAGGATGGAGTATGTTCATTAGCCTGAGTGGATCATGCTCTGCCTTGAAGCTGGGGAAGGAGGGAGCAGGGGTGGGGTGGAGTTGGCCAGCCATTCTCAGATAGAACTAGAGTTGCCACGATGTGATTCTCAAAAGGACCATCAGGGAGCTGTTGCCAGGAGAACGGGGAATTGAATGTGGGGCAGGCAGTGGCAAGAGATGTCCATCGACCCAGCTTGTACCCACAACTAGCCTGACTTGTATGTAGGAAACATTCAGGGACTGCCACAGACAGAAATAGCTTGCACATTCCCTCACTAAATCCAAGCTGTATGGGTGAACTGTTACGAAGCCACAAGTTTCCAGGAGAGGCAAAAGGAAAAGGTGGCCATGGGGGGGTGGTGCTGAAATGAATCAGAAACAGGATTCTGAGGGGATTTTTTTTTGAGTCTATTCTATTACAATACCATAATCCCTTCTGGTATGGTTTGTATGCCTGTACTAAAAATTAACTCCAGAGGGGTCACAATCCCTTATAGCCCATGCTCTCACTTAAACCATCCACACTTCTGCCCCCAGAGGACAAAGATCTAAATCATCATGACCTACCAGGTCCTGCTACACTCCAGCCTCACCCTGGACCACACTTCCTGTTATACGCAGCATGTCAGTGACTTGGGCCTCCTTTCAGTCCTTCAAATGTACCATGCTGCCTCTGACCACAGTACCTTTGCACAGGACCTCTTTCCCACCTACCATCTTTCCTCCATCTTCATCTGCTTAACTCTTCTTCTTTCTTTATATTCAGCCCAGTCGTCGCCTCCTCAAGTGACCTCCCCGGCTACAGACGTAGCCTCTCAAAGCCCGGGTACCAGGCATCATCATTGTAATTTCCCATTCATTTTTGTGATTCTTAAATTCTGTCTACCTCTACCACTAGACCGTAAGGCCCATGGCAGCAGAAACTGTGATTTTTCTTTTCTTTTCACCATTAAGTTGCTTGCATGGTTCCTGGAATTTAAATATTTATTGAATGAATAAATGAATGAAGATGTTTACAATCTAAGTGAGACACAGTGACCCAAACACAATGGCTGTGCACATCATAAGCATTCAATTTCAGGGTCGATTTCAAAATATTTAATAACCTATGTGGTGCAATCATCAGCCAATTGGAACAGGTACTGGTATGGCTGTCCTCATATTGGGTCAGCAGATCAGCCCTGAAATAAATGATGTGTGAACGTGCTTTGAAGCCTCAACAGGTGATAAAACGTAACATACTTTGGTGGTTACAAAACAACTCAGAAATGCAAAAACTGTACAACTTCATTTTTAAAAGAATGGAATTTAATTTTGTTTATTGAGCCCCCATTCTGTTGCTTAGTCACTTCAGAGTAAATCCAGGCAGGATTTTATCTGTTGATTCAGACGTGTCCCTCCCCACTCATGTCCCTGGAGTTGCGTCTGAGTTCTAGGGTGCTAACATAGTGCCACCTGTTCAAAGGATCAGGTCCCTGATTGTCTTCGTATATCCAGGCTGACATCTGCCAACATGCTCCCTCTTCCACTGGGTCTCTGCCCCACCTGGGCATTGGCTGAGATGGCCACATTTCTTCTGGTCTCTGGGAGTGGGCCAGGCAGTCGCAGTTGGCTCTTCTTTACAGGTTGCCTGACCCTCTCTGTTATCTGCTTGTCTTTTTTAGAGAAGGAGAGATGGTAAATTTTTGGATGCCCCACAGTAAGGACACAGGAGACTTGGCGGGGCTGTCTCAGACCTTCCCTGTGTGGATTGGCCAAGCTGCATGCTCACCTGCCTGTGGCTGTGCCCCACAAGCATGACACAGCTTTGCCAACAAGCCAGGCTCCTGGGACAGAAGCACAGCTCTCCTCTACAGTCCATTAACCCACCTAGGGGCTCCACCATACCCTACATCCCTGCAACGTCTTCCCTGCCTGCCCTATGGTCTGGATTACTTCATTGGAGAGCAAAACCTCATTCTCATCTGATCATTCCTTCTTCTAACTATGTCATTTATGATGCCAACTGTATGTCCTAAGTTCCTCAAGGCCTTGTTTTTTGAGACAAACTTTTTCATTTAAACTCTTATCTCTGCTGTGAGACTCAAAACCTATTTTGAAATCCAAACCTGAGTGTGGCTTTATTTCATTCTCTCTGCATTTCTGCTCTAAGTTCTCGACCTTGAGGACAGTCAAAATAGAGCCCCATGCTGCTGTCTGACTGCACTGGGGGTGGCAGAAAATACCAGAGACAAACCATTTAATAAGATTAGGCCTCTTATTAAAACAAAGACAAAACCATTTAATAAGATTATACCTCTACATGATTATTACATTATTATTATTATGTTGATAACAACTTGCTGAATAAATACATAGAAAGTGTTAGTTTAAAAGAAGGCATTTAGGCCAGGCACAGCGGCTCATGCCTGTTACTCCAACATTTTTGGAGGCCAAGGTGGGAGGATTGCACAAGGCCGTAAGTTTGAGACCAGCCCAGGCAATACAACTGGACCCCATCTCCATAAAAAAGAAGAAAAATTTAAAAATTAGCTAGGCGTGGTGGTGCATGCCTGTAGTCCCAGCTTCTCAGGAGGGTGAGGTGGGAAGATCACTGGAGCCCAGGAGCTCAAGGTTACAGTGAGCCGTGATCATAACACCACACTCCAGCCTGGGCAACAGAGGGAGACCCTGTCTCAAAAAAAAAAAAAAAAAAAAGAAAAAAAAGAAAGAAAAGAAAAGAAAAAGGAGACATTTAAATTAGTAGATGAAAGGTCAGGTATGCTTTATAAAAAATTCAAATTTTACTGTTTCTGTATTGAATGTAAGCTTCCACTTACTTAATGTGGACATTTTCTCACTTAATGTCCTTCCATTTCTTTTTAAATCTGATGATTTTAGATGAGAAAAGTGAAACCCAAAGAAGTTTGATGACCAGCTTGTGTAATCCTGTCAGTAAGGGACAGGATAATAACAAGGACCCAGATACCCTGGCCTCCAGTCCAGAGCTCTTCCCATGGCAGTCCAAAACTGGAAGGGGCAGGAGAAAAGATGAGTTGAGGTTGAAATATATGACACTGGGGCTATTCTGTTGGCTTAGCTGGCCTGCTTCATCAGAGAAGCAGTGTCAACAGTGTGATATTTTTGTATTTTGGCTGTCGGGCTGCTTGCATTTGTCTGGGTTCTTTGTGACAGTTTTCATTTAGCAATGCCTTCTTATTAGCAGAGCTTGGTCTACAACCGAGCCATGTTTGCACTCCAATTTACATCAGAATGAAGCCTCCTGGATGGGAAAGCATGGACATTGTAGACGAACGAGCTGGGCGGCCAGACTCCCAGAAGATAGCCTGGAGCTGCCAACCTCCTCCGCGCCGGCCAACACCCACCAATCAACCACGTTTGGAAGGCAAGTCCTCCCAGTTGCGGGGTCCAGAAGGAAATTCAAGATCTACCTCAGTTTTAAACTTAGCATCCCTGATTGTCTACTAAAATTAACTGTTTCTGTGATCTTCAGAGTTGCCCAGAATTCAGGCATCTTCTGACAAGCCAGGTCCAGTCTCTGTGGGCAGAGCGGAGATGGAGTTCAGGGAGGACAGAGAAGTCTTTCTTGCTCAAACTTGGATCTGTGGTGGGGCAGTGGGAGGTGCTTAGAGCTGTTTCGGCCCCACACTGGTGTAGCCCCAAGCCCTTCTGCCAACCCTGGGACAACCCTAATCACCTTCCATTCCTGTTCAAAGACCCAAGTGTGCCTTCTGGAAGGCCAGATCTCAGAAGAGAGTGGACCTAGTGGGAGGTTTAATCGAAATCTGCCAACCCTAGGCAGAACTGTCTACAAACAGGCCCACATGAGACGGGTAACCCAGCTGGGAGTGACTGAAGATAGTGGGATGGTGGCTCCTTGGCTGGGATGGGGTGCCCTGCCTGAGGAAAGGGAAGAACGTGTTCGCCCGGAGGTTAGGCGATTTGATCAAGAAAGCTCTAAACTGGTTGTGGAGGAGGGAGAAGAATGCTCAGAAAAAAACTTGTGAAACCGGTTAGTGTGGAGGATGCAGGAGCCACTTGAGAGGCAGAATGAGCACAGGAGAGGCCTAGAGTTTCCCTGGAAAGGAGCCCAGAACCGCGCCTTAGAGCCTCAGTGGATGCCCTCCTGGCACCCAGAGCAAGGGGAAGAAACAAAATGGATTCAAGGCCGTGAATCCATGGGCATCACTGCAATTGTAGCAGCGCCGCATGGCATGCTGGAAGAATTGGGGTCCAGCTCAGTGGACCATGGGAGGGCCTGACCAGAGCTCAAGGCAAGAGCTCCCATCATGAGCACCTCAAATGCACCTGGTTGCAGCTGAACCATCCTCTTCTCCCTGTTCACCCTACACTCTGTCTTGGGAATAGCACCAACACACACTCAGCCACTAAGCCAGAAATCAGTCCTTTTCTTTCCTCTTTGTCCCCAGAGCTGGTCAGTCACTGTGACCCACTGGTGTCTCTTTAATCTCTCTCCTCTACATCCCCATGACCACTTCCTTATTTCAAGGCCTCATCATCTTTTGCCTGGCCTCTGTCCCGGCCTCCCAGCAGATTGTCCTGTCCCCAGTTTTCTATATTATCACGGGGGAAGCAAAATTGATCTTGTCATTCCTTGTTTATAAAATCCTTCGCGAGCTCCTCATTGCCATCAGGGTGAAATCTGAATGGCCTTGGCACGGCATTCAAGGCTTTTCGCGACTCCATCCCTGCCCATCCTCCTAGCCTCATTTCTTCTCCCTTGGCTGCAGACCCTCTGTGCTTCAGCCATTCTGAACAGCATGCAGGTCGCCCAGACATCCAAGCACACCACGCCTTCTCCTGCCTCTGCATTTGCTACTACCCCTGCCCAACAGGTCTTCCCACCCACAGCCCCTGCACGATCTCAAATGCCTGGTGGTCCTGCAGGACTCAGTTCATACACTACTTTCTCAGAGAGAAGTCCCTGACCCATCTCCTGCTCCTCACCTGGAGTGGAAACCCCTCCTCTGGGCTTCCTAGCCTCCTGGTTTGCCTCTGTGGGCCCTTCCTTACACATTCTCCACAGACCCCTGGCCCTGGGTAGCCTTTGTGGGTATAAGAATGCTGGCACAGAGATCCAGCTTTCCCCGAGTCATGTTCTCAGTGCAGATCCCCGTGGTAGAAACTCAGTTCCACCTGCTGACCATTTTTCACAGGGAGACAAATTCTTTCTCCTCCCCAGGTGTTGTCACCAGTGACAAGCCCAGTGGTGGCAGGTACTCAGCTTTTGGGCAGGCTCCTCAACAGCTGGCGGCCAGTAGGGATACCAGGATAGGAGTGAATCAGCCAGACCTCCCCCACCATCATGGGCAGCCACAGGCCATGCAGATCATCCCCTCCCAGGGGAAGGGCCTGGTCTGGGAAACTCCCCACCGGGCCTACTAGGTTTCATCTCCCCAGTCACAGATCATTATAAGCCATAATAATCATCATAAACCATCACTGATCATCACAAACCATCATAAGCCACTGCTTCCCAGGAGTGAGCAGGGGCACAGAAAGAAGCTGGACGGCCTCCTCCTTCACTTTCTTTCTGGGAGTGGTACGGTCTTTCCCATCTGTGGAAATATCAGAAGTGGGAAATAAGTGTGTCCACCACCCTAGCACCCATGGCCTAGGTTTCCTCCTCCCCTTAATCTCTTTATTGCTGGGTCTCATCATGGTGCCTAGCACATAGTAGTTGCTTAATACATGTTTGCTGACTAATAGAATACTTGAACATCCAGCTACTTGTGCAGCAAAACAGTTAAGAACATGGGGTATTCTGAAATCAGGCAGCCTGGGTTCGAAGTCAGCCTCCATCCTTTATTGTGTGACCTGGAGAAAATTGCTTAACCTCCCCGAGATGTGTTTATTTATCTGAAAAATGATGATAATAATAACAGCACCTATTTTCTAGGGTTTTGAGAATTAAGTGATTTAATATATGTAAACCAATCAGACAAGTGCTTGGCATACAGTAGATGCCCAGTTAGTGACAGTCTCTTGGAAGGAGCATTGCAGATAGGATCCAACTTGCTGTTCCCAAAGTCAAGCAGTCCAAGAGGAAATTTTCTTTGTAAAAGGGAAAAAGAAATTTGATTAACTATACATGCATAGAACCCTAGCAGAATAATCAATGCATCACATTACCCTTTGGTGGCTGTTCGTTTAGATATTCTGGAAGACTACACACTCAAATTCCCTGTGTTCAGCAATCTCCCTGGGAGGGTTGAAAAATGAACGTATTAATATGTATATGTAAAACTATTTTTTTAAAGAGCAAACCATATTAAGGCAAAATGCCAAAATAGTGGGACTATTCTCATTAGAGGAATAAAATTTAGAATTTGCAATTTGAAACATGGAAGCATCTTTGTTGCAGAGTCATCTCAAGAGAAAAATGAGTGGATTGAATAACTGTGGCTGAAATATGGTATTTTTCTCTTTAAAATAATGTAGCGGAATCCCAGTCTGAGCCTGATCTGTGCCCACTCTGAGATTTATTCACATTTGGCAATGGTGGCTAAACAGGGGGGGCCCTTATAGGATATATTTGTTTTGGTTTGCATATTAGTCCATTTTCATGCTGCTGATAAAGACATACCCAAGACTGGGTAATTTATAAAGAAAAAGAGGTTTAATGGACTCACAGTTCCACGTGGCTGGGGAGGCTTCACAATCATGGCAGAAGGCGAAAGCCACGTCTTACATGTCAGCAGGAAAGAGACAATGAGAACCAAGCAAAGAGGAAACCCCTTATAAAACCATCAAATCTCTTGAGACTTATTCACCACCATGAGAACAGCATGGGACAAACTGTCCCCACGATTCAATTATCTCCCACCAGCTCCCTTTCATAACACATGGGAATTACGGGAGCTACAATTCAAGATGAGATTTGGGTGGGGACACAGCCAAACCATATCTGTTTGGTTTGGGCTTTTTTATTTTTGAAATTTATATTTTTTAAATTGGCAAATAATAATTGTGTATATTTACAGGGTACCGTGTTGTGTTTTGATCTCTATATACATTGTAACAAGGGGATATATTTTAATAAGGGGGAGAAATTAGAGTATCTTGCTAGGGGACAACTCACCCTGAAGAGAGGGAGCTCCTTTGTACACGTCTGGCCAGAGATCAACATGCTCACATCAGTGGTAGGGTGGGGATGGCTCATGCCATGGGTCAGACAGCCTTTAGTCTCCCGGCACGTGGGGATCCAGCCTAATTCGTGGTAAGGGGGCTGCCATCAATGAGAAAATACAAGTTAGAAGAATGAGACAAGTTTGGTGCAAGGCATCTACAACCTTGACACCCACATCCCAAGCAACAATCAGACATGGTGTGTTTCCAGCCAGTTCCAGCAGCCTTGATGCAGGCACCAGGTTGTATTGGCTGCCGTGGAGGGAGCTTTGGCAGGCACTGTTCAGAAGACATGGTGCTCCAGAAATCACGAGTGGCACAAGAGCAGAGCTGAAGCCACACAACTCCAAGAGGATAAGTTCCTAGACGACACAAGAGGCCCTTCTAGGGATTCTCAGAACTATTTGGAAGAACTGGAGGCATGCCCGAGGAAGCTGGAATTCCCTCCAGGGAAAGCAGAGCTGCTATACTTTTATGTTCCAAAAAGTTTCATGCAGGGAACCACGCTATTTTTCCTCAAGATAGTATGGGGAGCAGAAGTGTCAATAATGTCAGCCAAATGGAGCTTTGACCATCAGTGGTCAGGAGACCTTAGAACATGGAAATTCTGGGTTAGGCTCCACCATCTGAGGCCTTCCATCCAAATCAACATTAAAGACTGCAACTAATACCAGCTGCCAGATTTCCAACTCTTTCTCCTCTCAGGAGTCCCTGTTTATAAGCAGATGCCTCACCTTTTGCCTGAATGTCTTTGGATAGAAATATTCAGTAATCATCAAGGTGATGAAATGAGATTGGAACATTCCAGACACAAATCAATGTACATAATACTTAAAATCCTTGGACTTGAAATGAGGGAAGGGCAGGCAGGCCTGTTTGCTGGCATTGAATACATTGTTACCTGGTCTGTTATCCAAGAATCTGTGCTTTATACAACTCAAAAACAAAAATCCCAGTTAGGAAATGGACAAAGGACATCAATAGACATCTCTCTGAAGAAGATACACAAATGGCCAAAACACACATGAAAAGATGTTCCATATCACCAATCAGGGAAACATAAATCAAACCACAATAAGGTGCCACTTCACAACAGATGGGTGGATGAACACAATATGGGCTGGCCTATCCCTACAATGCAATGTCATTCTGCTGTGAAAGGAAGACAGCCCCAACACTGACACACGCAGATGGATCTTGAAGACGTTATGCTAAGTGAAACAAACCAGACGCCAAAGGACAAATATTGTACCATTCCACTTATGTGAGGAAGCTAGAGTAGTCAAGTTCATAGAGACAGAAGGTCTCTATGAAGGTAGAGCAGTGGTGGCCAGGGGCTGGGGGAGGCAAGAGTGGGGAATGACTGCTCAACGAATGCAGTTTAAGTTTTGCAAGATTAAAAATTTATGGAGATGGATGGTGGTGATGGTTGCATGAGTATATAAAGGTGCGTAATGCCACTGAACTGCACACTTGAAAATAATTAAAACAGCCGGGCACAGTGACTCACGCCTGTAATCCCAGCACTTTGGGAGGCTAAGGTGGGTGGGTCACTTGAGGTCAGGAGTTCGAGACCAGCCTGGCCAACACGGTGAAACCCTGTCTCTATTAAAAATACAAAAATTAGCCAGGTGTGGTGGCAGGTGCCTATAACCCCAGCTACTTGGGAGGCTGAGGCAGGAGAATCACTTGAACCCAGGAGGTGGAGGTTGCAGAGAGCTGAGATCACGCCATTGTGCTCCAGCCTGGGCAACAAGAGTGAAACTCTTGTTTCCCAGAAAAAAAAGAAGAAAATAAGTAAAACGGCAAATTTTGTGTTACATTTCTTTTATCACAATTTTGTAAAAAGAAAAATATATATGTATATACACATACTTACAGGCATATATATACATATATACATATGTAAAACACATAACACATACCTAGGTGTGTGTACATATGTAAACATATATACACACATACATAGGTGTGTATATATGCATATATTATATATAATGAGATTTGTAATATTCTAAGATTATGTCCTCTCTGCTATTTTGATATTGAAATGTCCTTTTTTCATGAAATAATCATGATAGTAGACGGTAATTGTTGTTTTTAATGTCTTGATAAACCAAAATATATATTGGCCTCCCAAGCCCTTTTCGAAAGGTTGCTGGTCTGTGACACCAAAGGCCTGGGAAGCACTTGGTTGCTGGCCTGGAGTCTCCGGGAGTCTCCCAGCCATGACGTTGTTCAGTTGAGGACGGTGGTTCTCAACCTTGGCTGCACACAGGCATCAGCCGTGGAGTTTTTAAAAGACTGACACCTTGGCCCAGCTCCAGGGATTCTAATGTCATGGGTCTGGGTGTCAGGACTTTAAAAGCTGGCCAAGGAGAAATAGGTGAGTGAGCTGGGGCAAGGAGCCAGACGGTGGCCATGTTTTTACTTTTTTGGGTTCTCCTAATCAAGTGCAAACTCGTCTTTCTTTGTTACTCCCAGAGTGGAAAATGGACCAAAGAAAAACAAACAGGAGTGGGAAAGGTCAGACAATGGAAAGAGAGAGCAGCAAAACATTTGTTTTAGAATGAATTCGCTTTTGGAAATGTATCTTATCAACCACCTTTTGTCTTTATACCACTTAGGCTTTGGAACTCCTTGACTCCTAATTAATTCTGTTTGAGAAAATCTCATTCTTTTCCTTATTTCATTTGTAAATAACTTTCCACAGGAACAGTACAACAACACGAGGAGAAAATCTCTCAAAACATGCCAAAGAGCCTTTGGTATTTCTCTTCATGCCGTGATTATGACATCACCCACAGTGTTTGGTCATCCAGAAATGTACTTCCTCTTGGCTTTTAGAATTCCTTGCATATTAAGATACGTTTCTAATTATATTCAAATAGAAACCAGATGTTTTGAACACTTTACTTTAAAATCTCTTCCTGAGTTTTATTTAGAATATTTTAGGAGGGGGTGGCATTCAGCTCACTCTTTCTCTACTTTTTCTGTGTATTCCCAAAGATTTCATATTCTCAAATATTTTTCCTGGGAATTTAGAAATCTGACTCCAAGAGAAAATTGTATGTACCAACTGACCTTTCACAAGGCTCAACTCTGAGTACTAAGCAAAGGAAAGGGTTAATTTTGTGGGTAGTGGTATTTCTGGAGTTTTCTGTAACATCCTTAGAATTAGAAAATAGCTTCCTAGTTGATTACCCTCTTGTCTCTGTCAAATCTTGGCTTTCACCTTTCTTATAAATGGAACAAGCCTTCTTTGTTGTAACACTCACCTTAACTCCTGCTGTATCTTGCCTCAAGCATGCTTGCTACTCATATAATAGGGAACTGCAAAATAATACGGGAACAATTAGCCTTTTAAATTTGTTTTGTTTTGTTTTGTTTTTTTGAGAGAGTCTCTCTCTGTCACCCAGGCTGGAGTGCAGTGGTGTGAGCAGAGCTCACTGCAACCTGGAACTCCTGGTCTCAAGCTATCATCCTGCCTCAGCCTCCTAAATAGCTTGGGCTGCAGGCATATATCACCACAACTGCCTAAGTTTTAAAATTTTTATAGAGCCAGGGGTCTCCCTATGTTTCCCAGTGTGGTTTTGAACTCTTGGCCTCAAGCAATCCTCTCACTTCGGCTTCCCAAAATGCTAGGATTATTATGGCGAGAGCCACCATATCTGGACCAATTACCCTTAACTTGGAATATAAATTTTCTTTTCCTCCTGGGATCTTGCCAGTAGGAAGGAAACACTACAAGTTCAAGACTACATATTAGCCTAGATTTGTTTAAGTCTTTACCGTGTCATGAACTATACTGAGTGTGAGCTTTTCACTCTCCACAGGGGCAGTTGCTGGGGTCTGGGTGTGAAGGGGTGTCCACCTAAGGTAGGACCAATAGAAACAAAGGTTTCCTGTGTTTTCAAAGGTCAAGACCACCGTCTTCTTTCTTACCCCCAACTAAGGTTGCTGAAAAGAAGTGGTCTGGGCCTGGGAAGGGACAGGAGACTGACTTCTGCCAGCCCAGCTCACCTGCCCAGAGGTGGCTTCACAGGAGGCAGGTCTGGAGAAGACACCTTTAGTTTGGTCTTTTTCCTTTACTTATGCGAGCCTTGTGCATAGAAAGGTACAGGAGACTTGAGACCATCGGCCTCTCTGGCTGGTGCGCAGGGTGGAATGAAATGTTTAAGTCTTACACTTCTTTTCTCATAAAATACGTCAGTTCAAAGGAAAAGGTCAGTCCCCAGCGGCATCTTCTGCCCACCTCATTCTTCCCTTCCCCTCTTGCTATAACTGGGATATCCCCTCCCTCTATAGGTTTTCTGCGTCTTCTGGGCCCAGCGAACTCACACTCCACCCTTGAGACCCGGGTCAAACAGCACCTCTTCCCTGCAACCTTCCCAGCTCCCACACTCAGCTAGCTGTTGCCACTTCCACGTCCCCACACCATTTGTACACACCTTTCTTTATATTTCATTTTCTTGTAATGTTATTTTTAAATTTATTTTATTTTATTTTTTTGAGACTGAGTTTCGCTCTATTGCCCAGGCTGGAGTGCAGTGATGAGATCTCAGCTCACTGCAACCTCTATGTCCTGGGTTCAAGCGATTCTCCTGCCTCGCCTCCCAAGTAGCTGGCGCGCCTGGCTAAATTTTGTATTTTTAGTAGAGATGGGGTTTCACCATGTTGGGCAGGCTGGTCTCAAACTTCTGACATCAAGTGATCTGCCCGCTTCGGCCTCCCAAAGTGCTGGGATTATAGGCATGAGCCACTGCACCCTGTCTTTGTAGTGTAATTTTTGGTTCATGGCTGTGAACCTCACTAGGTTGTGGACCCTCAAGTATGAGGAGAGAGCCTTTTCTTTGTGTCTCCTGGGCCAAGTGCAGTGGATTGACTGCTGGGAAAGGCTTGGTGTGGTGGAGTCACAACATATATTTGCTCAGGGAGGTGAGAGAGAGAGGGATGGTAAGGAGAGACAGAATCCTGGTGATTCTGCCTCTCCCTGTGTGACCTCCTGAGGTGAGAAAGAGAGGAGAAACCCAAGGCTGCTGGCTGGCACCTGCTGTGGCCCTCAGTGGTGTGAGTGACTGTACCTCATAGATCCCAAACACAAGTTAGCTACCGCATCTGGTGTCAGGACCAGCCTGGGCAACATAGTAAGACCCCCCCATAATCAAATCTCTAAAAAAAATTTTTTTTTAATTAGCCAGGTATGGTGTTGCATACCTGTATTCCCAGCTACTCGGGAGGCTGAGGTGGGAGGATCACTTGAGCCCAGAAGTTCAAGGCTGTAGTGAGCTGTGATCATGCCACTGCACTCCAGTCTGGGTGACAGAGCATGATCCTGCCTCTTAAAAAAATGGTGTAAATATTTGTAATAATATAAAAATTTGTAACATTTGTACAAAATTTCTTTTCTCCTCTGCTTTATTAGGACACAGTCAACCCCTCCAATCCCAGAGGTAAAGTGGCTCTTAGACTAAGAGAAAATAGAGTACTATAATTTATAGGCAACTTAAGAGTTTCTATTATATCAGTTTGGGCGTATATGCTCATTTGGGAACTCAAGCCCCCTGCAAACAGTTAGGAATGAAAGCCTCATTCCCTTTTTAGTTGCCATGAGCTGGCGGAAGGTAGGAGCAGGGGGACGGACTACAGAAACATTACTGCCCTCTTTCTCTAGAGGGAAAACAACAGAAAATACAACAATGTTCTAGAGACATGGTTTATCTAAAACACAGAACACTGGACCATGAGGTATTTTATCAGATGTGAGAGAGGGTGACACTCATTAGAGTAATCAGAACACACCTGACCACTTCAATCTTCAATCTTAAAGCAACTTCTGTTCTATGGACCGAGCGATGAGTTAGAATAACCAGCTGCTCTTAGCAGGTTTACGACATGCCTCTGAGATCAACCGCTTCCAGCTTCCGAAACACACTAATGTAAGAATGTTAGGGATGGTGCTGGGCCATTTCCTCTCAAATAAGGACTTCACCAAAATATCTCTGTACAAACAAACATGTTTCCTTGGACACAGTTTTCTTTTCTTCATTTGTTCTTCCATTCAACCGAAGTTTGCTGAACACCTAATATATATCCCTTGCTTAACCTTGCGTATACGGGTGTAAACAAGTCTAATGTAGTTCCTGATCTCAGAGCTCATAGCCTGGAGGGGAGACCTGCCTTAAACAGGTGATTAAATACTACTTGGAGAAGGACCGGGTGTTATACAAGAATCACACTGAACCTACTTTCTCTCACTGAGCCTCAGTTTCTTTTACATTATTTATATTTTATACTATTCGTATATTTACCTTGCAGAGTTTTTCTGTAAAGCTTAGGAAATGTAAGATGTCTAACACCTGCCAATCAATTGTACTATTGTTGGAGTCAACTTGAAACTTCTGTGAGCTAGTCGCAGATGGAAAGACTAAGAAAATAGTGTAACTACTTGGGAAGGCGAGGCAGGAAGATCACTTCAGGCCAGGAGTTTGAGACCAACCTGGGTAACATAGTGAGACCACCCGCCCACCCCAATCTCTAAAAAAATTTTTTAAAAAGTAGCCAGGCACGATGTCATGTACCTGTATTCCCAGCTACTTGGGAGGCTGAGGTCGGAGAATCACTTGAGCCCAGAAATTAAAGGCTGTAATGAGCTATGATCATGCCACTGCACACCAGTCTGGGTGACAGAGCGTGATCCTGTCCCTTAAAAAAAATAGTGTAAATATTTGTAATAATATAAAAATTCATAACACTTGTACAAACTTTCTTTTCTCCTCTGCTTTGTTAGGTAATTGGAACCAGCCAGTGGAAAATTATCTGTAAAGACTTCATTTTCTGTTCCCATGCTGCAGGTGTAATGACATTCTGCCACTAACGAATGTGTGAGGCATTCATCCTGTGACCAGAATGAAGGCTCCTGACTCCATCTGGCCACCTTTCACGGTGCTGCATGGGCACACTGCCTTCTGGGTAATCAAGCTGAGAAGGAAGGAGCTGCCTCCAGGTCAAGATGGTGCCGGCTGTTTTAGAGGACGATATTAGTTACTGCCAAATACGTCCATTTAAGACAGCAAAGCTGCCTGGCTGCAGGCTTCGCTTTCTGGCATATGCAGATCATGAAAATACCAAGTGTTAATCTCCCAGCCACCTAATTCCATGACTGCTGTGAACTTCAGTGGAAGGAGAGAAGGGTGCAGTATCCTTTGATCTCCTCTTCATGCCAAGGAAGATGTATTTTCCAATGGATTTATCCTGTCTATCCACAGAGCACCCCGAATAACTGAAACTTTGGTAGTTCATTTCCGATCATCTCAGCCACCTTCAAGGTCCAGGAGAACTTTCTAGAAAAAGTTAATTGTGTATTTGAACAGGGCCTAACTCCTTCAGAGTTTTAGCAGAGATGATATTGCAAAGTATGGGGATGGAGGTTTTCTTCTGGTGAGCCTAATGCTGACAGGATAGCCCTTTTCAGTTCCAACTGGATGTGATGAGCCTGTCATATTTCCAGCCCCTCAATTTAAGGAGGTGCCGGGGGGCACCTAAAATTTTCCTTCCTACTCCTCTAGGTCACCAAATCCCAGCTTCAGGTTCTCCTGGGTTAGGTTTGTCCTCAGGGCAAAAGCAGCTTCAGGACTTTCGCAACTCTCTGGGTTCCTCGTCTCTTTTTTTTTTTTTTTTTTTTTTTTCTTTTTGAGATGGAGTCCTGCTCTGTCCCCCAGGCTAGAGTGCAGTGTCACGATCTCGGCTTACTGCAACCTTTGCCTCCTGGGTTCAAGTGATTCTCCTGCCTCAGCCTCCCGAGTAGCTGGGATTACAGGCGCCTGCCACCGCGTCTGGGTTCCTCTTCTCTAGCGAATTTCTTACTATTGTATCTGAGCTTTCAAGATTTTTTAAAAATGCATTTTACATAGCATTTTCAGTTGTTTTCAGCGGGAGGGCTGTTCAAGTAACCTCCCCTATTCAATTCCTGGAAAAGAAAGTATTCTCTGTTTTATTTTCTTAATAACACGTATCAAACCTGGAATGTCCCCCTTACTCTTGGTTATTCTCTTGCCCTTCCGATGAGAATATGCAATCCATTAGAGTCTGATTTGATCATTTACATGTCCCCAAGGCCTAGAATAGTGCCTGGCATGTGGTAGGCATGTAATAAATGTTGCAAAAGATAATAATGATGATAATAATAGTGAAATAATAACAACAGTAACCGATCTTGACCATGAGACACATAGAGTTTTAGCCGAAGCTCTGCATCAGTCTCCTCCTTTCTCCAAACCATCCTACTTGTGCTGGGCGATTAACCCTCTCAGAGCAGAGCTCTCAACTTTTAATGGGTCCCCATTGCCTTTCCCAGAAAGATCACATTTCTTTGCTTGTTAGCCGTACGAGTCTGGGCATGATTTTCTATTATTTTTGTGTCCTGTGTTCCCCTTAAACCAGGCTACTTGGCATTTCCCAAGCATGCAACACAACTTTGCTCTCACCAATTTCCCTGCCTTGATTGTTCTTCCCATCATGTCTCCTTTCTGTTTCAAACTCACTAATCATTTGACACACCATTCAAATTCCACTTCCTCTAAGATTCCATCTCTTGTTCCCTGACAAGAAATAATGTCCCTTTCTTTAAACCCCCAGAGCGTTTGAGGTTTCCTTTTATTTCTTATCACATGTGCTTTGCATTATTGCTAGTTATTTATGTGGATTAATGCCTCCCCACAAGACTTAATGGTGCTTTGCATATATCAGACACTCAGTAAATATGAGTAGAATAAGTGGATCATGAAAACAGGCTTAGATTATGGATTACAATCAATATCAGGAATCCTTGTTTATATAGCCAGAAAAACCTTATTTTGCAGGCTCTTATGGGCTTCTGAATACAGTTAGTTGAGCTGGGCAGTAGCCATGCTAATGGACACATGTTATTTTAAATTATTATTATGAGGCTATGTTGGACACAGTGGCTCATGCCTACACTCCCGGCACTTTGGGAGGCCAAAGTGGGAGGATTGTTTGAGCCCAGGAGTTTTGAGACCAGTCTGGGCAACACAGCGAGACTCTGCCTCTACAAAAAATGAAAAAATTAGCTACTCAGAAGGTGGAGGTGGGAGGATAGCTCGAGCCCAGAAGGTTGGAAGCTGCATTGAGCCAAGATTGGGCAACTACATTCCAGCCTGGGTAACAGAGCAAGACCCCGGTCTCTAAAAGAAAAAAAAATAATTACTTGTATGCTCCAGTTGTTTGACATCTTTTACAAAATGGTGGGGGGCCTGATGTTCTATTGCTTTTTTGTTTTTGTTTTTCTCACCTTTTTTAGAGAATACAGAACTAAAAGTTAATGCTAATAACACCCACACCAAATTAACTTTGACTCATATTTCTGATCAGCAGTTCCTGTACCCTTGTTGAATTTTTCATTTGTACTATTACTACACTGAAAGCCACCACTCTAAAAAACAGAAACCCGAGATAGCATTTCTCTTGTTTCCGGAGGCTAGGTTCTAAAGATGAAGACTTCTAGGTTATAAAATTGAGCATTTGAAATCCTATGTCTTCAACATAATGTGATGTTTTTCCTTTGAAATAGGAGTTGCCAACTTTCAGTTGAGTTAAGGCAACAGAACAGACTGCATTCTCATATCTGGTTGACAACTAAGAATCTTCTAAGTTCTACAGAAAAATATTTGTGGTCCATGTATTCCATGTGGGACTTTTTCAAATGACTTATACAAGGAGGGAGAAATACTACTATTAATAAATCAATTACTACTAATACTCCTACATCAATCGAGGAGATAAACTGGACTAGGGAGAATTTTGGGGGGCCTCCCTCATGTTCAGGAGAAAAGTTTGAGTCATTAAAGAAAACACCCTCGCAAATAATATGTTTTAAGTTGGCAAGCTGACAACTAAGGGAAAACAAATCCTATAAAAGGAACTGTTTGACACATCACAAAAACCCAGCCAGGAGAAGAAAACCGAAGGGAACACATGAAAGAAATGTGAAGTTAAATTTCGGAAAGACAACCTCTCTGAGACAGGAGTATCCTAGGCCAAGAAATCAAAATGTGTTGCCAGAAAACTGAGCTGGAACTCAGGAGATTCTAAATGAAGGAACTCAGTGACTGGGGGATGCCAGATGATGCTTGTAGATTTTCAGTTCGCTGAGGTTAAATCAGGTAATGTCTCATAGCTCCTCAAGCCTGACATCTTGTTGATAATGTTGGAGGCATACTGGTGTGGAATGTGCTGCCTCCAAACAAGGTTGCATGCCTCACATCCATTCTTACCATCATCACTGCCAGAAATCCAGGCCTCTCTGATCACCCAGGATCACACAGCATACCGCTGTGTTCATCCCAAGGGGACCCAATCCCCACCAACCCTCCATTGACCCCCGGGGAGTCACCCCTCTACAATCAGCAAACCCCTCCAGCTCTACCTCATTCCTTCGGGAGAGCCTAGCTGACCCTGAGAATGTTCCACACTGCAGTCCGACCCATGAGAGACTGTTTCTCTCTCACACACCCCCGCTCGGATCTCAGGACCAGAAACAAATTTGTGTGTTCCTGAGTCACGTTACCACTTGCAGACCATGTCTCTCCCTCCCTCACACCACTCACATGCTCACATGCCACCCCTTCCTCCTCCTAATAAATGTCACACACAGACTTCCAGGATTTTCCCCGCTATCCACCCCCCCCGCCCCCACACACACACATACACACACTCATGTACTAAGGGTTTTCACTCCTGGCTGCCTGTCTTCCTTTCCACCCCAACTCTTGCAGCATTCGTGGTCACTTCAGTGTTCAGGGAGATGACACATCCACTACACTGGCCTCTCCGGCTCTTTACTCAATAGTCTTGACAGCAGCCACCCACAGGCAGGTTACACCCTGCACTGTGTCATTATATTCTCCCCAGTCTCTCAATCTGTCTTAGTCCATTTCATGTTGCTATAAAGGAATACCTGAGGCTGGGTAATTTATTTAAAAAAGGTTTATTTGGCTCACAGTTCTGCAGGCTATACAAGAAGCATGGGACCAGCATTTGCTCCTGGTGAGGCCTCAGGAAGCTTCCAGTCATGACAGAAAACCAGCATGTCACACAGCGAGAGAGGGAGAAAGACAGAAAGAGAAGGAGGTACCAGGCTCTTTATTTTATTTTGTTTATTTATTTTTAAATTTTATTTATTTTGAGACAGGGCCTTGCTCTGTTACCCAGGTTGGAGTGCAGTGGCACAATCATAGCTCACTGCAGCCTTGAGCTCCTGGGCTCAAGTGATCCTCCCACCTCAGCCTCTCGAGTAGCTGGGACTACAGGTGCACACCACCATACCAACCTAATTAAAAAAAATTTTTTTTTGTAGAGATGAGATCTTGCTGTGTTGTTCAGGCTGGTCTCAAATTCTTGGCCTCAAGCAATCCTGCTTTGATCTCCCAAAGTGTTGGGATTACAAGGCATGAGCCACTGTGCCTGGTCCATGCCAGGCTCTTCATAGCAACCAGCTCTCACTTGAACTAATAGAGCAAGAACTCACTCATTACCTTGGGGACGGCACCAAGCCATTCATGAGAGATCTGCCCTGCCCCCATGACCTAAACACCTCCCATTACGCCCCACTTCCAACACTGGAGATCAAATTCCAATGTGAAATTTGGCAGGGACAAACATCCAAACTACATCAGATCCCATCCCCCCTTACCCTCCACACCTTCCTGTTCATCTCCTTCTCCTATTCACACACCTCCACCATAACCATCCTCCCACTCCATCCAGACCACTTCCACTCACTGTCAGCTGAAGGCCTTTATTTTTGTTTTTTTCCCTTACAAAAGAGCAGACATGAAAGGGGCCTCTCCTCTCTTCCCACCCTCAAATCAACAAACCTATTAGCACCTGGCACCTTGTTCCCTCCTGTCTCACCTTCCCTGCCCATGCATTTGCTGTCCTGAAACAATGCTCTCTCTTTCTACTCAGGAGGGCTTTCCAAGGGCTTGCCAGTGTGTTTTAGTGCCCACCTCTCTGAGAAGAGCCCTTCCCCGATGATGTGGTGTGCTGGAGCTGGGTGATAGTGCCTCCCAGGGGCCAATGCTAGATTTTTCAGGAATTTTATGAGCTGTTTGACAACATGTTGGTAGCTTGATGTTAGCCATGGTGAGAGTATTTATATTACTACAAATGGAGGCTTTGACTTTCCAGAGGGTGTATTGCTAAACATTTACCAGCATACCCGTTTTATTCCTCAGCCTCCTACTGCTGCCTACGCCTTTCTCTGCCACCCTGTCACCTCAAAACTAACTGTTGCAAGAGCTGTCAACAGTGTTGACTTCCCATCACCTGTGTGCCCATCAAACCCACTCTAACCCAGCTTCTGTCCTCAGACTTCTCCAAACGACTCCTGTCCAAGCCGCTTAACACCTCCATATTGCAAATCCAAATAACCAGCTTTCTGTTTTTATCTTACTTGACCTTTGCACTGGATTTACCTAACTACTTCCTCACTTTCCTCCTGGCTTTCAAAGCTCCACTGCTCTGTCTCCTTCCTCTTTGGTTGTTCTTTTTCAGAACCTGTTGCAGGCTTCTCTCTGCCTCCCCCTGCATGGATGCACAACTCTAAAGGTTGGCTTTCCAGGGCTGGCTCTAGCCTCTCTTCTCCCCTCTATGCTCTCTTCTGGGTGACAGCATCCTTTCTAATGAGGATGCCATTTCTATGCTAAGGATCCCCAAAAGGACACCCAATCCTCTCCAATGCCCTGACTTCTCCATCCAGCTTCCTATATGACAAATCCACTTGGAGGCATGCTTTGCTTTATTTTTTAAAAATTAATATATCATAGTTGTACAAATTTAGCAGGTACATGTGATATTTTAATACATGTACACAATGTGTGTGATCGAAATAGGCAACGGCCATATCCACCACCTCAAACATTTATTTTTTCTTTGTGTTGGGAACATTACAAATCTCCTCTCACAGCTATTTTGAAATATACAATAAATGGTTGTTAACTCTAATTTTCCTACTGTACTATCAAATGCTAGGACTTATTCCTTTGACCTAACTATATTTTGGTGCCTACTAGCCAACTTCTCTTCATCCACCCCTTCCCTTCCCCGCCTCTGGTACCCACCATTCTGCTCTCTACCTCCCTGAGGTCCACTTTCTGGCCTGGTTTGCTTTAAATGTAAAACGTCCAAAGTGGAGCCCTTGATTCCCTCACCATCTGGCAAACCAGTTCCTCTCTAGCCCCAGCAATCCCATCTCACTCACTGGTGGCACCATTCAGCCATCTACGGGAGCCAGAATTGGGGATACACTCTGTGATTCCTCCCTCGTTCTTGCCTCCACATCCAATGTCTCGGTAGGGCCTGTCATTTCCACGCCCTGGGTATGCTTGCATCTCAGCTCCCTCCTTTTCCCCCAGGGCTGCGCATCATCTCAGCCGCCCTCAGCTCGCCTGTCTCTCACAACGGCCTCCTTACTGGTCTAGATTCCACTGCTGCCTCCACTTCATATATTTACCACGAAAAAACCAGAGTCGACTCTTGCAAAAGAAAATGCCGGAAATTAAAATCATTTTTAACAACATTAAGGATACACCAAAAAGTAATTATTTCACTATTGAAATTGCCAATTTGTAAAGCTATAGATAAAATAAACTATCAGTAAAACCGTTTTTAAAATTACATAGAAATGAACGAATTTATTTCAGGTAAGAAAGTATAAGAGAAAAATATTTCCCATTTGATGGAAATTAATCTTTTAAGTGTATAGAATTTACTTAGGTACCATTTAATCCCCTTTCACTTAAAGAAACGATTTCCATTACCTTCACTTAAGCCTTGAAATTGTAGCTGCCATTTTTAAAACAGCAATAGATGCAAGCAGAATTTTACAATTCAAGTCTTAACAAAATTTTTGCAAATGATCACCAAGGCCTTCCCCATAGTAGCTATGGTAATAAAACTTCTGAATGTAAGATCTGCCTGAAATGATCTAATCAAAAAATTACCAACAAGTATTCATCCTTTGCTGTGGCATAAAAAGAAAATTAAAACGTTACACTTACATGCCTGTGGACTTTTGTAAATCTACTTTTAAAAATAAATCAGCCAGGCATGGTGGCTCACACCTGTAATCCCAGCACCTTAGGAGGCCAAGGCAGGTAGATCACCTGAGGTCAGGTGTTCAAGACTAGCCTGGTCAACATGGTGAAACCCTGTCTCTACTAAAAATACAAAAATTAACCAGATGTGGTGGTGCATACCTGAAGCCCAGCTACTCTGGAGGCTGAGGCAGGAGAATCGCTTGAACCTGGGAGGTGGAGGTTGCAGTGAGCTGAGATGGTGCCACTGCACTCCAGCCTGGGCGACAGAGCAAGACTCTGTCTCAAAAAAAAAAAAAAAAAAAATCAGCTATTCCCCTTAACCCTTCCTATACATTCTGGAAATTAAAATGGCTTTTAACAATTTCAAAGATACATGGGAAAGTCATTGTTTAATCTTTGAAATTGTCAATAACTTTTCTTTTGAATTTACAGTTTATCTATTAACACAAAAGGCTCCTGAGTCAGACAATCTGTTTTAAAAAACAGAAAACAGATCGTCTTATTACACTGCCTAAAAACCTCCCATCACACCTTGGATGAGACCCATATGCTTTCCTACAAGGTTCTGCATGATCTAATTTTTCTTTCTCAACTTCTTCTCATCCTTCTTTCCTTCTAACTTTATTATTTATTATTATTATTTAGCACCAGCTCCATTGACACATCTCTGTAACTTTTTAAGCATCAGATACAGCAGCTTCCTCTTGGTCCCTGGAACACCCTCTATTTTTCTCGTTAATGGTGGGGTTAGTAGGGGGTTAGTAGAGTGGGCGGGAGTGAGGGGTTTTGCTTGATTTTTGTTTTTGCCTCAGGGCCTTTGCACAAGCTCTTCTCTCTGTCCAAAGACATGCTCCCTTACACTTTCTGCTGACTTCATCTTATCTTTCAGGGCTTATCTCAAATACCGTCTTCCTAGAATAGCCCAGCAGGAAAAGGGTCTGATAGAGCAATGATGGGTAGATTAGGTAAACAGCACGTCAGCTCTCTCTAAAGTAAGTAAATATGTCTCTTATATTTACTGTCTGTCTGGTAGAGCAGCACTTCTTTGTATCTGTTGTTTATTCATCAATACTTTGAGGTTAGGGATTAGCAGTCAGGATAGCACTATGCAGTGAACATTTATAACAATTAGCATGCTTACTATGTTCCAGGAATTGTGCCTTATGATCCAGCCCTTACCCACCTGCTCAAGCACAGTGCCTTCACCTGGATAATCCTCACAGTAACTTGAGAAGTCAACATTGTTATCTCCATTTTACAGATAATAAAACAGAATGCTAAGTAGCTTGTCCAAAGTTCCAGGATAGCAAGTAACAGAGCTGGGAATGCAGGCAGTCCAAGCTCAGAATCTACTTCCTGAAGCACTAAATAGACTCCAGTGCACCCAAAGTCCTTATTAGGTCCTAGGATACAAAATAAAAATAGACAGTTGCCGAGCTCAAGGAATTTTAGGTTATAGGAAAGACAATGCAGATGAACAATTATAGTAGAATGATAACTACTCTGGTGGTGGAATGAACAACGTGCAGTTAGAACTCAGAGAAAGGGCCAGGTGCGGTGGCTCACGCCTGTAATCCCAGCACTTTGGGAGGCCAAGGCGGGTGGATCACCTGAGGTCAGGAGTTTGGGACCAGCCTGGGGAACATGGTGAAACCCCGTCTATATTAAAAATACAAAAATTAGCTGGGCATGGTGGCGGGCACCTGTAATCCCAGCTACCTGGAAGGCTGAGGCAGGAAAATCGCTTGAACCTGGGAGGCAGAGGTTGCAGTGAGCCAAGATCATGCCACTGCATTCCAGCCTGGGCAACAGAGTGAGACTCTGTCTCAAAAAAAAAAAAAAAGAACTCAGAGAAAGGATTCCTGAAGTCAGCCCTCAGGTGAAATGACCCTGTAAATCTCTGACTTGGAGGGTGAGTGGGAGATTGCCAGGTGTCAATGGGGAGACAACAATGGGGAAAGAGAAGGGGACCAGCATATTCAGAAGGTAGGAAGTTTAGGGAACTGAAGTAGGTCCATGTTTTCAAGAGCTTAAAGTATATTATAGGAGAGCAGTAGAGATGCACCAAAAGGCAGGTAAGGGCTAGATCATAAGGACCTCTGTCATGTAATGGATGGTTGGGTTTCACCTGTGGATGATGGGGAGCCAAAGAATCACTTGCAGGGTAAGGCTCTGATCTGACTGGAACTAATAGAAAAATGAATGGCTGTAACAGAAATCTGGAAGACAAGAGGAAGGTGATATGGTTTGGCAGTGTCCCCACCCAAATCTCACCTTGAATTCCCATGTGTTGTGGGAGGGAACTGGTGGGAGGTAATTGAATCATGGGGGCAGGTCTTTCCTGTGCTGTTCTCATGAGAGAAAATAAGTCTCACGAGATCTGATGGTATTATAAGGGGGAGTTTCCCTGCCCAATCTCTCTTTGCCTGCCGCCATCCATGTGACTTGCTCCTCCTTGTCTTCCATCATGATTGTGAGGCCTCCCTAGCCATGTGGAACTATAGGTCATTAAACCTCTTTCTTTTGTAAATTGCCCGGTCTCAGGTATGTCTTTATCAGCAGCATTAAAATGGACTAATACAGAAGGGTTGTCTCCGGGGGCTCATTTTCACTGAGTGTTGAAAACAAAGCTATAACCCATCCTCTACCAACTCTAACATTTACTGACAGAATTTCATACTTTTTCACTGGTTTAACCGATCACATGATATTGTTAACTCAGCTTCCCCAGGGAGCTGCCTCATTGGCGTTGGGTTGGTCATCGCTTGGCTGAGCACCTAGGGGCCAGAAATCATTGCCAGAGAAGCTCTCAGGAGTTGGCCTGGCTTGGCAGTGTTTGGCTGACCTTTCCATCCTCTGCTCTCCCACACTGGTGAATGTTGGTCATGGCCTGTGTCTTAGGTCAAGTTTCCTAGAAGCTGAGCTGAGCAGGAGATTCTTGTACAAGTGGTATTTTGGGAGCACACTCTCATAAGGGACCTGAAGGGAGAAGAGAGAAGTAGGAAATAGAAGCAGAGCAGCTAAGAAAAGATGCCATGTCTTAGTCAACTTGAGCTGCTACAACAAATTACCACAGACTGAGGACTCACACAATACACATTTATTTCTCACAGTGTTGGAAGCTGGAAGTTCAAGATCAGAGTGCCAGCATAGGCAGGCTCTGGTGAGGGCTCTCTTCCTGGCTTGCAGACTGCCACCTTCTTGCTGTGTCCTTACATGGAGAAAAGGGAGCAAGCTAGCTCTCTGGCCTCTTCCTATAAGGGCACTAATCCCATTAACAGGGGATCCACCTTTATGACCCAATTACCTCCCTAATACCATCATTACATTGGGATTAGAGCTTCAACATATTAATTTTGGGAAGGCACAAGCATTCAGTCTGTTGCATGTGGTTTCAGCTGGAGTCCAGCCTCAGCTTGATCCCGCAGTTGCTCTGGAACATAAATGGCACCACCACAGAGTTTTTTCCTCTTGGAAGATAGGTGTCTGGGCTTTTGTATCCCTGTATCCATCAGTCATTGGCAGACGGTGCCTTGATGGGATTGAAAAGGAGGGACAGGAAATCTCGCAGACATTGAGGTGGCTCCTGTCTGTGTGGGATGTAGTTGGGAGCTGGCAGCCATTGACACTGAACAGCTGGGCTTTGGTGCATCCCCCAGTAAGAGAGATCTGGGTGTAGAACAAAAGGTTAAAGATCATCTTAGGGGAGAATTTCTCACCTCGGCACTTTGAGGGCTGGAAAATTTTTTGCTGGTGGGAGGAGCTGTCCTGTGCATTGGAGGATATTTAGCAGCATCCCTGGTCTCTACCTGCTGGATGCCAGTAGCACCTTACCACCATCACCACCCCAATCTCTAGACATCACCAAATATCCCCTGGGGCACAAAATTGCCCTCCCCTCCCAAACCACCATACTGTTCTATGATGTCATTGGCCAACCCATGGAGAAAGCTCTTGGCAATCTCACGGCCTGTTCACCAGGGGTGTAGCAGCTTACACGCATTGTGAGTTGAATGAGTGTGTCCACGTGTGTGTAGAGAGAAGCCTCAAGCTTCTCTGAATATGACTTGCCAAACCAAGACTATATCAAGCCAGAATGAAGAGGAGGATCAGAGGATCAGGGGCATTACCAGAATTAAATGACTTAGTGAACATGGGGGTTAAGGGAGAGATAGACTGTGAAGTTTCTGGCTTTGACAAATGCAAAGGAGTTCAAGTTTGGAGGGGGAAAGAACAAGAAAGATTCGGATTCATTTAGTTCGAAGCACTGTTAGCTCCCCTACAGATATGTCTGGAAGGCACATGTGTGTCTGGGTCTGGGCTAGGCTGGGGTGCTCAATCTGGGAGTCAGCACTGTCAAAGTCAAGGGCACAATACAATTGTTTAGGGAAGGTACCTGTTGAGAAAGAATAGGGCTGAGAAAAGAGCTGTGGGAAATTTCACATTTAGGGAATAGAAGGAGTATGAGACAGTCCCAAAAGGGACTAACATGGTACACTTAGAGAAGTAGAAGGAGAACCAGGGGAGAGTGAAGCCATGGATCATAGAAACAGGTAGGAGAAACTTTTGATCTAAAAAAGAAGGTACAGTTTCTTAGGCTGTCGTCAGACTTCACTTCCCAAGGATGCTAGGGTTTCATAAACTATCACTAATATTGTTACATAAATATGTTAATGAAAGTTCAATCCCATCATATGTGCATCAGAACAGTGATGCAAAGCTATATGATTTATCAGTATCACCCGGGGAGCTTGCTAAAGCACAAGCTCCTGCACTAGAAGAAATTGTTGCTTAAAAGAATCCCGTGATTCAACTCATGGAATGGGAGGAAATATTTGCAAGTCATATATCTGATAAGAGCATAATTCCTGGAATATATGAAGAACTCCTACAACTCAACAACAAAAAACAAACAACCCAATTAAAAATTGGGCAAAGGCCTTGAATAGGCATTTTGCCAAAAAAGATATATAAATGGCCAACAAGCACATGGAAAGATGTTCAACCTGACTAGTCAATGGGGAAATGCAAATCAAAACCACAATGAGATACCACTTCACACCCATTAGGAGAGCTGCTATCAAAAATATAAGTCAATAAAAGAAAGAAAATAACAAACATTGACAAGGATGTGCAAAAATTAAAACCCTTGTGCACTGCTGATGGGAATGTGAAATGGTATAGCCACTGTGGAAAACAGTATGAAGGTTCCTCAAATAATTAGAAACAGAATTACCATAGGATCCAGCAATTGCACTTCTGGCTATATACCCAAAAGAATAAAAGCAGGATCTTGAAGCGATATTTGTACACTCATGTTCACAGCAGCATTATTCACACTAGCCAAAAGGCTGAAGTGACCCAAGTATCCATAGACAGATGAATAGATAAAACGTGGCAGAAACACACAATGGGATATTCAGCCTTAAAGGTGAAGGAAATTCTGACACATACTACAACATAAATGAACCTTGAGGTTATTTTGCTAAGTGAAATAAGCCAGTCACAAAAGAACAAATGCCGTATGAGTTCACTCATATGAGGTCCTTAGAGAAGTCAAAAATCATCCACAGAAGGTGAAATGGTACCAAAAACGGGCTGGCAGGGAGGGAACAATGGGGAGTTCATATTTAATGGGCATGGAGTTTCAGTTCCATGAGACAGAGGAGTTCTGAAGACTGGTTGCACAGCAATATGAATAAACAACACTATGGAGCTGTACACTTAAAAACGGTTATGATGGCAAAAAAAAGAATCCAATGAAAAATTATTTGTAGAGAAAACTCACTTGACAAAATAAAAGTACAATAACTGCTCTATAAATATAAATTGGTATATTTTCATATTTGCCTAAAGCCAGCTACAGTATTCTAGCAATTTCTGGCAGTAAATTATTTAAATTTTGGAGGGGGGGGGGTGTTTTATGATCTATTTTTTCTATAATCGACTTGAAAAGACAATTCCTAGATTAGAAAATTAGAAGGAACTATGGATCCTTGGGAATGGCACTTTCATTTTTAGAATCCTCTGCTGCCCCAAGATGAGGGATTTTCCTTCAGGCAGTGTTCCCAGCCAGGCCTTGCCTATGCAGATCCTCAGAACAATGTTTGCGTTTTTCAATACTGGGTTGTCTGCAGGGAGTTTCCTGAATGAAGATACAGTTCCAGGATGAATAAGACTCATCAAAAAGCTGACTTGATATAGTGGCACTGCTTCCCCCAGGCATGGCCACGCCCTCCCGTGCCACCTCTAAGTCACAAGGGATCACGGAGGGGAGAGTTCCTCACACGGACAGCAGAGCACCTTCGAGAGGAACAGAGTGCTTACTCGTGTCCAGTTCATCTCTGTACAATTTGACTTGGCTGAAAAACAAAACTTCCACCCAGATTCATTCAACATTTATTCGATATCAACTGTTATGTGAGTCACCAGATGATAGCTATTGAAAATGAGGACAGAACTTTTTTCAAGTAGTTTTACTGAGGTATAATTTACATACAGCCGGGCACGGTGGTAACTGTAATCTCGGCTACTTGGGAGGCTGAGGTAGAAGGATGGCTTCAGCCCGGTTCGAGACCAGCTTGGGCAATATACTGAAATCCCCATCTCTAAAAATGTAAAATAAAATAAAACACATAGAGTAAAATTTCCCCTCTTAGCGTGCAGTTCTATGAGTTTGACAGATGTATATCATTGTATAACCAGCACCATGATTAAGATATAGAATATTTCCATCACCCCAAATAGTTCTCTTGTGCTCCTTTGCAGTCAAGCCCTGCCCATACCACCAGTTCCTGGCAACCACTAATCTGATTTTTGTACCTGTAGTTCTGTGTTTTCCAAATTTCACATAAACAAAATCATAAAGTATGAAAGGTACATAGCTTTTGTGTCTGGCTTCTTTCACTTAGCATAATGCTTGTGAGACTCACCCATATCCTTGCATGTGTCACCAGTTCACTTCCTTTTTAGCACTGAGGAGTAGTCCATTGTGTGGATGTGCTACAATTTATTTATCCATTCACTAGTTGACAAACATTCAAATTCTTTCCGATTTTCAGCATTATAAGTGAAGCTGCTACAAACACTTGCATACAGGTCTTTGTGTGGACATAAGTTTCCATTTCTTGTCGAAAAATACCTAGGAGTGGGGTAGCTTAGTCATTTGGAAAGCACATATTTAAATTTATAAGAAACTGTCAAATTGTTTTCTCAAATGGTTGTGCCCTTTGACATTCCTACCAGCAGTGTCTTAATTATTCAAACCCACAGTATTCAGGAACATTATATCATTAGCAATGAGTGGTTATATGTTGAAACTTTCCAATCTGTAAACCCAGAATTGTGCCTTTCTCAGTTGTTTACATGATGCATACTTTTCTTCATAAAACAGTAATATAAAAGTATCTTAATGAGGCCGGGCGCCGTGGCTCACGCCTGTAATCCCAGCACTTTGGGAGGCCGAGGCGGGCGGATCACGAGGTCAGGAGATCGAGACCATCCTGGCTAACACAGTGAAACCCCGTCTCTACTAAAAGTACAAAAAATTAGCCGGGCGTGGTGGCAGGCACCTGTAGCCCCAGCTACTTGGGAGGCTGAGGCAGGAGAACAGCGTGAACCCAGGAGGCGGAGCTTGCAGAGAGCCAAGATTGCGCCACTGCACTCCAGCCTGGGCGACAGAGCGAGACTCCAACTCAAAGAAAAAAAAAATCTTAATGATCTTATTAGGTTTAAGAAATTACAGCAAGGCAGAGTTTTGCTTGTTTGGCTCATAGCAAAACAGAAATATGCAGATAATGGAATTTACATGGGTGGTGATAGAAGAGGTCTTAAACACTGTCCCCGAAGGGATGCTTGCCTCCTATCTTACTATGTAATGAGTCATCCAGGTTCCACTGTAATCTGACTTCTTTTGGGGGATCTTACTTCCTCCTGAGGCAGCTGTATCAATCAGAAGTCTGTCTGTTACCAAAAGATACAGTCACCAGGAACGGTGTAAACTGTAGATAATCACTCTCATTTCAGGCTTCTCTGGCAGGCCCTGTCGTGTTGGGACCACTTTGACTATGTGATAGGTTTATTATTGTTGGTGGGGCACGGGTGTGTGTGTTTGAGTCCAGTCGGTTTCTCTGAAGTTCTTGCCCATGGGTCTTTCCTCGGGGCATGGGAGCCTACCTCATTTCAATTCTTATTTTATCTGACATCTTTTCATACATTTCAAACATGAAAGCAGCGCTCATGTTTCCTAAGGTATCTCCTCTTTTCCAAACTAAACATCACTTATGTCTCTTTTTTTTTCCAGGTTTTAAAAATAACCTTTTTTTTTAAGTTAATATGTGCATTATAGAAAACCGAAAAACGCAAGAAGCAAAGGACAAAGTCATCCACAATCACAAGCAGTTTACAGTTTGACGAGTCTTTCCAGGTCCTGTGTGTGTGTAGACACAACATCCAATTTTATGGGACTGAGACTGTACAGTATGTATCATGCTTTTTCACACATCATGAATATTTACCAACTCAAAATCCCACAGCTATAGGAGAATTTTGATAACCAAGAATAGACTACACCAACTCACTCTGTTAGAAAAAAATGTAATCCTGCCTTTCTTGAGACAAAAACTTCACAGAAGACCAAAATGGCAACACACCTCTATAGAAAAACGTTGGCAGAGTTCCGATTAAAATACTGCAATGCTCGATTTAAAATGAAACACACAGCTGGGCGCGGTGGCTCACACCGGGCGAATCACGAGTCAGGAGATCAAGACCATCCTGGCTAACACGGTGAAACCCCGTCTCTACTAAAAATACAAAAACAAAATTAGCCGGGAGTGGTGGCGGGCGCCTGTGGTCCCAGCTACTTGGGAGGCTGAGGCAGGAGAATGGCGTGAACCCGGGAGGCGGGGCTTGCAGTGAACCGAGATCGCGCCACTACACTCCAGCCCGGGCGACAGAGCGAGACTCCGTCTCAAAGACAAAAAAAAAAAAAAAAAAAGGAAAAGAAAGAAACACACAGCAAAAGAATACACTAAGTACAGTGTTTCTAAGAGGATTCATTAGCAGATCCATACCATCAAAATATTAGCAAGAAGGTATGTGTCCACTGAATTACTTAATGTATTCCTATAGCACAGCCAAAAGAGATGCACACACATCAATGGCTATCGTCAAAATGTAAATATGGACACATCTGTATACATCTTTCTTTATATACTTCTTTCTGTCCCTCTGCTGCCAACCCAATGAACAAGTCCTGACATACACTGCTCAAAGGTGGTTTAACAATTCCATATCCAAGATGCATCTTTTCTATCAGTTATAACCAAAAGATATTTACAAATTGATTAATTCACTAGCTCTACTTTTTATCATACATTATCACTCCAGGACATTCTTAGATGTTGCAAAATAATGAATTTTGTCCACAATAAACACAGGCACTTTACTAAAAATGCTCATATAGACCTATGGTTATCATCTAAAACCATCTTCTAGATATGCAGATACTAGCGAAAAACCCTTCCGTTCACTCTTCCTCTTTCGCTCTTTCATCATCCCAGTGACTAAGTATAGGATGTCTAGCTCCAAAAGGTGGATTAACAGAGGTCACACCCAGACAGGCCTTCCTAAAAGCTAACAAAAAAGCATTTATAAAGGGATTGCTTTACTACCTCTACTTTTCACATTCTTTGAGCATTAGGACTTGTTTATCCTTTAACACACAACAATGTTAACTAAAATGCACGTGTAGAACAATGGTGAGACCACCTGAACTAATCCAACTCAAGGACACAGAACCCTTCTCCCTACATACCTCCTCCTCCCCGACCCACAGCCACCCAGTGAATAGTCAGCATACTCTCCAAAACATCAAGTTTAACAATTCCATTCCCAAATGCAACCACTCCTAGGAAAGAATGAAAAAAATGTTTAAAGAGTGTTATTTTAGCCCTCTTAACCTATGTTGTGCACTTTTAAACATCTAGAAAGACTAGATGTTTCAAATGGGACTTAAGTTTTCCACTATCTTCACAGTAGCATTGAATAAATAAATGGTGCATATACATAACACAAGCTATAATTTGAAAATGTCTTCTAAATAGGAACATTCTGACCTAGAACCCTTTCCCTTCTGACCTCTGTCAACCCAGTGGACAGGTATAATCATCTGTAATGCTTAGAGGGGATTTTAACAACTTCACTTCTATGTTTTAAAAACAGTCTGCCCTATGAACCTTAAAACAAAGTTACTCAATGTATTAATTTACTAACTCTACTTTTGTCATACAGTAGCAACGTCTTTAACATCGAGAAAGACTAGACATTGCAAATTAGGACTCCTTTGTCCACTTATATACACTATATACACAGCACAGTAAGAGAAAATGCAGACATAAGGGACAATGGTCAGTGTGCCTCACCATAAACACACTGGTAGAAAGCCCTTTGCACTTTCTGCTCCTCCTTCCTTTTTGAACCAGCACAAATATAATAATGTGTACCGCTCAAGGAAGTGGTTTGATCAATTTCCAAAAGACAATATTGCACATGAATCAAGAGGATATCTACAAAATGTGTTATTTACTACCTCTACTTTTAACATACTTTGTGCCCTTCTAAACATCTGGAAAGACTAGATGTTTCAAATATGGACTATATACTGTGTATATAGATACACAGTAGTGTTGAATAAACTACACACATGTAACAATGGTTATATCTTAAAGTGTCTTCTAAAGAGGAACATTCTGGTTTAGAATCCTTCATTCCTTTCAATTCCTCTCCACCACCAGCCTGGTAGATATAGGCACATGTGTCACTTAGAGCTGATGTTACCATTTCAATTCCAAAACTCCTTTTCAGAAGACAGCCTTTCTACGAATTGTAACAATGTGTACAAAATGTGTTAGTTTACTAACTACTTCTGTCATACAAGGCAATCTCTTTAATACCTAGAGACTAGATATTATAAAATTAGGACTCGTTTGTCCAGTAACAGCTCAGAGGAGACCCACAGTGGGTAGCTCCTCTCTGTAGACAAGTCAGTCCAGTCCAGTGTTCAGCTCTCAGCAGAGAGGAGGCCCTGGAGAGGGTAGCTCCTTTCTGCTGCTGGTCCTCCAGACATCTGCTGCTCTAAGCAGAGAGGAGGTCCTGGAAAAGGGTTGCTCCTCACATCTGCTGCTCTCAGCAGAAAGGAGGCCCTGGAGAGGGATTGCTCCTTTCTGCAGCTGGTTGTCCTTCATCTCCAGCTATCAGCAGAGGCGTAGCTCCTCTCTGCAGCTGGTCATCCTGGCCATGTCTCTCCATCCTCTCTGTCCTCTGCCCTGCTCTGGCTGACTCTGGGGTTTTCATGGGCCTCAGAGGGGGGAACTGCCTGCTGATTGGTCCATGGGCAGCCATGGACAGGCCCAGGAAAAAACACCATCAGTTTTCCCTCCAGTCCACAGGACTGGCAGCCCTGACCCCAGGCTTCAGGACTGCCCTGGCCTGAAGGTGGAGCTTCACTGGGGAGTTGCTCCCTTCTGCCCAGGAGCCTGTCTGCCTCCCACGGCCAGCCATGGTACCCAGGCTGCTGGCACCAAACGGCACCTGCAGGTTGGCACCCAGCTGCCCTCAGTCCCCCTCAGCTTCTCCTCCCGAGCTCCTCCATTCCCAAAGTCCAGAGGGGGCCAAGGAAGCAGGGGGCTGGCACGTCAGCATTGCCCCCAGCGTGTGCACATCCTGCCAGGCAGTGACAGTGTCAGGGCTTGGCCCCAACTCTGAGATCAGAGCAGGGAGAGACCAGGCAATGGGAGTGGACTCCTCTGAGCCTGCAAGGGCAACAGGGCAGGGCTTCCCAGGACCCCCAAGAGTGCAGGAATGCCTGGGTCTGCAGCCCTGGTTTTGGCAGCTGCAGCTGTTGGGGGTGGCTAGTGGGATGGGGGGGTTGGGGTGGGATGGGGAGGTGGCTGGGGCTCCTACCTGCTCTGTGGAGCTGGAAGCCCAGATCCAAAGCCACAACTTGGGCAGTTGCAGCCCAGCCCAGGAGGGCGGGGCTCCTGCCTACTCCAGGCTCCCAAGAGCACAGGGGTGCCCGGGTTGCAGCGGCAGCTTGGGCAGCCACAGTTGCATCTGCAGAGCTCCTGCCCTCCCAACTTGGAAGGAGCACAGCTCCCGCTTGTCCCTGGCTCCTGCTGGCTCTGTGGAGCACAGCACCCAATCCCTCTCCCTCACAGCCTAGGGCAGGGGCTCCAGGTCCTCGCTGGGTCTTGGCTGGCATCCATGGCAAGGTCAATGTATCCATTGCTGCAAGCTCCCCCTGTGGCCCCGGCACTCAGAGGCGACTGGAGCTTCCCCTTGCCTGGCATACAACCTGGCCAAGCACCATCGTGCAGCCCCCAGGGCAGCGGGTTGTGGGGGAAGTGGTGGGGGTGCTGCTTGCCTCCTCCCTGTGCCCTCCCTGCAGTGGCCTGTGTGATGGCAGTGGCCACACCAGACAGCCGGCTGCTGCCGTCAAAACCCGCCACCAACTTGTTCCAGCACCCAACCCAGATGTCTCACACCACGTGGCGGGCATGAGAAAGCTTGAGTAACATCTAGAAATCTAGACACTCTATACATCACTACTGAGTTAGGGGTCAGAGCGTCCAAGAGAAATGAGAATATCAGCCTGCTATGAATTGTATTGAGTAAGAAGTTCCCCCACTCTCTCACCGCATCCCCCCATTCTGAACCCCTGCTTTCACTAATCAAGGAACATTACATAAACTCATTCACACACAGCTAAAGATTATTGAAAAGACAGACTAGTATGAGCTCCTGGAGTGGCCCAGCTCACATGAACAGATTAATAATGTGTGTAAGTAAAGCGTATACCCTATGCAGGGGAAATTGATGTGGGGGGTGCCTAAGCCTTAATGTAAGTAATAAATCTCATGTAGTGCAGTTTGGGCAGTGCTCAAGAGACTGAGAAAGACAGGTGTGAAGCTGAACTTCTTAAGTGATCCTGTTTGGGCAGTGGAGACCAGCAGCCTGAAAACTAGCTGAGTCTACAAAGTAAGACAGGGGTGAATCACAAAGGCCAGTCCTGCTGGGCCCAACCAGTTCACAGAAGGCAAAGGACTGCTTTGGGCACTCCAAATCCAGGTGGGAGAAATCAAGGGCTACCAGGTAAAAACCCTGTAGGTTTTTGGTTCTTTTCTAAGAGACAGGGTCTCACTCTGTTGCCCAGGCTGGAGTGCAGTGGCACGACCATAGCTCACTGCAGCCTCGAATTCCTGGGCTCAAGCAGTCCTCCCACCTCAGCCTCCAGACTAGCTGGAACTACAGGCATGTGCCACCACGCTCCGCTAATTTTTAATTTTTTTGTGTGGAGATGGGGTCTTGCTGTGTTGCCCAGGCTGGTCTCAAACTCCTGGCCTCAAGCGATCCTCTTGCCTCTGCCTTCTAAAGCATGGGATTACAGGCGTGAACCACCACAGCCCGTATGTATTGTTAACAGACATTTTATTGCGCCCATGGAGTATCTGCAGTTCTCTGGTTTGGATTTTGGTGCTCCTCTCCTTTTTAAACAGGGGTAGAGATTTCCTTTATATTAGAAATTGACATGAAACCACGGGTGTAAGGGTGGTTTAGGTCGCTGCCTGCTCTAATCCCAAGGAGCAAACCTTTGGGAAAAAGTTGTATCCTCGGAAAATTCTGCAGCCTCCTCGTCCAGAAAAGCCACTTGGTCTCCAAAAGGTTTCCTGCAGTGCTGGGGAAATGCGCCTCTTACCCAGAGAGGCAGCTGCCTATCGCTTTCAAGGACAAAGTTTGAACATAGTGTGTGGTGTGGTGTGTGTGTCGCTCATTTCCACCGGGAGAAACCCCCACGGATAGTCACCAAAGGGAAAGAGACTGCATCTGATTTTCTCTGCCGGCCCAGGCTCCGTGCGGCAATTCTTCGGTTCTGTTGTTTACTTCGCCCCACCGCCCCCCACCTCCTAGTTTTTGTTCAGCCCGGTGAGGCCGCGCCGCAGCGCCTCAGATGTTATTTATCTTTTCCTGCGAGGGGCTTGTGACAGTCCAGGGTGTTGTGTATCCTGTGCGATTGTTTATCGCCCGGCCCATGCGGTGGCCTGAGCAGCCTCGCGCCGGCACTTCACGTACCGAACCCCGGGACTACGTGAGCCGGCGGAGGGCGGGGAGGTGGCGCTCGGGCGCCGGCGTGAACCCGCGTCCCCCGGAGCTCAGCGCCGTGTCCTCAGGCCCCGGCCCTGACCTCAGGGCGCTCAGGTGGAATGGCCCCGCAGCTGCGCGCTGCTTCCGCGCCCCCGCCTTGCCCCGCGGAAATCGCCCCCGACAGTCAACCCGACCGGGCGCGCGGCGCCCCCGGCCGGTCCCCGCCCGAGCCCCGGCCGGGCACAGATCGGGGCGCACGCGTTACTCGTATCCGGTCACCCGCGGGTCAGGCCGGCCGAGCGGCTGGGTTCAGGGGGCACTCCTACGTGCGCAGCCGCCACCCGGCCTGGCCGCCTAGACGCCCCCGGGGGTTCGTGCCGGCCAGCCCAGCCCGAGCCTGGCGCCGCGCTGCGGCCGCTGCTCTCCACTCGGCTTCGCGGGCGCTCGGGGCTGGGCGGGTGCACTGGGGGCGCGGGGTGGGCAGCAGGCGGGTGGACATGGGGCGCGGGTTGGACAGTGAGCGGGTGGACAGGGGGCGCATGGACATGGGGCGCAGGGTGGACAGCGGGCGGGTGGACATGGGGCGCGGGATGAAGGGGGTGGACTGGACGCGGCGCAGGGTGGACGAGAGGCGTGGCACTTTCGAGTATGCATTTGCCCTTGGCTAGCTGCGGGTTCGAAACGAGCCTCTGGGGAGACTTTGGGGAGATTTTATTTTCTTTTCCCTTTCCCTTCTCCTTTCTTTTTAAATATTTCCTCTTCTGTTCCATCCTTTTCTTTTCCCCCGTTTCCCCCTTTCTTTTTCTTTCTCTTTTTTCTTTTGAACGTTTTAGACAGCTAGGTCTCTTTTGCCGCTTTGGGAGCCCGCCAGGGGAGCAGAGGCAGGGCAGGAAGGGACAGTGCCCTGCCTTTACCAGCCTATTCAGCCTCACACACACACACACACTCTTTCACACTCACGCACTCATACACTCACGCACTCATACACACACGCACACACACCACACCACACACACACCACTCATGCACAAACACACCTACTCACACAGACAGACACATAAACACTACAGAGACACACATGCAGACACACACAGACACACACACACCACAGAGACACACACACATACACACTCTCCACACACACATCACACATGCACAAACATACCTACCCACACAGATACACATACTACGGAGACACACACAGACACACTCCCACACACACCACACATACACACACACACCCAACACACAGTCTCACACACAGACATACACCACACATGCACAAATACACCCACCCACACAGACACACACCTCACACAACCCTATGGGGAAGGATCAAACAAACGCGCTCACGGGGCCGGGGTCTGTTTTCTCAGGCGTCCTTCCCCATCGCCACATTGTTCGCGGGACAATGGGCTCCTGTGTCAGTCTTGTTGGCACCAGCGTTGTACGATGCAGGAAACAGCATTTCCTGTCGGCGCTGGAAAATTAACTTGGATCGTGCTTTTCCCTTTTTATTGAGAATCCGCACACACCCCGGGAAACCCAAGCTCCCGGCGAGGGGAGGGAGAGGCAGCAATAGACATCCCGAAGGCTCCCGCGGCGTCCGTCCCCTTCCCGCTCAGCTCCCGCTCCCGCTCCGCCAAAAGAGGAAGCCCCGGCCTTAAACAATGAGATGGGGCTGCTGTCTCAACCGTGACCCTCCCCCTGGGGCCATCGGGACCGACCGTGCCAAGCCTCCGAGCTCTCGATCTGTTGGGAAGGGGAACTTGGCAGAAGGGGCTCCCGACTGCCCAGAAACCCCTACCTCTGCAGCCGCTAGCTGGCTGCTCAGAGCATGCCAAGCTTGGGCAATGGGCTGACTTGTCTAGGTCGTCCTCACATTTTTAAGTCTGAACAACATTTGGCCCCACAAAACTACTAGTTAATATTCTCCTATTCCACTAAGTACTTCTATTTTGGTATTGGTATCATTCTGCCCTGAGTTGCTGCATATAGTGTTCTGGGTGCTCTAGTGGAAGAGCACTAGATTGCAAACTCGGAGAGGCAGGGAAAGGTCTATTTTGTTTCTGCATTTTCTGGGCTTAGAGGCCTGGGCCTTTCACATAGTACGTTCTGTATCGCTATAAATGTATATGAAATATGTAGACATTCTTGCCTCTCCTGGACACCCCTACCACCATATCTTGTTCCCGTTTGCACGCTGGGAACACTATCATCTGACTGTTGAGCATACACACAGAATTTGCATGTATATATGACATGCACACTTTTATATGTACCACATGTGTGTACACACAAACATGCTACACACATACAACAATATGTGTTTAGTAACTGGAATACCACCACCATCCCACGCTCCCCACCCCACCCTCGATGAGAAAGAAAATGGAAGCTATGTGTGAAATCTGTCATAGATACGCTGTCCTTCTCGTTAATCTCTTTTTGCCACAGACAAACTCTTCAAACGTTTTGTGTGATTTCAATTTTGGAAAATGTTACTTCCCATCACATTTTAAACCTTCAAGTTTAGAGTTTATCATCATGACTACCAAAAGAGAGAAGGTCGAAGAAGTGCTTTGAGGACTTTCTAAGCTATATATTGGTAGGGCATAACCAGTATTGGAATTAGAGATCAGTTCTTAGCAGTGGCCTCTGACCCTTCAGATTTAAATCTTTGCTTTTTGCCTGACCACCCTCAGCTGTCCTTCCCATCTTCCCCAGCTGCAAGACTTAAGGGTCTGTATAACAATATTTAAATATTTAAATCCCCTAGGGAAGCATACTAAAAGGAACCCTCTGGGACTCTTTATAATGTGAAAATCATCCTCTAATTGCTTCACTCCCAGTTGCTTAGCCCTCTGCCCTTTGCCCAACAGAGTTGAGTCAAGCCAGCAGTAAAAGCCAAGGCCACTTAGTGCTTCTTGAATGGATGAATGAATGAATAAATGATCATATTCTATTTTTTGTTTACATGTAATCATGTTATTTATATTTATTTATTTATTTATTTATTTATTTATTTATTTATTTATTGAAACGGAGTTTAGCTCTTGTTGCCCAGGCTGGAGTGCAATGGCACCATCTCTGCTCATTGCAACCTCCACCTTCTGGGTTCAAGCAATTCTCCTGCCTCAGCCTCCCCAGTAGCTGGGATTACAGGCATGGGCCATCACACCCGGCTAATTTTATATTTTTAGTAAAGATGGGGTTTCTCCATGTTGGTCAGGCTGGTCTCGAACTCCTGACCTCAGGTAATCCGCCCACCTCAGCCTCCCAAAGTGCTGGGATTACAGGCATGAGCAACCGCACCCGGCGTTATTTTATTTATAAGCTTAGGGGGAAAAATTATAGCTCCTGGTCTGTAGAAATAGATTTGGGGAAAACGAAGTGGAACAATCCCTAAATAGTATAAATTGAGCATATCCTAATTGTTTAATACATATCTTTAATAATGAAAAATGTGGTTCACTCCTATGCTTAGCCAAGATGAAGTGAGAGTTAGGGCAGCAGAGTGTATAAGACCCTGTGATATTGTGAGTTCACCTTCTTGGGAGAGTTCTCTCTGTTTTTGCAAAATGCTTGCTGCCCCTGAGAGCTGTGTTGCTGTGGCTTTTACATATAATGTGCTACTTTGATTGGAACCTACTGTAGTTGTTATTTTTTTATATATGTGTCCCAACTAGATTGCGAGCCCCTTAAAGGATCGCCTTATATCTGCAAGGCTTGCACTGTTTTCTTCCCCTAGAAATAGACAAATAAGTGTCTGAGGGTGACCATGGGACTAGCCTGGTCATCCATGTGAAATGAATTCAGAGGTCAAAAGTCATCATGGAGCAAATTAAATGATGTCTAATGCCCTCCAGTGGCAGTTTTCCAATGGCATTCCATGGATGTGCTTCGAGGGATCAGTGGAGGAGAGTCTTCTACTACAGCAATTTTAGATTTGAGGTCCAGCTGCTCCGGACATTTTTGCAAACATCTGCCTCTGAAGAATGACAGCAATGGGCAAAGGCAGGTTGCAATCCCAAACCAATGAATAGTGGAGGAAGATATTCAGGAGTGAACTTCCCCTATCATCAACTCTTATTTTTTTTCTGAACATGCTTTATATTCTATGAATGAGAAAGAAAAGAAAACTTTTCAGAGAAGAAATGCTCAGAGTTGGAGGGGAGTGGGGAAAAGGGACTCTTTGCATCTTTTGTTCTCTTCAACAGAAATAGCTGTCTGTCCCCAGCAGCTCCAGATGCCTGTCTCCATCTGTCCACACACCCTACTGGCATTTCCAATTCACTTTATCGCTGCCAGCACAGAGGCAGGTTAGTCCCCACAGTCTTCTCACAAAAAGATTAGCAGAACTTAAAGTTAACAAGGCAGAGGCTTATTGAGTTGTGTTTCTTTGATAACCTTCAGCTAGGAGGTATCCAAGGCTCCTCAGCATCTAGCACCTGAAGAATGGTTTCAGCTCGCCTTCACCTTGCCTTCTGGTGGGCTATCCATGCTGGTTTACCTTGTGTAGGTTACTATGGACCTTTTATTTTCTCCACGCATTGCTGAAACTATCAGGAAAGCTGTTCCTTGTCAATAGAGGTCTATATGAAATAAATCAGTTAGAGGACTTAACGACAAACCATCCCTTGCTACTTGAGGTGTCCTCCTCCCTCCCCATTTCCCTGCTCTATTCCTAGACCTCAGATCTGGTCCTGGTTTCCTGCCCAGTGATCTTCTTCTAGGGCTGTTGCCAGGTCCCTTTTTCTAGATCTTTCATCCTGAGGCTGGGGACTGGTTGCTAGCCCCACAGCTGCCTCCTGCCTACTATTACACTTTCCTATGGAATATGCCCACCCAGATTTCTTAGCATGCTGTTCTGCCCACATTGTCGGACATCCTTTTATTCATCTTAGACTCCTTTTCCCATTGCTGATTAATTTCCTGGACTTGAAAAGATTATGATCAACTGTGGACGCCCCTCTGACATGAGCATCGTCGGCAGGGTCGCCTCTCCCGGCCTCTGTTCCGCTCCTTTGCTGGGGCCTTCCTCTTTTTCACTTGCTGCTGCTTTTGCAACGGTCTGACCACTTCCCCCCTGGGACCCAGTGGCAAGCTCAAAAATCTCTCTGAACAAAGGTAGATCTACATTAAAAAAAAAAAAATCAATAGAGAGTCCTAGTTATGGCACCTTAAAAAAAAGAAACAAGTGAATCCTAATGAGGTTTGAAATACCTAGGGATGTTTGCGATGGCCTTGTGGGTTTGTTTGCGATCGCCTTGCAGGTTTGGGTCTGCAAGGCTAGATTCCAGTCAGTTTGTTTCCCCCTGGAATCCTGCTTACAGTTTAAGCAAGCTGCCACGTTGGAAGCAGGTGAGCAGTAGTACCTTAGATTTTTCAATGCCTAGATTCTCCCGTAAGTAAGAATCACTGAGTCCAAGACTATAGCATGCCTTTAATAAATTACACTTACAAAAGATGAAGTTCTTCTCATTTATTTATTTATTTATTTATTTTTGAGGCAGGGTCTCACTGTCATTTCCCAGGCTGGAGTGCAGTGTTGTGATCTGGGCTCACTGCAGCCCCAACTTCCCGGGCTCAAGAGATCTGCCCATCTCAGCCTCCTGAGTAGCTGTGACTACAGGCACGCGCCACCCCTCCCGGCTAATTTTTTGTACTTTTAGTAGAGATGAGTTTGCGCCAGGCTGGTCTCGAACTCCTAGGTTCAAGGGATCCACCCACCTCCACCTCCCAAAATGTTGAGATTACAGGCATGAGCCACCACGCTGGACCAATGATGTTCTTAATATAGAAACTCAATGTAGTAAACAACATTCTTTAAAAATCTGAAACATGAATTTTTTTTTTTTTTTTTTTTTTTTTTAGGCAAGGTCTCACTCTGGAATGCTCACTGCAATCTCTGCCTCCCGGGTTCAAGTGATCCTCCCATCACAGCCTCTTGAATAGCTGGGATTATGGGCACTTGCCACCACACCCAACTAATTTTTGTATTTTTAGTAGATGTGGGGTTTCACCATGTTGGCTAGGCTGATCTTGAACAGTTGACCTCAAGTGATCCCCCTGCCTTGGCCTCGAGAAGTGCTGGGATTATAGATTTGAGCCACTGCACCCAGCCAATAAAGTTCTTAATATAGAAATCCAATGTAGTAAACATTCTTTAAAAATCTTAAACGTGAATTTTTTTAATTTTTATTATTTTATTTTTTTAGCCAGGGTCTCACTCTGTTGCCCAGGCTGGAATGCAGTGGTGTGATCTTGACTCACTGCAGTCTCTGCCTCCTGGGTTCAAGTGATCCTCCCACCACAGCCTCTTGAATAACTGGGATTACAGGCACATGCCACCACGCCCGGCTAATTTTTGTATTTTGTATTTTGTTTTTTTTTTTTATTTTTTCTGAGACAGGAGTCTCGCTCTGTCTCCCAGGCTGGAGCACACTGGCCTGATCTCGGCTCACTGCAACCTCCGCCTCCCGGGTTCAAGTGATTCTCCTGCCTCAGCCACCCAAACAGCTGGGATTACAAGGCCTGTGCCACCATGCCCATCTTAAACTTGAATATTAAAGAGCAATATGTTGACTTCCTACTGGCAATGTCTTACGATATTTTGTTTAAACTTCTGAATAGCTCTACCCTGTCCTAATTAGTTTAGGGTCTGTAAATTAGTTTATACTGATTTAATTACTTAAAACATGATTTAATTAAATAAAACATCTGGATAAGATATAGTAATAAATACAATTCAGTTACCTTGTCACCAATCTGTAGCTGTTTTCAGTCTCTGTTTCCATGTATATATTTGAGTTGAAAACACCTTTCTCACTCATCTCAAACCCCTCTTGGCTTTGGTTTTCAGTCCTGCATCATTCTCCACCAGCCTCTCCTCTGTATAAACTCTGGAACATTATAACAGAAAGGCTGTCCTCCACCAGTGTAGCAGGAGCTATATATATATATATATACACACACATATATATGGCTTCCTTGTCTCTCTCTTGCCCTCTTTGTTTCCATCCTGTCTTAGTCCGCTTGGGCTTCTATAAAAAAACACCGTAGACTAAACACCATAGGCTAAGGATTAAACAACAAATGTTTATTTCTCACAGTTGCAGAGGTGGATGTCTCAGATCAGGGGGCCAGCATGGTCAGGTTCTGGTAAGGGCTCTCTTCCTGGCTTGCAGATGACTGCCTCCTGGGTATGTCCTCACCAGGAGAAAAGACAGCAAGGGAGCTCTCTGGCCACTTCTTACAAATGCACAGTCCTATACGTGAGAGCTCCACCCTCATGCCCTAATTATCCCCCAAAGGTACCTCCTCTTACTACCATCACATTGAGATTAGGGTTTGAACATATGAATTTTGGGGGAGACATAGACATTCAGTGCATTATGCCTCCCAATGGCCCTGAACAAAGAGGGAGAAACAGCACATGCAGGCAGCAACATGGGCACCACAGTTGTCTTCTTGCCAATCAGAAGATTTTATATTTTGGCCGTGTTTTTTAACGATTTGCTATTTGATACTAGAGTTCATGTTCAGATATCTGATATTCTGGTATACCCCTCTGAGTGTGTGCATGCACACACACACACACACACACACACCTCATCCCACCTAGGGCAAACCAATTCACAGACTTGACTGAACCAGCAGGATTCAGTCTTTTGAAAATTTAAACCATGAAGAGATACAAGCAGTGAGTTGACAGATGCAACATTGTAACGGGAGCATCCTAATGACTATAAGTACCATCCATTTACAACTTGCTCATCGCATTGAGCACCTGCATGCCTTTTCCTTCCTGTCACCCTGTGAGAGATGCACTGTTTTTATCTCTGTGTTGTAAATGAGGAGACTGAAGCTCATGAAGTTGTGTCTGTTGCTGAGATAACCCAACTGGCCAGTGATGGAGATGGGATCCTAAGCTTCCTTGCCTCATGGCTCTAGGTGCCAAGGTCATCCAGGCTCCCCTTTGGGAAGCCACATGTGCAGGTTTTCTGGGATGCCATGAGATCTAAATCCCAGTCACCCCCACTTCCTCTGCCATCTTGCTTACCTGGTTATTTTGGTCTCCACTTGGCATCAAAGACTCCTCAGAGCTCTTGTGGAGAATCTGAAGCCTGCTTTGTCTCACGAACTAAAAATTCTTTTACATTCTTCTAATTTTATAGACAAAAACATAAAGGAAAATTTAGAAAAGGTTTTTATGAAATGAAGACATCTCCATAAGGATAATTCTCAAGAGGTTAGACAGAGGACCAAGTTCAAGAGCCCTAATGTACAACATGGTGTCTATAGTTAATAACAATGCAGGGTATGCTTGACAATTGCTGAGACAGTAGATTTTAAGTGTTCTCACCACAAACAAATAGTACGTATGTGAGGGAATACATATGCTAATTAGCATAATTGAACCATTTTACAATGGGTACATATTTGAAAAACTCGTGTCGTACATCATACATGTGTACAATTATTATTGGTCAATAAAAATGTAAAGAAAGAAAAAAATAAAGAAAATTCCCAAGATGAGTGAGAAGGTGAGTAACTGTTGCTCACGCAATCAAATTCAACAAAGTTGGTGGAAAAAGGTTATGAATGAGAATTGAGTGTTACGGTATGTGCATTCTATAAATAGTGAGACTATGGTACAGTTTTTAACTTGCTAGATTACTCACCACTTTTAGGTTTATGTCTTCCTCTTTTCATTTGTGTCACTTCCCACATATGCCCTCTAATTTTCTTTTAACACATAATGATGTTTTGTAGCATTTTAACTTATGGTAGTAATATCTTGTAATTCTTTGACAGACCCTGGGAAATACTGAACAAATTGTGCCTTAGATTTCTGTGAATTCTAAAAATAGTGGAGAGTCAAGTTTGTAATACCCTTAAAATAGTGAATTGAGAAACTGTAGGTTGACTCAAAAATAGGTTTAAAAAATTGTCTTACTAGACTTTTTTTTTTTTTTTTTTTTGAGACCGAGTCCTGCTCTATTGCTAGGCTGGAGTGTAGTGGCGCGATCTCGGCTCACTGCAACCTCTGCCTCCCAGGTTCAAGCGATTCTTCTGCCTCAGCTTCCTGAGTAGCTGGGGCTACAGGCACACCACCATGCCCAGATAATTTTTGTATTTTTAGTAGAGACAGGGTTTCACCATGTTGGCCAGGATGGTCTCGATTTCTTGACCTCATGATCTGCTCGCCTCGGCCTCCCAAAGTGCTGGGATTACAGGAGCACTGTGTCCAGCCGACTTTATTTTTTAGGAGCAGTTTTACGTTCACAACAAAATTGATTGGAAAGCACAGAGATTTCTTATATACCCTCTGTCCCAACACATGCGTATAATTTTAAAATAGTGGAAAGTTCCCATTAATTTAGTATTTTCGGTAAATTTCTGCTAAAAATCTTGGTGTAATTCCTAGGCACAAGAATTTCACAGAAATATAGTTGATAAACTTTCGATCTAAACTATTCAAGAGAAAAAACCGCCTACTGGGTTTTAAGGATCTTGGAGACAAATGACTCACAATAGGCACTCCTATATTTCTTGAATGGATAATCAGCCTAATCAGGAAGTCATTTTTATTTCCTAACTTAATGCCATGACCACCTTTCAATAGCATCTCTTTGGGATGGAGAATGCATCTGTGTCTTCCTGGCAATAATTTTCCGGATGCGAATGCTTAGAACACATGAGGATAAAAATGTCAAAATGTGCCTAATTCTCAGTCTGCCCAGCTCGAAGGGCTCACACCAATTACCATTTATGGTGTCGGCTTCACGAGACGGGAAGCATGCCCGGGCTGTGAGCCCACCAACAGTGTGGCAGAGGACAAAGAACTTGCACTTGAGTTCCTGCTCTACCACTTACTTGTGCACGATCCTGTACAAATTGCTTCACTTCTCTGAGATTCAGTTTTCATTGTCTGCTAAGTTGTGCTTATAGAATTCCTGGTTTGGTGGTAAGGACATAAACGGTTGTTCACATTGTTATCCAGAATATTCTTCAACATCAAATTGCATTTGAAAACATGCCTATAGAACCTTCCAGACCAAGGCTCTGATGTTCTGGTCAATACAGAGCATTGATGAGTTAATTGACAGAGCTATCCGTGGGCTGAATTGCACTAAGCTAGGCTCCCTCTGCCTCATTTCCCATCATTGAGGACGAGGCTGAGAAGGGTTTTGCGGTGAGAGGTGTTGGTGTTGTAGGAATATATACTATTGGTTTGGCATGCCTGTACCCTCCTCCTACAATCATGTAATCAATTCTTATAACTTATATTCCCCTTCAAGATAATGCTTCATAGTTTTCATAGCTTAATTTGGGATTAAAATATTGAGAATGGGAATAGTTTGAGTTGCTCAGCGGCCTATACTTTGAGAGAAATAGCCTTCCAGCCTCTATCCTGCCAGAGTAGCCTTGGTCATAAAATTCCCACCTTCAAGTTTCATGGTAAGGACATGATGAGAAAAAAATCTATGATCAGACACTCTTCACAGCCTTGTGGGTTTGAACCATGTCCGTATTATCTTCTTTCCAGAGGAATCCCCATTGTCTCTGCCATCTTCACGGACCAATAGAGCTAGCCGGTTGACCACTTTAGTTACCCATCTGTGAAGTTCCGGCTACATGATTTGCAAGGCCCAGTGCAAAATGAACATGTGGAGCCCACCCCCCAACCTTTCTAAAAAAGAAAAAAAAAGCATTAAGAATATCAAGATGGCAACAGCAGAGCATGAAACCAAGTATGGAGCCCTTCTGAGCATGGGGCTCTGTGCAACTGAACGGTTGCATGCCCCCGAAGCTGGCTATGCACCTATGGATTTTCCCTTAATGTCTTTCTCTTTCTTGGGGACTTATCAAGTGCATTGTTGATGATAATATTTCTAGTAAAAATGTTACTTTTTTAAAATAATGGTAAGCTTTCTTTTTTCTTATTTATTTATTTATTTTGAGACAGAATCTCGCTCTGTTGCCCAAGCTGGAGTGCAATGGCGCAATCTCGGCTCACTGCAACTTCCGCCTCCCGGGTTCAAGTGATTCTCCTGCCTCGGCCTCCCGAGTAGCTGGGGTTACAGGCGCCCACCACTATGCCCGGCTAATTTTTGTATTTTTGGTAGAGACAGGGCTTCACCATGTTAGTCAGGCTGGTCTGGAACTCCTGACCTCAGGTGATCCGCCTGCCTCAGCCTGCCAAAGTGCTGGGAATGCAGGCGTGAGACATCATGCCCAGCTGCTTTTTTAAACATTCAAATATGTTTTCTGGCATTTTGTTTTTCTGAGCCAATCAATTGCAACTTCTTTTTTTAAAAAATCAGAATACATATTCTATTTTCTTAGTTATTATACAGTGAAATATTCTTCAAATTATCTTTATTACTCTTTTTTCTTTCAAGAAATATGGATACCAAACAATATGTAGATATGCCAGGAAGCCTAACAAGGGTTCAAGACAGTAGAATCATCAGTCAATCTGATTGAAACATCAAATGGATTATTTTTCCACAAGAAAGGAGCAATTAACAGAGTAAAGAGACCGTCTATGAATTGGGAGAAAATATTTGAAAGCCATACATTTGAAAAGGGATTACTATCCAAAATATATAAGGAACTCAAACAACTCTATAGAAAGAAAATAATCTGATTTTAAAATGGGCAAGAAACCCAAACATTTCTCAAAAGAAGACATACGAATGGCCAACAGATACGTGAAACATTGTTCATCATCTCTAATCATTTGGGAAATTACAAATGAAAACCACAATGGGATAGCACCCCCACACCTGTTAAAATGGCTATTGTAAAAGATAAGTGTTGGTGAGGATGTGAAGAAAAGGAGACCCTTGCATACTGTTGGTGGGAATGTAAATAAGCACAGCCATAATGGAAAACAATATAGAGGCTCCTTAAAGAACTACATATGATCCAGCATAGAACTACCATATGATCCCGCAATCGTGTTGCTGGATATTTTCTCAAAAAGTGTGAAATCAGCATGTGGGAATGATATCTCCTCCCCATGTACATTGCAGCACTATTCTCAATAGCTAAGTTATGAAATCAGCCTAAGTATCCATCAATAATGAATGGATAAAGAAAACATGGTATTGGATATACAGTAGAGTATTATTCAGCCTTTAAAAAGGAAGAAATGTTGTCTTTGTGACAACATGGATGGACCGAATTGGAGAACACTGTGCTAAGTGAAATAAACCAGGTGCAGAAAGACAGATACCACATGTTCTTGCTTATATGTGAAATCTAAAAACAATTGAACTCAAAGAGACAGAGAGTAGGATGGTGGTTATTGAATGCAGCGGGGAGGCAGGATGGAGAGATGAAGGTAAAGGGTAGAGGGTCACAGTAGATGAAAAGAGCAAGTTGTTTTCTTTGAGATATATTGCACAGAGTAGTGAATGTGGTAAATAATGTAGTGTACATTTCAAAATCACTGAGAAAATTTCAAATGTTCTTACCACAAAAAGTAAGTGTTTGAAGTGATGGGTATGTTAATTAACTTGATTTAATAATTCCACATTGTATTCATACTATATTCATAAATTCATAACATGACTTTGGATGCATAAATATATACAACTATGATCTGTCAATTTACAATTAAAAAATAAAAATTTTAAAAATTGTGATTTTTGGCCAGACAAGATGGCTCACGCCTATAATCCCAGCACTTCGGGAGGTTGAGGTGGGCAGATCACTTGAGGTCAGGAGTTCCAGGACAACCTGGCCAACGTTGCAAAACCCTGTCTCTACTAAAAATACAAAAATTAGCAGGGCATAATGGTGGGTGCCTGTAATCCCAGCTACTTGGGAGGATGAGGCGGGAAGAATTGCTTGAACCTGGGAGGCAGAGGTTGCAGTGAGCCGAGATTGCACTACTCCACTCCAGCCTGGGTGACAGAGCAAGACTCCGTCTCAAAAAAAGAAAAAGAAAAGTGGATTTTTGTCTTTTTGACTTACTAATATTTTACTTAAAATTTCTGCTTCTGATGTTCATAAATGGAATAATAAGATCTGATTTGCTAAAATTTCATGTAGCATGTATCTATTTCTAATATTCATAAGTGAAATTGGTTTATATCTTTAATTCTTACCATTTTCTTATTTGGTTTTGGGATCAGTGTTATGTAACCTTATGAAACAAATTGGGTAGCTTTCACTCTGCTTATCTGGAACATTTTTATGAGAAAGAGATGATCTCATTCTTTTGTTGTTGTTAGGTAATTTAGGATTAGGATGATTCTGGATATTAGGCGTTTGTTGGATGCATTGTTTCCAAATATTTTCTCATGTTCTGGAGGTTTTCTATTTACCCTGTTGGTTATTTCTTTTGCTGTTTTTTTTAAGCTTTTTGGTTTAGTTAAGTCCCATTTGCCTATTTTTGGCTTTTTTTGTGTGTTTCCTTTAGAGGGCTTAGTCATAAATTCTTCGTCTAGGCTAATGTCTAAAGAGTTTTTCCTAGGTTTTTATCCTAAGATTTTCATACTTTCAGGTCTTACATTTAAGTACCTAATCCATCTTGCATTAATGTTTGTATATGTTGAGATATGGGTCCAAATTCATTCTTCTGCAAATGGCCCTCCAATTTTCCCAGGACCATTTTTGGATAGGGTGTCCTTTCCCCAGTGTATATTTTTGTTGACTTTGTCAAAGATCAGTTGGTTGTAGATATGTGTCTTTATTTTTTAGTTCTTTATTCTTTTCCACTGATCTATGTGTCTGTTTTTAATACCAGTACCATGCTATTTTGGCTACTATATCCTTGTAGTATAATTTGAAGCCAGGTAATGTGATGCTTCTTGCTGTATTCTTTTTGCTTAGGATTGCTGTGGCTATTTGGGCTCTTTTTTTGGTTTCATATAAATTTTAGAATTATTTTTTCTTTCTTTCTTTTTTTTTTTTTTTTTTTTTGAGACGGAGTCTTGCTTTGTCGCCCAGGCTGGAGTGCAGTGGCGCGATCTCGGCTCACTGCAAGCTCCACCTCCCGGGTTCACGCCATTCTCCTGCCTCAGCCTCCCGAGTAGCTGGGACTACAGGCGCCCACTACCACGCCCGGCTAATTTTTTGTATTTTTAGTAGAGACGGGGTTTCACCGTGTTAGCCAGGATGGTCTCGATCTCCTGACCTCGTGATCCGCCCGCCTCGGCCTCCCAAAGTGCTGGGATTACAGGCGTGAGCCACCGCGCCCGGCCCTAGAATTATTTTTCCTAATTCTCTGAAGAATGATGTTGGTTTTGGAGGAGGGGTGATGGATAGGAAAGAAATTTTTTTTATCTTAGTTTGGTCTCATTAATGGTTATTGATCCATTTGAGCTTCTAACTTTTTTTAGTCAAAAAGTTGTAATTGTTTAATTAAATTTAAAGTTTTATTTCTGAAAAAGAAAAACAAAGATCTAAATTTCTATTATCATTTTAAATATTTTAATATATATGTTCAGCTTTTTCTCAAGGAAAAAAACTTAATTTTGTCAAGATAATACGTGCAGAAAAGTATGAAGGTGGAAGTTTTTTGTTTTTGTTTTAGAGACAGGGTCTCACTCTGTTTCCCAGGCTGGAATGCAGTTGCACTATCACAGCTCCCTGCAACCTCCACTTCCCAGGCTCAATCGATCCTCCTCCCTCAGCCTCCTGAGTAGCTGGGACTACAGACATGAGCCACCATACCTAGCTAATTTTTCTTTTTTTCCTTTTTTTAAATTTTTTTTTTTTGTAGAGACAGGGTCTCAGTATGTTGCCTAGGCTGGTCTTGAACTCCTGGCTTCAAACAATCCTCCCATCTCAGCCTCCCAAAGTGCTGAGATTACAGGTGTGAGCCAACGTGCCTAGCCAACAATTTTTTTTAAAGTTACTTCAAACCCCACTATTAGGAAATAATCATCAGTAACTAGATCAACATTTATCCACACAATTTTCAATTATGCGTGCAGATAGGATAGATAAATAGATTAATATTTTTAAATACTATTTTTAGATAAATAGAAAAATATTTATAAATGTTAATTTTCCTCAAACTTATTCAAAGAAAAAAGAAATTAAAATGAAATTGAATTGCAAAAAAAGATTAATTTCTCTAAGTTTTCTCTAAGGTTAAAACAAGAATTTTTTAAAATTAAGGTATTAAAGCCATTTTTATTTACCTTTAAAAAAAATTTGGACATTATCAATTGACTCCCTGCCGTTAAAAGAAGAGAAAAACAGTAATCTCTTACTTCCTTCCACTTCTCTTCACCTCCTGAACTTTGCCCTTTTTATAACATTTACATTCTAAGCAACAGAATTCCTTACACATCCCATACATGTTTAGCATGTATGTAGGTGTATGTCTCTATGTCTTCAAATGGATTTAATGTTCACCTTTGGTCCTTTCCCCATTGCTCCTCATTCCTGAGTTCTTATATTCGATTGATTTTTTTAATTGGCTGGATTTTATTGTCATGAGTGATGGGCATGAATAGTGATGGGCATTGCATTCCCTGAATTATTTCATGTTGGAGAAATTCCTGCCTCTACCTTTCTACTTGAATAACATCTTGGCCTGTTTTCATGTCCTTCATTCCCTTAGAGTTTTGCAGACTGTGTTCTTGTCTTCTGCCCCTGGAGGTTGCGATGGAGAAGTCTGTGGCCAGTCTAATTTCTCTTTGCTTTTCTGCTTGATTAGCTAACAAATTCGTTCTTTATCCTGGAATTTTAATAATTTCATTAACATACATATATCTTTGATATTTTACTGTATTAAATTTTCCTGGAATGTCATTAGTTCTCTTGATTTGCAGAGTCTGTTTTTTGTTTTAATTTTATGAGTCTTTTCTTATTTATTTTAAATAAGCATCGTCTTTCATTTTTAGATTCTTTGCTTTAGGGGCATCAATTGTCTTTAAGTTGGAATATATAAATCTTTTTTTCCCATTTCTATTAATGTCTCATTAATTGCTTTAATATCTTTGTCTGTCTTTTTTAATTGCGTGAGGATTTTTTTAAATTTATTTTTTATTTCAGTAGGTTTTTGGGAAACAGGTAGTGTTTGGTTACCTGAATAAGCTCTTCAGTGATGATTTCTGAGATTTTTGTGCACCCATCACCCAAGCAGTGTATGCCGTACCCAGTGTAGTCTTTTATCCCTCACCCTCCTCCCACCCTTTCCCCCAGATCCCCAAATCCCCAAAGTGCATTGTATCATTTTTTTTTTTTTGAAACTGAATCTCTCTTGCTCTGTTGCCAGGCCGGAGTGCAGTGGCACAATCTTGGCTCACTGCAACCTCTGCTCCCAGGTTCAAGTGATTCTCCTGTCTCGGCCTCCCAAGTAGCTGGTACTACCAGCACACATCACCATGCCCGGCTAATTTTTGTATTTTTAGTAGAAACAGGGTTTCACCATGTTGGGCAGGCTGGTCTCAAACTCCCGACCTCAGATGATCTGCCCGCCTTGGCCTCCCAAAGTGCTTGGATTACAGGTGTGAGCCACTGCACCTGGCCCATTGTATCATTCTTAGGCCTTTGCATCCTCATAGCTTAACTCCCACTTACAAATGAGAATCTACAATGTTTAGTTTTCCATTGCTGAGTTACTTGACTTAGAATAATGGTCTCCAATTCCATCTAGGTTGCTATGAAAGCCATTATTTGATTCCATTTTATGGCTGAGTAATATTTCATGGTATATATATACTACGTTTTCTTTATCCACTCGTTGATGGATGGGTATTTGGGCTGGTTTCATATTTTTGCAATTGCAAATTGTGCTGCTATAAACATGTGTACACAAGTATCTTTTTCATATAATGACTTTTTTTCCTCTGGGTAGATACCCAGTAGTGGGATTGCTGGATCAAACGGTAGTTCTACTTTAGTTCTTTAAGGAATCTCCATACTGTTTTCCATAGTGTTTGTACTAGTTTACATTCCCACCAACAGTATAAAAGTGTTCCCTTTTCACCACATCCATGCTGGAGTGCAGTGGGACAATCACAGCTCACTGCAGCCTCAACCTGCTGGGCTTAAGCAGTCCTCACACCTCAGCCTCCCAGAGTGCTGGGACTACAGGTGTAAGCCACCATGCCTGGTCCCTTTGTCTTTTTCATATGAATTACTTCAAATATGTCAGGACTTACCTTTATGTCAATAATTGGATTTTCAGTGCTATTTCTTGTGTTCCTAATTTGTATGTCTATAATGGCTAGTTGGACAGGTAAGGAGCTTAGAAGCTGCTACTTCCTCTTAACAGCATGTAAAAAGCTGAGCAAACTGAAAAATCAACAATTCTTTTTAGATCCATAAGAGAAAATCCACAGGGAAAACTGCTGCCCCCAGATTTGGACAGACAGAGAGATAGATGCAGAGAATCACAATATACTGGAGCAGAAATTTCTGCAGGAACTGATGCTGGAGTAGGAAAACCTGAAATGTAATTACAAATTGCTGGACACTGAGTGTGGACAAGTCAAAGACTCCAGAGGACCCAGTTCTAGTGGGGGCCTCCAAGCTTGTGAATTTTACCTCCAGGAACTCCACCAACTTCTCATAGTAAATATTAGAGAAAAATTCTGCACTTCCAGCAGGGAGAGAGGACCTGTATTTTGAAATACAGAGTGCTCTGTTCTTCTTAACAAGGTTTGCCTTCAGGAGAAACTGGTCAACCAGAGCCTAACTTGCTAGGGTTTAATTACAGCCTAAGTGACCTGGGAGAACGGAAACATCCAGCTCCAGCTCACCCTAGCCATCCTTTCCCACCTAAAAGGGGAGGAAAAAACTAAGAAGCACTTGTGAAAGTCACAGTCCAGAGACACAGGCTCACTAAAAGACAGGCCTGGTAGGGCGTGGTGGCTCACGCCTGTAATCCCAGCACTTTGGGAGGCCAAAGTGGGCAGATCATAAGGTCAGGAGATCGAGACCATCCTGGCCAACATGGTGAAACCCCGTGTCTACTAAAAATGCAAAAATTAGCTGGGTGTGGTGGTGCACGCCTGTAGTCCCAGCTACTCGGGAGGCTGAGGCAGGGGAATCGCTTGAACCGGGAGGTGGAGGTTGCAGTGAGCCGAGATCGCACCACTGCACTCCAGCCTGGAGATAGAGTCAGATTCCGTCTGGAAAAAAAAAAAAAGACTGAGGCCTAATCACAGGACTATAGGGTGCTTTTCCTCCCCCTGCACCTTACCTCCACATCACTAAAGGCCTATTTACAGCAGGTCCTTTTACCCAGCACATCATGTATGGCTTTTAGCAAAAAGTTACAAGGCATACTAAAAGATAAAAAATACAGTGTGAAGAGACAGAGCAAACTTCAGAAGCAGATGTGGCAGGGATACTGGAATTATCAGACAGGGACTTTTTTAAAACTATGATTAATATCCCAGCACGGTGGCTTACGCCTGTTATCCCAACACTTTGGGAGGCCAAGGTGGGCAGATCATGAGATCAGGAGTTTGAGACCAGCCTGGCCAACATGGCAAAACCCCATCTCTACTAAAAAAAATACAAAAATTAGCCAGGCTTGGTGGCAGGTGCTTGTAATCCTGGCTACTTGGGAGGCTGAGGCAGGAGAATCACTTGAACCTGGGAGGTGGAGGTTGCAGTGACTATGATTAATATGCTGTGGGTGCTAATGGATGAAGCAGACAGCATGCAAGAACAGACAAGCAGCATGAGCAGAGAGATGGAAATTTTTTTTTTTTTTTGAGACTGAGTCTCACTCTGTCCCCCAGGTTGGAGTGCAGTGGGGCAATCTCAACTCACTGCAACCTCTGCCTCCCAGGTTCAAGCGATTCTCCTGCCTCAGCCTCTTAAGTAGCCAGGATTACAGGTGCCCGCCACCATATTCGACTAATTTTTTTTGTATTTTTAGTAGAGATGGGGTTTTGCCATGTTGGCCAGGCTGGTTTCAAACTCCTGACGTCAGACGATCACCCCACCTTAGCCTCCCAAGAGATGAAAATCTTATGGAAGAACCAAAAAGAAACGCTAGAGATCAAGAGCACTGTAACAGAAGTGAAGAAGGCCTCAGAGGGACTTCTTAGTAGTCTAGACACAGCTAAGGAAAGAAACTCTGAGCTTTCAAATATGTCAATAGAATCCTCCGAAACTGAAAAGCAAAGAGAATGAAGACTGAAAGAAAACAAACAAACCAGAACAGAATATCCAAGGATTGTGGAACAACTACAAAAGGGGCAAATACGCGTAACAGGAACACAAGAGGACAAGGGAGATAGAAAGGAGCAGAAGTATTTGAAACAATGACTGAGAATTTCCCCCAAATTGATGTGAGACACCAATCCACAGGTCCAGGAAACTCAGGGAACACCAAGCAGGATAAATGCCAAAACAAAAAAACAAACAAAAAAACCAACACATAGGCGTATCATTTTCAAACTACAGAAAATCAAAGATTTTTAAAAAATTTTCTGAAACAATCGAGAGGAAAAAAATACGTTACTGATGGAGGAGCAAATATTTTATCTGACATCTCATCAGAAGCCATGCAAATAAGAAAAAAGTGGAGTGAAATATTTAAAGTGTTGCGAGAATAAAACACCAACCTAGACGTCTGTACTGGGCAAAATTATCCTTCAAAAGTGAGGGAGAAGTAAAGACTTCCTATACAAATGAAAATTGAGGAAATTTGTTGCCAGTAAACTTCCCTTACAAGAAATGTTTAGAGAAGTACTTTAGAAAAAGAAAAATAATGTAAGTCAAAAACTAAGATCTATATAAAGAAAGAAAGAGCATCAAAGAAGAAATAAGTGAAGATAAATTTTTCTTTTACCTTCTTATTTTTCTTATTATTAATTGATCTAACATATAAGCTTGTTCAAAGCACTAACAATGTATTTGGTTGTGTATGCTTTTGTATATACCATATTTATATGCTTGTGTATGCTTACATATAAGCGAAATGAATGACAGCAATGATACAAGGGGTGAGAAAGAGGAACTAATATTATTTTATTTTTATAGCCTGGCCAACATGGCGAAACCCCATCTCTACCAAAAACACAAAAATTAGCCTGGTGTGGTAGCATGTGCTTGTCGTTCCAGCTACTCAGGAGGCTGAGGCAGGAGAATCGCTTGAACCTGGGAGGTGGAGGTTGCAGTGAGCTGAGATCGTGCCACTGCACTCCAGCCTGGGCGACACAGTGAGACTCCGTCTCAAAAAAAAAAAAAGATTATTTTTATAACATATTTCCATTACCCAGGAAGTAGTGTAGTATTATTTAAACAAAAAAAAAGAAAGAAAGAAAAGAAAAAAAGAAAGAAATGCAACTGGTGTGCTAAGAAAGAAGAGAAAATTGAACCATGTAAAATGTTCAACTGAAACTGCAACAGGCAGAAAAGAGCAGAAAACAAAAATAGAATACAAGAACAAAGGCAACAAATAGAAAACAGTAACAAATATGGTAGGTATTAACCCAACTATATGAACAATCACTTTGAACATCAATGATCTAAATGCACCAATTAAAAGACAGCATGAATCAAAAAACAAGAAACCCACTTTAAATATGAAAACAGATATAAATTAAAAGTAAATGGATGAAGAAACGTATGCCATATTAACACTAATCAACAGAATGCAGGAGTAGTTATGTTAATTGCAGACTTCAAAGCAAGGAAAACTATCAGGGATCAAGACAGGCATTACATAATAATAAAGAGATTGGTTCTCCAAAAAGACATAGCAATCCTTAACATGTATGCACCTAAAAAGAGACCATCAAATTACATGAGGCAGGCCCTGGGCAGTGGCTCACACCTATAATGTCAGCACTTTGGGAGGCTGAGGCAGGTGGATCACTTGAGGTCAGGAGTTCAAGACCAGCCCAGCCAACTTGGTGAAACCTTATCTCTACTAAAAATACAAAAATTAGCCAGGTGTGGTGGTGCGTGCCTGTAATGCCAGCTACTTGGGAGGCTGAGGCAGAAGAATCTCTTGGACCTGGGAGGCAGAGGTTGCAGTGAGCTGTGATGGCACCACTGCACTCAAGTCTGGGCAAAAGAGCCAGACTCTGTCTCAAAAAAAAAATAAAAATAAAAATAAAAAATAAAAAAATTACATGGGGCAAAAACTGATAGAACTACAAGAAGAAATAGATAAATCCACTATTATGGTTGGAGACTTCAACATCCCTCTTTCAGAAATGGACGGATTCAGCAGGCAAAAAGTCAGTAACGATGTGGTTGAACCCAACAAGACGACCAATCACCTGGATATAATTGATATCTATAAATGATATCACCCAACAACAGCAGAATATGCATCCTTCTCAAGCTCATGTGGAACATTCACCAAGACACCATATCCTGGGACATAAAATGCACCTTAACAAATTTAGAAGAGTAGAAATTATATAACGTCTGCTCTCAGACCACAATAGAATTAAACTAGAAATCACTAGTGGAAAGATAATCAGAAAATACCAAAATACATGGAGATTAAACAACACACTTCTAAATAACACATGGGTCAAAGATGAAATCTCAAGACAACTTTTAAAATGTTTTGACCTAAATGAAAATGAAAACACAACTTACCAAAATTTGTGGGAAAAGGCAAAAACAGTGCTTAGAAATTTATAGCACTGAATGTATATATTAGAAAAGAAAAAATATCTAAAATTAAAAAATCAAAGCTTCCACTTTAGGAAACTAAAAAAAAAAAAAAAAAGCAAATTAAATCCAAGTCAAGTAGAAAATAAATCAGTAGAGCAGAAATCGATGAAATAAAAAACAGGAAATCAATAGACAAAGTCAATGAAACCAAAACCTGGTTTTTTGAAAAGCTCAATATGATTGATAAGTTTTTAGCTAAACTAACTACAAAAAAAGAGAGAGGGCACAAATTACACAAATTACTAATATCAGAAATGAAAGCGGGGACATTGCTACAGATTCCATGGACATTTAAAGGATAATAAAGGAATTCTATGAACAATTCTATGCCCACTAATTTGATAATTTATATAAAATGGACCAGTTCCTGAAAGACACAGTCTGCCAAAAGCCACACAAGAAGAAATGGATGATCTGAAAAGGCCTATATCTATGAAATAATTGAATCAGTAATTGATTACCTTCCAAAACAGAAAGCACCAGACTCAGGTGGGTTCACTGGTGATTTCTACCAAACATTTAAGGAAAAAATTATACCAGTTCTCTATATCTCTTATGTAATGATATGGTTTGGACATTCAGTTGTTTTCCTTAGGTCTGCAAACTCATTTATTTCATTCTGTTTTTTCATAATATTGGTCAGGATGAACTAGGTTATGATACAGTAACAAATCTAACCACAGCTTTTCAGTGTCTTATCACAATGAGGTGTTTTTTTTTTTTTTTCATGCAAAACTGGGTGAGGGCTGACAGCTTTCCAGAGCAGCTCCTTTCCAAGAGATAACCCAGAGTCCAGGGTACTTGCATTGTGAAGCTATCCCACGTGGAACCTTAACGCTATACCACATGGAGTTGATGGTTTCTAAGTTGCCCAGGCAGGAGAAATGACAGCATAAAGAATTCACACACACTTGCTGGCCTGGCATTGTCTTGAATTGGCCTGGAATGTTCACCTATCAATTAGATTTATTGCTAGAATATACACTTTTGGGTCAGATGGTAGGATTCAAGGGAATGCAAAATGCCTGTGTGCCCAGGAAGAGGAAAACGACACAAGATTTGGTGAATCCATAGCATTATCTCTGTCACATTTACTGTATCATATCATTCTTGAGCCCTTATTTTATTAAATTAATGGCCTTTATAAAATTACTTTCTAGTGTAAAGAGATTGGGAAGAATTTTCTTCTTTTATTTGAGAAAAGTTTTCTTGTAAGTTCTTTGCCAGTCTTGTGCTTATTTGCCTGTCTGCTTTTTTTAATTTCTTCCTTCCTTCCTTCTTTCCTTCCTCTCTTTCTTCCTTTCTTTTTCTTTCTTTCCTTCTCCCCTCTCCCTCTCTCCCTTCCTTCCTTCCTTCCTTCTCTTCCTTCCTTCCCCTCTCTTGCAGCATTTTGCCTAGTTATAATGCTGTTTCTTTTCATCTTGAACGATTCTGTCCAGACCTTCTATTTTCTGTAATACAACGTGGATGACTTTTTTTTAACTCCTTTTCCACTATACTTAAAAACAAATTTTCCCCTCCGAGTTATAGTTTGTGGATTGAACATTTCATATTTTTTATATATTTTAATATGAAAATGGATAGTTGGAAAGGAAGAGTATATCTGTGGTTCCAAGTGGTATTTTTTAGAATATGTGAACCTTTTCCCTCCTCTGAGACTTTGTTAAAATGCTCATACCAGGACTCCCAATCCCCATGTAAGGACCGTCTCAGATTAGGGATTTTTTTTCTTGTGATATGTTCACTTGTATTGCTGCCATTCATCAGACAGAAGAGGAAAAAGATTAAGACACCTGTATAGCTTGTTCCTCTCCAGTGGGTATTAGTGGGAGGCGTTACTGAGAATTCTTAGGATTTTTCTACTCACCAGCATGGTTTTGGAGCATAGGGTAGGATTAGAAGCCTAGCCTTTCTGTGCTTTTCAGCTCTGCTCCAGAAGTTCCTTGGCTACTAATATTTGAGGTGTGTTTCATTAAGGTATAATTCCATCATTGCCTATGTGCTGTTACTGAATATTTGGGGGTTGGTTTTTGTGATTTTTCTTTTAATGTGTTAAGGGAGGGAAATTCTTTGATGTAAATCCCATCTGTCATTTTCATCTAGAATCTATTCAGTCCAATTTTGTACTTTTTTATAAATCATTGTCAATGTAATCTAAATTTTCAAAATTATTGCATACTTTAGTCCAGAAGGTTTTTGAATGATTTTTACAAACTCCGGACTGTATCTGTAGATTTGGTCCCTTTGTTAATTTTTGTCTCCTCTGTCTTTTTTCTTTTCTTTATTAGTCCTACTAAAGGACTGTCTAGCTTTTGTTTCAAAATCACACTAACAATGGAAATCCTTAAAAAGTTTAAGACATGTTTTCTACCCTTAGTAAGCCTTTAACAGAAGTGTAAACATTATAAAATTAAGATTTAAATAGTATGTTATTGATTACAAGATAAACTTTAATTTTAAGAATTAAGAAAGCAAATAGGCGGGAATGGTGTTTACTAGGGCCACATGACAAGGTACTATGTACTGAGTGGCTTCACAGAAATCTATTCATTCATGGTTCTAAAGGCTAAAAACCCAAGATCTGGGTGTTGGCAGGTATGTTTTTTTCTTCTCCTTAACTTTTAGATGGCCATCTCCTCCCTGTGTCTTCACATGGTCTTGCCTCTGTACCTGTGTTCAAATTTCCTCTTCTTATAAAGACAAGTTATATTAGATTAGGGCCACTCTTAATCACTTCATTATCACCTCTTTAAAGATCATATGCTATGGTTTGAAAATGTCCCCTCCCAAATTCAGGTGTTGCCAATGTGACAGTATTAGGAGGTGGGGCCTTTAAGAGGTGATTAGGTCATGAAGGCATCTCCTTTCATGAATGGGATTAAAGCCCTTATAAAAGAGGCTTTGGCCAGGCGTGGTGGCTCGCACCTGTAATCCCAGCACTTTGGGAGGCCGAGGCAGACAGATCACCTGAGGTCAGAAGTTTGAGACCAGCGTGGCCAACATGGTGAAACCCTGTCTCTACTGAAAATACAAAAATTAGCTGAGCGTGGTGCTGGGCACCTGTAATCCCAGCCACTAGGGAGGCTGAGGCAGGAGAATCGCTTGAACCTGGCAGACGGAAATTGTAGTAAGCTGAGATCGCGCCACTGCACTCCAGCCTGGGCAACAGAGAAAGACTCTGTCTCAAAAATAAATAAATAAATAAATAAATAAATAAATAAATAAATAAATAAATAAAAGAGGCTTAATGTATTTTGTCCACCCTCTGCCACATGAGGACATGCAGTTCCTCCCCTCTGGAGGATGCAGCCCTCACTCAACAGCAAATGCTAGCACCTTGATCTTGTGCTTCCAGCCTCCAGAACTGTGAGAAATAAATTTCTGTTCTTTGTAAATTACCCAGCCTGTGATGTTCTGTTATAGCAGCACAAGCAAACTAAGACCTCTTATCTCCAAATACAGTCACAAGCTGGGCACGGTGGCTCACGCCTGTAATCCCAGCACTTTGGGAGGCCAAGGCAGGCAGATCATTTGAAGTAAGGAGTTCGAGACCAGCCTGACCAACATGGTGAAACCGCATCTCTACTAAAATACAAAAATTAGCTGGGCGTGGTGGCGGGTGCCTGTAATCTCAGCTACTTGGGAGGCTGAGGGAGAAGAATCGCTTGAACCTGGGAGGCGGAGGTTGCAATGAGCCAAGATCACGCCACTGCACTCCAATCTGGGTGACAGAGTGAGACTCCCTCTCAAAAACAAACAAACAAACAAAAAAAACAAATACAGTCACATTCGGAGGTACTGAGGATCAGGGCTTCAACATATGAATTTTTGAGGGGACACAACTAAGCTCTCAACAAGTAGCCAGGAGAGACTTTTTAATGTTATAATATAGGCTAAGACACTAAAAAAAATAGTGGCTCAAAAAATAGATTATTTTCTCTCATGAAGCAATCTAGAAGTAGGTAGTATGGAGCTTCTCGTATGTCATGCAGTGACCCACGTCCCTCTAAATTGTTGCTGCTCCATTTCCCAAAGAATTGCTCTCATCCTGTGTCTAGAATGTCTAGTCACTCAGTGAATGTCTGTGGAATAAATGAATGAATAACATGGTGTGTTCTGGGACAATGAAGGGACTAGATGAAAGGAAATGAGAGTCTTGACAGGATTAAATAAATAGAAAATATGATTAAATATTGATGTCTGACCAGATTTGAGGAAGCCTTGGAAGCCAGAGGGTTTTGGAAGCGAAACGGATGAAGCAAACCCAACTCATTCATTTTCTACAAATGAGGAAGCTGAGGCCCAAGAAAGTAAATTGATTTGCCCATATAGCTAGTAAGTAATCCACTCTTCTGATTCCAAGCAAAGGTCACTGCTTTTCCCACTATCATAGGCACAATATGGATACTCTGCAGTTTTAACATGGAAAGCGATGACATGATGTATGCTTTGTTGTAGGAAGGCCAATTCTGATGGCTCTTCAGTGTCATTCATCAATGACTATCTACTCACTGTGACTGACACTGATTTTGTGCACACAAAAGATAATTTTTTTCCTCTTGGCTGCTAACAGGCCCCCCCATATTGTTCAGGTTGATGGGAGGGAAAAGGAGATCCTTTGTTCTAGGAGAGGGAGTGCCCGGCCCAGCGTGTATGTGTGTGTGTGTGTGTGTGTGTGTGTGTGTGTGTGTTGGGGGATAATCCTGATTGGGCCAGTCATGCTCATTCCACTTCCCTTTGCCAATGATTGGTCTAAGGGTTGACACGGACCAGTAGATATGTGACCTAGTTCTGGCCAATGAGATATAAAGAGTATCCTGGGTAGTTCCTTGAAAGAGTTTTCTATGACTTAATAAATAGATAGGACTCAGCAAGGAGAGGACTTCTTTGCCCCACCTCCTGCCTTCAATGTAGTTGTACAAGCCACCTTGTGACCATAAAGCAACATCAGAGTTGGCAGGGCAGAAGACAGGGAAGACATGCCTGGCCATTTCATCACATTGTGAAATTGCCTTATCCAACCTGAAACTGCCTTCTGCAGACCCCTTACTATGTGAGATTATTGAATTTTGTCTTTATTGCTTAAGTTGCAGTTAGTCAGGTGTACTGTTACTTGCAACCAAAAGCATTCCTAACTGGTATTTTCACCATTATATTTGCTTTTTAAACAAGCAGTTAAATGACAAAAGATCTGCTTGCAGTTCCCTACAGTTTTCTTTTTCATATATATTTATTTAGAGACAGGGTCTTGCTCTGTTGCCCAGGCTGGAGTGCAGTGGCACAATCATAGCTCACTGCAGCCTCAACCACTTCGGCTCAAGCAATCCTCCTGACTCAGCCTCCTGAGTAGCTGAGGTGGGTGCCACCACTCCTGGCTAATTTTTAAAATTTTTTTGTAGAGACAGGGTCTTGGTATGTTGCCCAGGCTGTTCCCCACAGTTTCTATACAAAGAAGTACAAGATAAAAATTCAGAACTGTACATTCCAGAGGAGAGAAGGGTCTGGTTGACAAGAGGGCTCAGGAAAGACTTCCTGGGCACAGGGCACCTGGGCCCACACTCACACATGGTAGGTGAGAGTTGAACAGTCTGACAGAAATTGTCAGGGTGTTCTGGGTGCAAGTGCAGGTCCCAGCATGAGCAAACGATGACAGCTCCTTTGGATACCCTAGTGGACCTGGATTCCAGTCTGGATTCCAGACTTGAATTCCAGTTTAAACTCTTGCCTGGGTGTTCTAACGCTCGTGGGTGCTTCAGGAAGTCTGCTCTTTCAGTCTTACAACACTCCCTGAGGATCATCAAGTCAGGCATGTGTTGAGACAGGAAGTTCCGAGGCTGAAGAGCACAATAACAGCCCCCCTCTCTTACCCCATCTTCAGGCTGCAGTGCCTGCCCTTGGCTCTGAGCTGGGTGAATGTCCTGACTTCTTAATATACCTTCCTCCTGGGGCTGAGGTCTTTATCTCCTTCCTTTGTGGCCCAAGTCTTAATTTTAGTGTCAGGGGACCAGACTGATAGTCTGAAAGTTTCCTTCCAGGACCCAGAGACGTCTTTTAAGCTAAAGGTACTCCTGGTGGCCTGTTGCAAACTTCCCAATTTTTAGGTGTGGTCAGGCTCTTCAAATCATCTTACACTATTAACGATTAAAAAAAAAGTACCATAAATAACAAAAAAAAACATGTTTAAGTGACTCTTGGCTGGGCATGGTGATGCCTGTAATCTCAGCACTTTGGGAGGCTGAAGCAGGACGATCGCCTGAGGCCAGGAGCTTGAGACCAGCCTGGGCAACATAGTGAGACCCCATCTCTATGAAAAATAAAAAATTAGCTGGGTGTGGTGGCACACACCTGTAGTTCCAGCAACTGGGGAGGCTGAGGTGGGAGGATTGTTTGAGCCCTGAAGTGCAAGGATGCAGTGAGCTATGATTGTACCACTGTACTCCAGCATATGTGACACGGCAAGACCCTGTCTCTAAAAAATAAACAAATAATTAGTGACTCTTCACTTGCAAGACCTGGCACTGTGACTATAGAAGAAAAGCAATTACTTTAATATTTGGGGGCTTCTTTTTTTATTCATAAGGAACAGGTTTTGGGGGCTTTTCTAAACTGAAACTGTATTTTCAGTGGTTGTTAACTATAACTGCTATTCTTTCTAGATACTGAAATCACAGGATTCCTACCTTTTCCTTTTCCACCATCATTTTTTTAAAAAATGGGATAGCATTTTAAGTGCAAAGTACAAAATAAGCCAAGACAAAAGTGAGCCATGGCTTGCCCAGCCAGGCAGGGGGTACTGGTGGCCAGAAAAGGCCTAGGCAGGCCAGCAGCCTGTCAGCTTCCACCTCCTCCAGCTTTTTCACTGAAGCCCATACCTGTGGATTCTTCCTGGTTCTGGAGCTCAACCAGATCATGCAGTCTGATGGAAAAGGGAAGGGTGGTGCTCAAGACAGAAGCAAGAGGAGAACCTCGGGTGGGCTCTGGACAGGGTGTGCCACCTTCGCTGTTGTGTTGCCTGAGCCTTTAGCTGGGTCCTGATAAAGGTTCCAGCTATCCCGGGGATGCTGATGGAAGCTCAGGGAAGCAGTTGTCCACAGGTGTGAAACCCCGTAAGGCACCATGGAGCCCTGAAGACCAGTCCCCAGGGGCAGAAGTGATTGCTGGGTTACCCAAGGAGAGGAGATGTCAGGACAAGAGGAGGACAGAGAGGTCTTCACCAAGATGAGCTCCTCACCAAGATGAGCTCCTCCCTCTGAGACCAACCTTGGCAGATCAAGGTTTTTGTTTTATTTAAGGAGCCAGGGTGGGGGAGGGTTCTTACATAGAGGTAAGGATTTTGTGCTAGGACTTTGGCAGCAGAGGCTGGTAGAGACAGAAGATGAGCAACTGGACTGGGGCAGGACAGAGAAGCAAGGGAGCAGGGAACAAGACAGCAATGAACTGCCCTGCAGGAACAGCCACGCAATCCAACAGTTACCCAGGGGCAGGGTCCCACGAATGGGCATCTGAGGGCTTCCAGTCCAGAGGATGGGGCTGGCACCCAGAGGCTGGCTTTAACCATCAGGGGACACTTGAAGTCAGACAGGAGGCAGGGTCTCAAACGATGCCTAACAGGAAGGAAGAAAGGGTTCGGTCTTGAGTAAAAAGGCCAGCAAATGTACACGGTGTGCTGGTGCCCATCCAAGGCCCAATCCCATCAGAGACCTGGAATTTGAGGGCAGAAGTATAGCTAACCCATGGAGATAAGTACTGGAGGATTAGTCAGGCAGCAGGCAGGAGGCGTATGGCAAACATTACTCACGTAAACATACTTAACATTTATCCAGTGCTTAGTTTGGTCCAGACACTATTATAAATGCTTTTCTGGATTCTTCCTTTAATCCTCACAACAACCCTACTATTCTATCATCATCCCTGCTTTGGAGATTAAGAGACTAGAGCCCAGAGACATTAGGTGGCTTGCCCAAGGTCAGATATCCTGCAAGAGGCAGAGTCAAGATTCAAACCCCCGGCAGGCTGGCCTAGGAGCTGTGCACAGACCCACTCTGGAAGTAGAAGTTCTTTGCCCTCTGCTCTATGTTGCTTTCTGGGTGCAAGTGACCCTGGGCCCAAAGGTGGCAATCTTGACCTGAATAAATTCTGAGCTGACCTGCAGGCAAATCCTGCCTGCCTTTCGCTGACGGATGAGATCATCTCACAAGCATCCAGAGAACAGAGCAATGCATCTTTAGGCTCTCTCCTTCTGTGAAGAGGCCAGAAGGCATGGGGATTGTGCGGGGAGACGCTCTCAGCAATAGCCTGAGAAGGTCAAGGGTTACCCCTACATTCTGATTCAGGTGTGACTGGCCAAGCACATCACCTCGCTGCCTCTTTCCTCAAAGCAAGATCGGGTGATTGGACTAGATCTATAAGGTCCACTTGCCCACTAAGATTGTATGATTTTGTGTTTATCTTTACCAATCAACCTGCTGAATTTCTTTCCTTTTCCAATCATGGGGACTTGTGCATAAGTTCTAGAAAAAAATGGCTAATGGTCTTGCAATATTATCTTCCTGTTCCCAAATTGCCTAGAATGCTTGCCAACAAATCCTGTTTGTTTTGTTTTGTTTTAAAAACATAGTTTTTAAAGTCCTTTTTAATAATGTCATCAGACGATGCAGCATGGGTTTTAATCCTCTCACCCCAAATTTCATTTTCTCTACTTCATAATCTCCAGCCATCATTTTCAAATAAATAACATGGAGAAGAAAAGGGATTTTTAAAGGAATTTATTTAATTTTCAACAAATAAAATGAAAAAGAAAAGTGATTTATTTTCCTCCTCTCCATCATATAGATAGTAATTTTCTGGATTTTTCCTTTTAAAGGGTTTTCCTGTTCTTTTTCTTCAGCTGCATTGTTTATATGTTTTTTACGTCTCCGTGCTACTTCTTTCTGCAGCAGGCTTTCCATATCAACTAGGATTTGTTTCCTCTCTGATTGCTTTACACCTCTTCATGCCTGTTCATCACACTCACACAGAATTTGCTAGAAACTCACGGGGAGGACATATGTCTTCCTATCAGTGAAACCAAAGCTCTGGCCAACAGGTTACATTCATTATCCCTCCTTTTCTCTGTAGCCTCAGGCTCAGATCCTGAAATTCACTTTGGACCAATTTCAGACTAGAAAAGAAAATTAACTTTTGCTCTGAAAAAATTGTAAGCATATACATAAGAGGAAAGAAATGTTCATAAATTAGGTCTGTTTCAATATTATCAATACATGGCCTATCATGTTTCATCTTTACTCCTCTTGGATAATTTTTTAAATTGAGGCATAGGAAATGTACATATTTTTGTGGTACGTGTGAAAATTTAACACATTCATATAATTTGTAAAGATAAAATTGGTGTAATTGGGGTCTTGGATAATTTTGAAGCAAATCAGTCATTTTATCACTTTGTGATTACTTCAGCATGTGAAGAAAGAGAATTTTATTTAAATAATAAACTATTATTTGGCTGGTTTTCAAATTTTAGCAAGAAAACCCACACTAGTGGTATAACTGGAGCTTATTTTTATGGATTATTGTTTTTTCAACAGAAAAATCTAAAGCCAATTATGATACACAATTCTTCCCTCCACAGTAGGTTTCATTGAGCTTGGGGATCTAACTTTCTTACAAATGCCAGCCTTGCCTCTAGGATGGTGACAGAGCCGTGTTTCTGTAGGCCTGGCTGACTGCTGGGCAGATGGCCTGCAGTCCAGGGCAGAGTGTGGCTGGCTGCTCCGTGACTGCTGCCACTGCTCATGACAAGTGTGTCCAGGAGGAGCCTGGAAGAGACGCAGGAAGGAAAGGGCTGGTCTTCCACAGAAGTCGCCAGCAAATCTGCCCTGAGGGTGTGTCTGGAGTTCGGGAACTTTTGAAGAAGGCAGGCTAAAACTGGAGTACTCTGCTGGGCACCCCTCCTTACTCAGAGGTGGAAATTAAACTGCCTGGTCAGAGCCTAGCCATTACAGAAAACTCAGGCTATCTATCTCAAATATATGTGATTTTTGTCTTATATAGATACAACACATATGTTACATGTAAAATTATAACATATATACGACATGTGAAGTCAGGATATAGCACTACCTGTTGAGTTTCTACTTCCTTAAAATGTTTAGACCTGAGCTGGCCGGGTGCGGTGGCTCATGCCTGTAATCCCAGCACTTTGGGAGGCCGAGGCGGGTGGATCACGAGGTCAGGAGATCGAGACCATCCTGGCTAACACGGTGAAACCCCGTCTCTACTAAAAATACAAAAAATTAGCCGGGCACGGTGGCAGCCACCTGTAGTCCCAGCTATTCGGGAGGCTGAGGCAGGAGAATGGCGTGAACCCGGGAAGCAGAGCTTGCAGTGAGCCGAGATCATGCCACTGCACTCTAGCCTGGGCGACAGAGCAAGACTCTGTCTCAAAAAAAAAAAAAAAAATGTTTACACCTGAGCCACACTATCCTGTTGTCTTTTAAAATATTTATTTATTTATTTATTTATTTATTTATTTATTTATTTATTTATTTATTTTTAGAAACAGGGTCTTACTGTGTTGCCCAGGCTGGTCTTGGGTTCCTGGACTCAAGCAATCCTCCCACCTAGGCCTCTCAGGTAGCCGAGACTACAGGCACACGCCACCACGCCCAGCACGCCATCCCTTTAAACTCTGCCTTGGCTCCAGCCTGAAAATAAAGTCAGTTGCTTTCAATTGCCCACTCACCCCAACATGGCTAAAACTAAGTCCTCCTGCCTCCTCTCCAGCCACCTCTCACAACATCCCCATCAGCCAATGCCTGGCTTCCTTAGGGTCCTCCCAGGAACCTTGAAGTTCTCCTGGGCTTTTCCATCTCCCTCACCTCAACCCCAAACTTAATTATCTCTACATCCCTTCCCTGAACTGCTAACCAGAGCCACCCTGCACCCTCCTCTTCCCCTCATGGTACCAGCCCTATTCTATCACCTCTCAATAGATTTGCTTGTTTCTTCATGAATTTATTTAATAGTTTATTCATTTCCCTCCAGTCTCATTCCCTTGTAACCCACTATTGGCCAGTCTAACCATCCTAAAGCCACCCCTTTCTGTACTGACAGAATGAAACACACGTGAGTATCTAGCAAGTGTCCAGGCCTCAACCTTACCTGTGCAAACTCAGCCTCCCTGTTCCCAACACCTCCACCCCTCACTGGCCTCTCCCACTGTTGACTGGTTTTATTACCTTCTCCGCCTTTCCAGAATGCCTTCTCTTCTCTGCTGATATAAACTGTTACTACCTTCAAAGCCATTTCCCAATACAGTAACTAATGATTCCTTTTAGCACTCATAACCGTATCTTGCCTTTAATCGCCTTAGAAATGTTTCCTAATATTTCATGGAAGCCTGGCCTTCTTTAACAGAGTGCAAGGTCTTCTAGAGGAATAATTATATCTCCTATGTTACTATTTTCAATCGAATTAGCATGGCATTGCTGAATGAAAGAATGCGTTTCCTGGATCACGCACCATGCCATGAGCTGTTTCCTTCGACTGCTCAGCCAGGTCACTGTTGGACTAAGCTGGTAGGGTTTTAAGTAAAGCAGGGGTATTGATGAGCGTGCATGTGCGTGTGTACATCTGACTAAAAACATTCCAGTGTCAAATTAAGATTATTTTGGAATTATTTACAATGCAGAAACTGGAATGTCTAGCAAGAGGATAATAGTTTGCGGCTATTAGCTACAACAGTTATGAAGGCTCTATAGAAACATGGAAAGATAAAAGCCGTCTGTATGGAAAAGGCTCGAATGAAATACACCACAGTGATCACAGTAGCTCTGCTGAGATGATGGAATTATGACTCATCCTCCAGACCTTCCCTTCTTTTAATCTTTCTAAAATGTTATATTTAATGACTATGAGTGTATTAAAAGTAATAAAACAGGAAAAAGAGTAAGGGGAAGAGTCAATGGCTGGCAGTTAAGTGCTGAGATACAACTGACCTTAGGCAAGATAGTAGTGATACTGATTAGAGGAGGTTCCTAGAGATTACTCTAATTGGCCACTTTTCCTTTAGGCCTTATTTGCTTCTCTGATTTGCCGCTTCCCCTGCCCCATGCTTCTCTAACTATCCCAGTCTGGTCTTTTTGTTTTTTTTCCTTTCAACTTTTCTAGTATGCCTTCAATAAAACGTACCTGTCTTATTTTCTCTTGCTAGGACCATCAATTATTCCTAAATAATGACATGGTAAATGTGAATGAGTTAATATGCAGCCTCCTTTGGTGAACATACAGCTAGAGATAATGACACAAAGGAATAATTTGAGTCCTTCCTTGGTTTGCTCAACCTCCACAGATCTCTACTTTCATCCATCCATTCATTCATTCATTCATTCACTCACTCAGCTTTGTCCTCGTCAGTGATTTTGATGATGACCCAGAAGGCACGTTTACCATATTTGTGGATCATTTGAAGCGGGAGCTATAGAAAGTCCACAGGATGGCAGAACCAGAGACCAGAAAGACTTCGACATGCTGGAAAGACAGACTAAAACAAACAAAAGCCTTAAACAACAGGCCTGCAGCCTGAGTCAACCCAAGCGGCGGCTGCACAAGGGCAGCCAGATAGCAGCTGTCATGAGAAAGCCTTGGGGCTTTAACCAAGAGTAAGTTCTGGAAGAGTCCAAGGTATGAAGGCGCTGACAGAAAAGGCTCCTTTGATCTTAGGTCCCAGGAACAGAAGCAAGTTCTCTCTGTAGTAGCCCCTGGGAGTAGCAGGAGGAGAATTCCAAGTAAAGCCAATGGCGATCTTATAAACACCAGCAGCGCCCACCCATGCCCGGGAGAAGGTAGTCAGGAGCAGACGGGAGCATGAGTAGCAGGAACAGGAGGAGCCAGGGAGCCCAGGCCAGCGGCCCCAGAGGTGCCACCAGGGCAGTGCTGCCCTGCTCTCGGTGACACTGGCCTCATCTCCAGGAGGGGGCTGTCCCCTTTGCTTCCTTCTCCACGCTGCTTTTCCCACCTGAACGATTTTCCTTCCTCGCTCCCACTGGGCCTTCCCACAGGCTTTTCTCTCTGCCTGAAAGAAAAACTACCTCTAGGAGTAGGGAAATGATAATTGTGCTGCATTTTCAATCCTAAGTGTGTCACCTGCAGGGACACTGACATGCTGGATGGAATTTCTGGAGCGTGTCAGCTGAAGAGTGACCAAAGGGATGTGGATGTTGGGGCTGGAGACAAGATGCCCACGGCACAGGAGGTGTTTTTAAGTGTTCAATAAATTTTCATGTGGAGATATTGGAGCATTGAAGAGGAATTCCACGAATTGACTCGGTAGATGGGTTGAATGGCTTTTAAACCCAGTACAAGATGTTTAAGTTCTTTGAAAACGGGGGCATTTCAGCCACAGTGGTAGCTTCCCATAGCAAGACTTTTGAGCCAATGGGGTCATCAGCATCTGATAAGTAAAATCATACATGCGCCTGCCTGGTGAACTCTGCAGTACTTCTTAGCAGAGATTTGGGAGTGTGTGCTTTTTAGACCAAGGAGCCTGAACTGTCCAGAGGATATGCACTGTGAAGCTTTTTAAAATATAACACAGAAGGGTTTTATGAGATCATTTGGTTCTTGTATTCAACCATACATATTTGCATTGTGCAGAGTATGCCCATAGAGTGTATTTTTCCTTTTGTATCAAGCTACCTAACCCAAGTGGAAAAGAAATTCCTGACTGATCCTCAGTGACTGTAGCTGATCAGCTCCACGCTTGGTCTTTGGAGGAAGGTGAGAGCCTGGGCTCCCTCCTGTCTCTCACACCGGTGCTCCAACACTCTTATTCAGTCTCGAATATTAAAGCTGATGGATTTAGCAACAGTGTGCTTCTGAATAGGGGTGAGAAAGAAACCTCAAGAGAATGTTTGTAGCTGATAACAAGAGAGAGTGTCTGGTTTTGCTAACCAAACAGGAGATGAAATGTTCTTTTGTATGTGAGCAGGAAGCAAGCAGATTGTCTACTTCAATAGCTTTTTATACCCACCAGGCGTATTGAATTCGATCTTCTCCATCAGTATTATCTATAAAACCTCTTTCATTAGTGATTTAGTTAGGAGAGTGCTATAGCCCATTCTCATTCAAAGGTATTATCCCTTTTGGGGAGAGGATTGGGAGCTATACCTTTATTCCCCGTATCTAAGCTAACATTTGTAGCATTTTTGAGTTCTTTGTGAGAACGCTAATGCAACTAACAAAGAAGTCATAGTCAATAAATTGCTGACTCTAATTAAAAGCAACTTTTCAAAAGAGTAGTTGGGAAATGTGGAAGCCCACCCTTACTGCCGCATAGTTTTAATATAAATCTTAGATTCGACTGTGACTCTATTAACCTTAAATAATTGAGCAACGTGTTAATATCATTGATTAGCATCTTAGATTATAAAGATTGTTTCAGCTGTCCATCAAATACCTGTTCTGGCTTTACAGACACAATGTAGATTCATTGCTGGCAGCAGGTTTGGAAAGTGTTGTCTCTTTATGAGTTAAAAATATCAAAATGGCATTTGAAAAAATGTATTAGCAAATTAAACCTTTGTACATGGTACTATGGACCACTTTCCCCCAGAGTCAAATGTGTGTCTCTCCTGAGAAGCCCTCCTTGGGTTTTCCCTGCCAGTAAATGTGCCTTTTCTTCTCTGAGCTGATGGAGGACTAAACACCCCTCCAGCACTGGAATGCCGGTCCTGCATTGCAGCCGCTTCAAGTGTCCACCTTCTTATCACAGTCCAAGCCCTTTAGAAGGCAAAGATGATGGCTCTCCATCAGTGTTTTCAGCCCTAACCCAATGCCTGGCCCCTGTTGAATGCTGCAGAAGGACAATGCTGACAGCTTCTCCTTGAAAGAGGGTGTGGGAGTGACAAGCAGCTCTCAGGTGAGACCAACAGACACTGTGGCTCTGCACGTATGTCCCAGGCTGTGTTCTGGGCTGGGGGACCAGCAAGGAGAAGGATCAGCTGTCCGCTTCCAGCTGTTCTGAGGGATGATGCTGTGGGTTTTAGAGGAGGCAGGGGTGCGGGAGGCAGAGAAAGGCGCCAGGGAGAGTGGTGAGGAGAACTGGAAAAACAGAAAGCGCTGGTGAAGCCAGCAGGCAAGCAATGACTCCGGCAGTCTTCCTTGCCTCTGAACCAGAAGGGATCCAGGGACAGTTAGTGGCTCAGGTCCTGCGGCTCCAGGTGCCCAGACGTGCATTTCCTGTGTGGAGTGGCCGGGGCCTCTCCTTGGTGTGCAGCCCAGAAATGTGGCAACTTTGGGTTACCCAACCTTCCCAGGCGGGGAGGTAGTCCAGTCCTTCAGGAAGAGTCGCTGGCTCCGTTCAAGAGCCATCACAGTCCCTTGTATTACATCCCTCTGACGGGTTCCAATAGGACTATTTTTCAAATCTGCGGTATTTACAGAGACAAGACTGGGCTGCTCCGTGTAGCCCAGGACGACTTCAGCCTTTGAGGTAATGGAGACATAATTGAAGAACAACGTGGAATTAGTGTCATAGCAAATGATCTAGGGCCTCAAGTTAATTTCACCCGGTTGTGGTCAGAGTCACTCATCTTGAGTAGCAAGCTGCCACCAGAAAGATTTCTTTTTCGAGCATTTAGGAAACAAAGTTCAAGTGCCCTGCGCTTCCAAGTTGCAGGAGCAGTTTCACGCCTCAGCTTTTTAAAGGTATCATAATGTTATTCCTTGTTTTGCTTCTGGGAAGCAGAAGATTGAGGAAATGACTTGGGCGGGTGCATCAATGCGGCCGAAAAAGACACGGACGCGCTCCCCTGGGACCTGAGCTGGTTCGCAGTCTTCCCAAAGGTGCCAGGCAAGCGTCAGTTCCCCTCAGGCGCTCCAGGTTCAGTGCCTTGTGCCGAGGGTCTCTGGTGCCTTCCTAGACTTCTCGGGACAGTCTGAAGGGGTCAGGAGCGGCGGGACAGCGCGGGAAGAGCAGGCAAGGGGAGACAGCCGGACTGCGCCTCAGTCCTCCGTGCCAAGAACACCGTCGCGGAGGCGCGGCCAGCTTCCCTTGGATCGGACTTTCCGCCCCTAGGGCCGGGCGGCGGAGCTTCAGCCTTGTCCCTTCCCCAGTTTCGGGCGGCCCCCAGAGCTGAGTAAGCCGGGTGGAGGGAGTCTGCAAGGATTTCCTGAGCGCGATGGGCAGGAGGAGGGGCAAGGGCAAGAGGGCGCGGAGCAAAGACCCTGAACCTGCCGGGGCCGCGCTCCCGGGCCCGCGTCGCCAGCACCTCCCCACGCGCGCTCGGCCCCGGGCCACCCGCCCTCGTCGGCCCCCGCCCCTCTCCGTAGCCGCAGGGAAGCGAGCCTGGGAGGAAGAAGAGGGTAGGTGGGGAGGCGGATGAGGGGTGGGGGACCCCTTGACGTCACCAGAAGGAGGTGCCGGGGTAGGAAGTGGGCTGGGGAAAGGTTATAAATCGCCCCCGCCCTCGGCTCCTCTTCATCGAGGTCCGCGGGAGGCTCGGAGCGCGCCAGGCAGACACTCCTCTCGGCTCCTCCCCGGCAGCGGCGGCGGCTCGGAGCGGGCTCCGGGGCTCGGGTGCAGCGGCCAGCGGGCGCCTGGCGGCGAGGATTACCCGGGGAAGTGGTTGTCTCCTGGCTGGAGCCGCGAGACGGGCGCTCAGGGCGCGGGGCCGGCGGCGGCGAACGAGAGGACGGACTCTGGCGGCCGGGTCGTTGGCCGCGGGGAGCGCGGGCACCGGGCGAGCAGGCCGCGTCGCGCTCACCATGGTCAGCTACTGGGACACTGGGGTCCTGCTGTGCGCGCTGCTCAGCTGTCTGCTTCTCACAGGTGAGGCGCGGCTGGGGGCCGGGGCCTGAGGCGGGCTGCGATGGGGCGGCCGGAGGGCAGAGCCTCCGAGGCCAGGGCGGGGTGCATGCGGGGAGACGAGGCTGCAGCCCGGAGAAGCTGGCTACGGCGAGGACCTGGGACACTAGTTGCAGCGGGCACGCTTGGGGCCGCTGCGCCCTTTATCCGAGGGAGCGCCTCGAGGAGTGGCTGGCCTGGACCCGCGAGCATCAGAGCTCAGACCGGGTCCGCGCTGGGGCTGTCCGTTTGCGACAGGATCGCTGATCCCTTATCCAGCTGTCGGGTTGGGATCTCACTGCCGAGGCCCTGGGCACTAGGAGCAGCACGCACCGGGACCTGCCTGGCACCCAGAGCCCACTCCCAGGGGGCCTGGGGCAGATACGCAGGGTCCCCCGGAGCCGGGAGCAGAGGCTCCTGAAAGCCTGCCAGGCTGCCCGGGGCTGGGCTGAGGCCGGGACGTTGGTGATATTGGGCACTGGCCGCGACCTCGCGTCACGAGAGTGTAGGAGGGGAGCCGATTTGGAGGGGACTCGTGCCTGCGGGGAGCAGGAAGATCTCAGGAGAGGGCCAGCGCCGGCATCCCATGACCCGCTTGAGTCCCCGAGCCGGACTGTCCCGGGGAACGCTCGGCGAGCGCCCGCTCCTCCCCGCCGCTCGCGGACCGCGGGGCCCCAGTGCGCTGAGCTCAGCCACCCGGGTGGGGCCTCTGCCGGGAGCAGGCGGGGTGCGCGGTCCAGTCCGTGTCGCCGACATCAGTGACCCTGACCGACAAGGGCAGCCCAGGGCCCAAATACCGTTAACTTGCTGACTTACAAGCCTAGCCTTTAAAATCCGAGAGAAGAGAGGGCGGGCGATTTTGACCAAACGATGCGGTTTGAGGAATCGATGAGGTCCTCCCGCCACCTAAGTCAGCCTTCGCTGGGCGTTTGGGAGACGGGCGGTGGAACAGTCAGGGGCCGGGGGTTTTACCAGCAGTTAGACCGCCGCCATTGAGGGGTCAAAGCCCCGAGGAACTTGAGGGTTCGGACTCGCAGTCTCTGCTCAGTGGGGCTGAGTGGCGGAGACTTGTGCCTCGTTCCCCTGGGCGCAGAGAGCCAGATTTCGGAGCGCCTTTCTTTTAAGCATCGTGGAGAAAAGGTAAAATATGAAATAAAATATAGTAATATAAAATAAGTCATTGCAATGATTCCCGGGAAGAAAAGTCAATAGGATGGAGCATAGTACAACAACAACAACAACAACAACAACAAAAAGCTTGTTAAACCCAAAAAGCAGTAATAATTAAATATTCTTTCTCGGTGGGAAGACTAACTAGACCGTCAGTTTCCACGTAACAAGTAATAGTTCCAATTAGATTGGTGAAACTACTAAACCCGGAGACCGGGCGAAGTGGTAACTTCTGAGAACTCACTGTAGGTTGGGAAAGGTGCTAACATAACTATATTAAATAAAATGTTGTATTTTCTATTTCACAAATACATTTTTTGTTTTGAAAAGTCACTTGTATTAAAATATAATTGCTTAGAGAATTTAAATACCTCACTCGACTATTATGTAAAGATAAATCTAGGTAAATTACATGAATCTAAAATTACGGAGGGAAAAGTACGTGATTTATTAGATTTTCTGCTTCACATAGTTATATCTTTATTTTGAAAACATGCTGACTTTAGTGAAGCATCGTTTTCTTTGTAATTGGAAGCATCTTAGATCAGTGGAAACTTTACAGAAACGTGAGTGGGATCCTCTTGTGATTTTTCTTAGATTATAATTTACTTAAATGGGGCAGCAGTTTTGGAACTCTGAACTTCTTTTTTTTTATTTGCACTTTTTTGGGAAGAAAGGACTAACATTGGCAAGCTGAGAACCTCTTTACCTAACAGTTAACAGAACACTCTGTTAGTTCATGTTAGCTCAGTCGGCATCATGGGTGCTTTTGAAAACTCATAGTTTCTCTGTCTGGTTAACAAGCATCTCACAGTAAAACAATCAGCTACTGCCTACTTTACAAACCGCATCAGGACTTTCATGCTCAACTGAGAGGCTGCATATCTGGGAAGCAATGTCTAGTAAGAAGCCACGGTTCCCCACTGCAGAGTTCTCTTGCATCATTATGAACCTGGGTCTGCCTTCCTTCAGGTACTATGTAATCTTTGAATACTTATCAGCTATTAATATTCTGTGTGTGTGCATGCCTGGTGTGCACATGCATTGAGAGGTAAAATAACCAGAGGCTCAGTAATACAAAAAGATAATGCCTTTCCCCTCTAAAGAGTTTATTTACCTCTTCCAGACATTCTGGGAAATAAAAAGATGCCAACAATTCAGATACTTTCAAGTCCTCTCTATTGCTCTTTCTCTATAAAGGATACCAGTCCTCTTTCTCCAGCTCTGAGTCTCATTTCTTACTTTTAAGGTATCACAACCTGGATGAAAGCTACAGACCTTTTTCTTTGCCCTCATTTTTCTTGAGTTCTTGAACAGCTAACATTTACAATTTACTATAACTAAGTGGAAATACTGAAATTGTGAATTTTGTGAAGGAAGTCCATATTAATAATATTAAATCAAAGTGCACATGAAAATACCTATTTCAAATTGAATGTAATAAATCTCTTATAATAAAGTTAATTTTTTGTAACAATTTTTGTTGTTTTCTCCAAGGTTTTATGAAGCTGCACTTTTTTTGGTCTAAATTGCATATTCGAAATATTAATTATTTAGGAGCTTTGGCAGCCTACAGTTTTCCAACTGAAGCATCATGTTACAAATGAACTGTAGGTGACTACTTACTCCAGTTCCTCAAATATTGTTACCGAATATTTTAGCACTTTGTTACATTTTTTTAATTTCCCTGTTGGACATTCTATAATAGGCTATCTGGTTTCTTTTCTAACGATCACCAAGTGGGTACTTTGTTTTCGTATGTAAAATGAAGACGTTAGTATAGGTGGTTGATTTCTAAGGCCCTTTTCTGACTCCAAAATTCAATGAATGATTCCAAGAAATGGCCTGAACACCGTGTCTGTCTTTCTCTTTTCTCTTCCCCACCTTATTTATATTTGTATATAGAGTGGATGAGAAACCATATGATGCTGGGGCTGTTAGGATGAACTGGGTTTCCCCTGCTAATCACATTAAACTTTCTTTTTCTTTAGTAGCATGTACCTAAACAGCCAGTCAATTTGGCCTTGAATAGGCTGTTTTGGAAGAGATGGGCTGGTAGAGGATGCCTGAGCCAGCAGTCATCTTTATCTTGGGCTTTTTTCACTAGCAGAATGTATAACTCTATAAAGTAGATGCTCCCTCAAAACTCTAGTTGCATAAACTCTTCTAAGGATAGCAGTCATTTTAAACCCCTATTTATTTCTTGAATTTTTAAAGCTAACACTTATTTGATTAACAAAATGGCTTTATTCTTTTAAAAAAAGTTCCAGATTTTAACAGGGATACTAAACCCCTTATTTAAAATTGAGTCTACTTTACATGACTTTTAAGAAACAAACCAAGTAATTACTTTGTTCTTTCCAAAAATGATCGAGACATTTCTAAGTCTACTTCAAATTTATTTAATATGGAAGTTGAAAGTGATGTGTTACCAAAAAATGGTTTCATATTGACCAAAATAATGTAATGTCCTTGAGGAAGGTTATGCAGCCTATTGAGATCTACACAGCAGAGTTATGGCTGATATTTGACCTGGCTTGGGCAGTTGGGCAAGACAAGAACAAATAACAGAGTAAGTAGCTTCTGTAGTGCTTTAAACTGATATGTGTATGTGGGTGGGGATAAGAATGGAGAAAAAGTGAGAGAAGCTATCTTGGCACGTGAATGTTAAATGCGAAGCCTGCTGGTGTTAGTAGAGGCCAGGCGTGTCTAATTCTTGGTTTGGATCTCACAGTTAGGGGTGTGTTGGGTATCAAGTAAATATCATCATTTTTCAGTGCGTTTGTCATTGCAGGTAGGGGAGGAAGGGCATTTGAAATCATACCAGACTTTTTTTTTAAGTAAAAATATATTACTGTGAGTAGTTAAAAGTATAGACCATCTGTGGCATTTGGTTTAAGCAATTTGGTAGAACCGAACAGTCCATTCTGCTCCATTGGCCTTCGTTTATAGGAGAGGCTTGTAAGAAATGACAAGATCTCCTGCCAGATGCTTTCCAGGATCACTGGTGGTTCCTCACACTCTTGGGTGCTGTGGAAATTGCATGCTGCTGATTAAATTGCTGGATTTTATACCAGATTGAGGGAGGGGAAGGAAATTGGAGGAATGGGGTATTTGAGGGAGGGCTTGAAAAGAAAGCCTCTGACTTAGCTCACGGGGCTGCAGGGGGGTTCATTAAGGAAACAGTTGCATTGAGTCTGCTGAAGATAGTGGACTAGATTTCCTGCATTGCCGCTGGGGCGGATGTGGGGAGATGTCAAGAATTCCTGGGGATTTCCCATCCGTTTTGGTAAAGCTGGATGCCTGAAAGCTGTTTCTGATTGCTGCGCCTTTCCTCAATTTTGAGCTCTTTGAGGGACTTGATCTTGTCTCACAGATACACACACACGTTGTAAGAGCTAGATGGAACCTCATTGACCCAATCTACTCATGCCAGAGATGAGAAAACCGGCCCAGAGGAGGCCAGTGCTGTTTTTCAAGGTCAACAGCTGGCTAGCGGCAGGCCTAGGAACAGAACCTGATGTTCCTGCTACAGACAACATCTCTTCTTCACTGGTGTATTTCCTCTTCCCCAGACGGAAGACAGATGTTCAAATATTTATTGACTAACATTATTACAGTGCTAAAATTTCTTTCAAAATGACATCTTTTTAATATGAAGTTTTCTTCTATTTTCTTAACGCACATAAGGGGTTTAAACTAAGAATCAAAATGATGGCTGCTTAGTAGCATGCCAAGAGATTTGATGAGAAGATTAACTTTCCTTATGAGCACTTGGTATCCTTTTTCTGAACAGCTGTGGCTTACATACTTGTGGCTTATGGTACTAGCTTTGTCTTTCGCCACTTCTCTCCACACACACACTGGGTTCCAGCTACACAAACTCTACCCTAGTCAAACAAATTACTCCCCCTTCTTCAGAGGTGCCTTCACCTTCATCACTCTGTTCATGCTGCTTGTCTGCCTGCAAGACCTTTTCCCTCCCTCTGTGTCTCCTCCTCTCCTGCTGGCAAGATCCAGCCCAGTAATCACCATCTCTGGGAGCTCCTCCTTGTAGCTCCCAGACAGCACTTGCCATTTCTTCTGCTCTCCTGTAGCCCTGAGGTGTACTCCTCCTTCAGTAATTCTCACTTTGCATTGTTAGGATTTTATGTGTCTGTGTCCTTTCTCTTTGGTAGAGACCCCATGTCTTAGCTGTCCTTAGACCACTGGCACCTAATATAAAGCCTAGTACAGAGACTCTCGGTAAGTGTTGGAATGAATAAGTGAATGAATATGTAGCCACACTATCATTTCGCAGAAGCAATCTCAGATACAAATTTATTCCATGAGTTTATTCCAGTATAGTAATGTGCTCCTGCCTGTTTATTTGGCCTCATTTACAAGGGATTACTTAAAGTAACTGTTCTCAACAGATAATATTTGTCCTCTTCAGTGAGTGATTGAGATGTATGAGATCAGCTATGATTTTCAACTCTTTGAGAAACTGTCTCATGTCCTCCCCTCCTGTGTGGGCATGATGCTTCACTGGGGCCTGTGAGCCACCAAAGCCAGGCTCTGGTCACTGCAGAAGTCCTGTCTTAGCCTCTGTTGGTGAGGTGCTAAGCACTTCAGCCTTTTCCTGCAGTGTGTTATACAATTTTTAGAGAGAACAGAGTCCTCAAATTTTAGGGTTTGACTTTCTTGCCCTCTCTTATACTCAAACCCAAGTCCTTGGGTGCTGGGCTGAGATGCATACCTGAATGACAGAGGTCTGGCCACAGTCAGAATCAACTCTGTTTTAATAGGGGCCTTGGTTACAGGACCACACTGGTCTGTCTAACTTCCTCTTTCTTTAGGATGAGGTTTCCTCAACCCTTCATATAAATGGGTTCCTGGCAGGACTACCCTGCTAGGTGCGAGACATGTTCTTAAAAATTGGAATCCCATGGCTTGGGCTCAAGCTGGTGCCTCCCTATCCTCACCCCCATCCCGGCCCACACTGCACATTCCCACATCATACTCCAAAACATGCTTCTCTCTGTGTGCTCCGAGGTCCAGCAACATCAGCATCTCCTGGGAACTTGATGACTCAGAGCCTATACTTTAATAAAATCCCCACGTGGTTTTGTTTGTTTGTTTGTTTGTTTTTTCATTAAAAATCGAGAAGCATTGATTTTAGTAAAGGATCCAAAGTCAGTTCTGGTGTCAGGGTCCATTTCCTTTTTTTTGAGACGGAGTCTTGCTCTGCTGCCCAGGCTGGAGTGCAGTGGTGCAATCCTGGCTCGCTGCCACCTCCACCTCCCAGGTTCAAACGATTCTTGATGATTCTTGTGCCTCAGCCTCCCAAGTAGCTGGGATTACAGGCATGTACCACCATGCTCAGCTAATTTTTTTGTGTTTTTTGTAGAGACAGGGTTTTGCCATATTGGCCAGGCTGGTCTTGAACTCATGGCCTCAAGTGATCCACCCGCCTCGATCTCCCAAAGTGCTGAGATTACAGGCATGAGCCACCGCGCCTGGTCCCATTTCCTCTTCACTAACACCCTAGTGATGAACTTTGACGTGTGTGACTAAGGGACTAGACCTGGGCCAGCCAGGAACCTCTCTCTTCTGGCTCCCATGTTGGTCTCATGCCGCCTTCTGCTGGGACATCTGTGTCCTCCTCCAAAATTCTTTACAAAGTCTTGTACTTGGCTTAGACTTATAATCAAAGTAAACAGAGGTTGTGGTCTTGAAGAATACCATGGTTAACCAAATCATGGGTGGCGAGATCAAGGTCTTGGAAAATATGGATTTGGTGGAAAATAGTAAAAATGCAATTAAATAGCCAGGTTTTAACCATAAAGTTCTACAAGGCTTTTGCTTTTGAAAGAAAATGACTTGGTGGCAAAAACCAGCAGTGGTAAGCATCCTGCAGAATTTTTGGTTGTCAGGGAGGTGTCATTGTCTCGCTGCATTGTGCCGCTGCCGATCACACATTTCACGTGCCTCTTACTGGCTTGAAATGGAATGTATTTGCACTTAACATTCTTCCTTGTCATCATTGCCAGTCTTGACAAATGCTTTTACCTTTTCACAGATTATCACGGTGCTCACAGGCACTTTTTCTCAGCCTGGTCTTCTATCCTTCTATTTAATGGGTGGAGCACAAATGGATTTCCTCTCAAGCCACCGAACCACCCATGTGGTCTACACAGGCAGAGCTACAATAATTATCAGATTCTTTTGTTAAAAGAGGCCTGAAGTGAACCTAGCATAAATGAAAAGCCTTGGCTGTTATTATACACAAATATGAAACCACTTAAACTCAAGGCCACCTTTAGCAAAACCCTAATTAGGAATTAGTCTGCCAAGTGATGTCTATGAAAGCCTTTGCCTCTCTCTAGGGCCGTGGTCCCCAGCCTGGGCTCTACATTAGAATAATCTGGAGAGCTTTTAAAAATCCTCGGGTCTTGGCTGTACCTCTGACCAATTTAATCATGAGCTCTTGAGAGGGACCTAGGCATAGGTAATTTTAAAGCTCCTGGGTGATTCCAATGGGCGGCTGAGGTTAAGAACCTCAAATTTCATCACACATTAGAATCACCTGGTGGGCTTGCAAAACTAGCTGGCTGGGCCCCACCCCAGAGTTTCTCATTCAGTAGGCCTGGGATAGGGCCAAGAATTTGCTTTTCTAACAAGTTCCCAGGGGATGCTGTTGTGCCTGGTCCAGAGATCACACTTTGAGAACCTCTGCCCAGGGGCTAGTTTGAGAGGCCTGGCCACATGGGAGGCACCTGCCCAAATGCCAATCTGTAAAAGGCACTAAATCATCACTAGACATACGACAAGGTGGAAGAAACTATTTACGAGAATTCCTGCCAGGAAGAGTATGTGTTAGTAGAGTGTGCAAGAAAGAATACTTAGATCAAATGCCAGGGCATTGAATCAATGAGTCTAGATTAAATTGCCTTCTGAGGAGAGGGGGACTGTTTTGCCGAGTGAGGTACTACGTTAGGAGCAGAAGTGAATTGCTGGTCTAGACTAACAATAGTCCTCCTTCTCTGCCTTATGCTTCTGCCTTATGCTGTGGAGTGCTCAGTCTTTTCTCTACGTAAATATTGGCAAACACCATACTATTGGCCTGTCCCGGGCACCCACATGCCTTGGTCCAGCCCTGGTTTCCTCCAGTATGCCTGCAAAATTTCCTCTCCATCCGGGCCTCCCTATCTGCATTTCCGGTGCTGAGATCAGTATGGCTCCCACTTGAGTGGCTGAATTCTACCTGTTGGGGCAGGGTGGCCTCCTAACTTTCATGATGTGCCAGGGTTCTGTCCCCACTGTTGTGAAAAGCTACTGCTGGTTGGAGACAGAGCTGGCCTCCCATCGTGTGAAACCACGGTCCTGGGAACACTTCTTGTGAAACACCAAGAATTCAAACTGCTTCCCCCTTCCTGGGGGCATCCAGGATAACCCGTACAGCATTTAATTCTTAATATTGTGTGAGCTCCACTTTTGTGCTTTTATTTTCAAATACAGAAAGAGCATACACTTGAACTACCACACAGTCACTGTTTCTACAAGGCTGAGGCACAATAGCCATTTGGATCTGCCATCTATTACTACATAACGAGATGTGCCAAAACTTAGTCACCCAACACAACAATGCATTATGCTTCATGATTCTTCTAGACCTTTGGGCTAGGCTCAGCTGAGTAGTTTCCCTTCGGGTCTCACCTGGGTTTCTCATGCATCTATAGTCCTTGGCATTTCCACTGGGTCCTTGGTGCTGGGCCTCCCTCTTCATGAGATCTTTCCTCATTCAGTAGCCTGGCCAGGGCTTCCTTTCCCTGGGGGCAGCGGTGTTGCAAGAGTGTGATGGTGGAAGCTGCAAGGCATATTGAGGCTTAGGCTTTGGAATGCCTACAGCACCGCTCTACCACATTCTATTGGTCAAAGCAAGCCCAGCTCAGATGCGAGGGGTGGGAAGCAGATGCCTCTCTGCGTGGAGAGGAGCACAGCCTCACAATGGACCACACCACTGTGTAACACTTCATGTTTGCTTTTCAGTCTAGCTATTAAGCTGGAGTTTGGCCAAGAAAATACAGTAAATAACTTATTATAGTAAATAACAATAAATACTACATAATGTCTCGACCCTTCTAAACAGTATCTGGGAGTAAAAATAAATAAATAAATAAATAAAAAATAAAACAGGCCCCAGAGAAGAGCTTTCTATTCTTAATTAAAATTTTGTTTTGAGTACCTGACAGGCATGCTGGGCAGCAGCCTCTGATGACTAACATGACACCAGCAAGGGAGGACAGCTGACCCCAAGATTCTGAGTGCAGGCAGCTCTGCAACTTCTTGGGGCTCTTATCATAGAGGCCCTGATTTAGCACCTTTTTCTGGAGGTGCCGAGACTGCAGGGACAGACATGCTTTGGGGAAGGGAGAAAGGAGGCAACCAAACCCTACTGACTATACAATCAATATATGTAATTGATTTACATATATTTTTTATTTCAATTATATATTTATTAGGCATTTAAATATTACAGACAAATATTTGGTTTTTTTATACTTTAAGTTTTAGGGTACATGTGCACAACATGCAGGTTAGTTACATACGTATACATGTGCCATGTTGGTGTGCTGCACCCATTAACTCGTCATTTAACATTAGGTATATCTCCTAATGCTATCCCTCCCCCCTCCCCCCACACCACAACAGGATTTACATATATTATTTTACTCAGTCCCGAGAGGTACGGTCCTCTTAACCGTGCAAAAACTGATGCTTAGGTAAATTAAATACTTTCCCTAAGATCACAGAAGTGGTAAGTAAACCTGGAATTATTTGAATCTGAGTCTATCAGACTTGCAAACCCGACATTTAGGGATCCTCCTACCATGCCTTCGAGCCTAAATGAAAAGAGGAGAAGGAGAAAGCATCAAGGGGACTGTGCTAGTCTTTCCCTCCTTCTATCCTTGGAGTTTGGCCATCTCCAAAGAATGTGAGAAGCCACTGCTACTCCAGCTTAAAGTGGCCTTGGGAGATTCCACTGCTGTATGTGGCAGACACTGTTCACATCTCCAATAAGACAGAATTTTAATCATGTGAGTTTTCTTATTGTAGGCATTCAAGGACCTCCCAAAAAACTTAGTCAGAAAAGGAGCCCCAGAGCCATCAAGGACATGATTTTATGTGGGCTTCCAAACTGCTCTCCTAGATATGGCTTTAAACCAGTTCAGATGACAAACAACAGCATGAGGCCAGCACTTTATTCTAGAAAAGCTCATATCAGGCAGGTCCTAGGAAAAAGCTGGGACTGCCCTCTCACAGATGGTTTCCAGGAATCCAACGTGGGCTCCTCTGCACCTTTCAGATTCCAGAAAGCTCACAGCTTTTCCAGAATGAAACTAAAATACCTCACGGAACGACCTGGAAGTGTGTTTGACCCTGAAGGCAGATGCTACATGAACTGGATAGGGGAGGACATTAACTGTCCCCCAGGGAAGGGAAAAAAATGTGAACATCTCAGCACAGGGCACTTTCTGTGTTAACTCAATCAAGTCTCTTCCTAGCCACCTACTGTGCACACCTGTAACTTTGTTTTATGGATTGAAGCCCCAAGGCTGAGGAAACCCTGCTGATTTGCTGAGGGCCACCCGTTTATGGAACAGCCAAGCCAAGATTCAAACCTAGGTCTTTTTAATTTTGAAATCGGGGACTCTTTCCACCAACATTTACTCAAAATATCTTGAATGATTAAATCTAGGAATTAAAGAAAAAAGGCAAGAGTTTTGTTTTCAGGGTTTAGAATAAAAAACTGTCATATTTATGAGAAAAGACAACCATCCAAGAGCCTTTTTCTTAAACAAGTTACTGTCAGTTACTTTGATTTCCCTGTTTGATTGGCAGTCCTTGTACAGTGAGCAACACGGGGAGCATTTCTTTAAGCCCCGTAGCTTCTGTGTCTCTCCCTCCTTCTTAGATCATTCCTTTAACGTAGACCTGCAAGAAGTCAAGAAGGAGAAAATAGTGTTTTCCTTCTTCTTTCTTGACCTGTTACTCAGAGAAGGACACTTTTTCAACCAGAATACTGTCATGTTACCAGAATCTGAGAAAAATCCTATCCTGCCACCTATTGAGGAGTTTTATCTTTCACTCCAAAGAAAAAGCTGGAACGTTTGGTCAAGTGGATATATGCTTTAGATGGAAATTATACGGAATGGTGTATATACTATGTAAAAATATGCATGGTGTCTATGTATGTAAAAATCCATTGTTGGATTTTTATGATTGTTTTCTTTCTCTAAGTTGGCATTAGAGAAACCAAAAATGTGTGTAAACAGATGGGGAGGCAGGGATATGCTAGAGAGGATTACAAACAAACAGTTTTAAAAGGCAGTGTAAACTCTGGCAACAACACTGCATCTATGATTAACGGTATTGTTTTCTTTTTGGAAAACATTGTTTAACTCTCTTTTTCCACTTAATGTCTCCTGCTAGATCAGATTTTTGTTCACTGCTGTTCTTTGAAAATTTTTATGGCTTCAGAATCCTCTCCATAAGGACTTCTGGTAGAACTAGAGAAAAATATATGTGGGGAAATAGAGTAATTGCAGTGCCCTGGAATGGACTTTGAGTACCTGTAACTTCTTGAGGGTTAGGAAATATTTGACACACATTGTTGATGTACAAGCTAAAAGTGGTTCAGCCACTCAAGCTCCCATCCCATCCTCTGTCTTCAAAACTGGTCAATGAAAAATACCCTATCAAAGTATTCGCTACACAAAGTCACTTAGAAGGCAAATGGGAAATTCAGGAAACTAACAGGAATGAATTTTCAGGAATTTCTACTTCACTTTAGCCTTTTGAGACTGACATTAAACTTAGTGGTTCTATATCCAGATTATCTTTTCTTAGAGGGAGTAAAATCCTAAAATGTAGAAATAAAGTTTGCTTGGTTGTTGTTATTTCTTAAATGTGCTTTATAGTCCAAACTGATGGGCATGGAATTGCCTTGCTGGAGTAATTCATTCACCATTTTGGGATAATGTTAAATACAAACTTAGGAGGGGAGGTTTAAGAAATATTCCTCTTCCAATGATTTGGAGGGCTGTATTTTCTTTTCTTTTTTTTTTCTTTTTTTTTCTTTTTCTTTCTTTATTATTTTTTATTTATTTATTTATTTATTTTGAGACGGAGTTTTACTTTTGTTGTCCAGGCTTTTTTTTGAGATGGAGTTTCACTTTTGTTGTCCAGGCTGGAGTGCAATGGCGTGATCTCGGCTCACCGCAATCTCCACCTCCTGGGTTCAAGCAATTCTCCTGCCTCAGCCTCCTGAATAGCTGGGATTACAGGCATGCACCGCCACGCTCGGCTAATATTGTATTTTTAGTAGAGACGGGATTTCTTCATGTTGGTCAGGCTGGTCTCAAACTCCTGCCCGCCTTGGCCTCCCAGAGTGTTGGGATTACAGGCGGGAGCCACCACACCCGGCGAGGGCTGTATTTTCTCCCACAACTGCATAAGGAAAAACATGAGCCATATTAAATTTAACTCTCCTGATCCCGATTTTATAGCCAGTCATTATTCTAGATTCATGCCCTATTTCCAAGCTGAGTTCAGGAATGTGTAGAAGATTTTTATTTTATAACATTTTAATACATTCATTTAAAAGATGCTCAAGGGGTTATCATCAATTAATCCATTATATTTTATTTTGAGGTGTAGATATGGTTGTATTCATTGTGTTACATGTTTATCATTGAATAAGTGTTCTTATTTTGTGAATTTAACTGAGTTTTACTAAGATAAATCACTTATGTTGGTGAAGAATGTGTGACTTCCTATATTAAAAGATGTGTTCCTTAAAGACATAGTGTACATAGTTTGCAGGAGATCTCTATTTGTTGACTTAGATTATCTTCCATATTTCTTAGTATTCACCTATTCTACTTCTAAATGACATCCTCTAAGAGGCCAGCTTAGAGCTGAAAGACCTTCAAGAGGAAGGAATGTTTCTGATCCGTCTTTGCAATTGTGAATCCAGTACAGTGCCTGGCACATAATGGTCACTCAATAAATACTGGCTGAACTGACTGAAATCATATCCTGAGCCATTTCTCTGGGTCTGAGGCCCTTCTAGGAGTCATGGTTCCTCATTGGTTCACCTTCTAAGTACGTGTATGTGTGTGTGTGTGTGTGTGTGTGTGTATAAGCGGAGGAGGTTAGGAGAAATATGGCCAGGAGCTGGCAACAATTCTCCCAATACACAGGCGATATTCTGTTCCTTCCATTTGGGTTATCCTCTAGGTCCAGTGACCATTTTCTCATTTTTGGCTAAGCTGGCCATGTTCTCCTGACTCGACTGTGGACTCAGGATTGAGAATGAGGGTCTACACTGCCCATCTTCTAGAGAATTGCTTCCCAGGAGATATTTTTCTTGAGATGAGCCTTCCTGCTGGGAGACTGTTAACTGGCTTAGGTTCCCAAACAGCACAGAAGATAGTTGATTGGAACCTTTAATTTCTAGGTACACCAACAGAGCCCGAGTCACTAGGTAATGTTACTATTGCTGCCATTGTTTTGTCACCTGGAATGAGAACATTTTGGTTGAAAATTATTTCCTCTTGGCTCTGGGTCATGTGTGGTACTGGCTAGGTGAACTGCCAAAAGGAAGGACACGTGAAGAACATGAAGTCCTGGCTAACGCATCACATCTGAGAGTCCTCATTCATTCCCTCATTGCTGAGTCTCCACCCCGGTCGTCTTCCGTGGTGCTCTGTTTCAACAAGCACAACGTGACCTGGGTATGTATCTAAAGTATGATTACTTGTGGCTTTTTTCCTAGTGGCAGGTGAAGTCAGGTAGACCCCAGACAAAAAATATGCGAACCAGAGCATTGAAAGAAGATGATAGAGCTTTCCCCTCCCAGCACAGAGGCCGAGGAAAACAGAGTTCTAAGAAACAAGGAAATGTATGTGAAACTGTTAGAAGAAAACACTTGTTTAAAAGGAAAGATGAAGCTTAGAGGGTGGAAAGATGTGGAAGTCTTTGAAGGAGAAAGAGACCCTGCTATTTCTTTTAGCAAATACACATTGATTCTTCAGGTCTCACCTCCAACTTTATTCTAATAGAAGACTCTCACTCCCTGGGCTGAGTGCGGTACCTCCACACCTGGCACTTCCCCATGATAACACACAAATATAATGTAATTTTCTATTTCTTTAAGCAGAAATTATTTTTATGCATCATTACATATATTTCTATATATACTTATTTATCTGTTGTCCATGCTAAGCTATAAACACTGTAAAGGAAGCAACCTCGTTTGTCTTGTTTATTGTTGTATCTCTATCGGTATATGTTCAAAAAATTAAATGAAAGAATAAATGTTGAGGTTAAAGACGGAAAAATAAACAAGGTAAGGGAGTGAGAGAAAGGGGTCATATAGAGAATGTAGTGAGGGGAAAAACCAGGATTGGTGGCAGTAAAAGAGAGATAAGAAGCATAGCTAAATGAGGATGGAGTTCCCAGACTCCTGGAATTGCACCTAAGAGTCCAACCCTTAACTCAGTTCATCAGTCTCATCCAAAGGAGGTGGTGGCTTAATTTCATGGGAACAGCTTCGGCATTGGGCACCTTACTACCTCTCCACAGAGCTGTTCCTTTTGGTTTTATGTAACTTCTACTTTGGTTTTGGTTTTGTCCTACAGAATGAGCTGATTCATAAGTTATTTTAAAGCTGTTGGGTTGGTGGCCAACTGATAACAGAAATTGTTGTTTTTCTTCTATCAGAGATATAATGTCTTGGATGACATTTTTAAAAAAGCTAATTTCTAGAAATAAAGTTCTAGATAGAGTAATGAAGGTGTATGGGTATATATCGCCTGAGAATGAAAACCAGCATTCCCCAGGCACTGAATACAAACAACTCTAAAGTCTTCTATGGGTATTTATAAGGAAGGCCTTAATATCACATGCCGAAATGAGTGAAAAACATTCGGTAAATTATTTCTTTTAAAAATTGAGATACTGCTGGTGAAAATGTACTGCTTTTAATGGATTACTTTTCCTTCCAGAACTTTGACTCTCAGCAAAACTGGTATAACATGAATTCCATCTAAGATAAGATTTTTTTAAGTTTTTGAAATCTTAGGAAAGCACAGCTCTTACAAATACTTACTACGTGAAGGATATCTTAAGAAAATGTGAAATTAGAAAAACCCAGAATAAAAAATAGCAGTTTAATCAACATGTCCACCCCATTTTCGAAGCATGATTAATCATCAAAATATGTGTAATGAAAGGCAATTATATTTCAAATTGTTTAACTTAGAAGGAAACTGATTTTGACAATAGAAAACACAATCATCAAGAATGTGTTTAATGAGTCTTAGAAATTTGCTAATGTAGCTTTCAAAAACTCAATTCCCCTATGATGGATAACTTTATTGCACACTCTTGGCCATTTAAATCTCAAAGGTCAGAGGGTTTGTATATATTATTGGTTGCAAAGATAGAGATCCTCTCAACTTTCCTGTTAGTGGGTGAATTTAAAGAATACCCTTTATGAACAGTCTAAAGGACTCCAGAAAGATGTTTTCTATATAATTTGGACTTCATAAGCTGTATCAAAGTAAGCTTAAAATTAACATCAGAACTTTATCACGTTCGGCCTTCCAATCTCATTTCATCTCTCCTCCATTTTTATATACAAAGCAAATGGTATTCTGTCATTATTTGTAATAGATTCTGAAGCTGAAAGTCTGCATGAGGAGAATAGATAAGGCTTTGTATTGCTATAATAACATTTTTGGCTTTTCTGGCATGAACAGCTACAGTGCTAAGGTGCACACTTGTCTGTCTGCCTGTTTGCCAGCCTTTCTTCTTCATTTTATTAGAAAATGTGAAGGCACTATTTGGGAATCAAAATAGAAACTGGAACAATATGCATTTTATGGTAGTTTAACAGCATCACATTACAGCTCCATGACATATTCATTTTTTTTCCAGAAGGAACTGTGTGTGGATCTGAAGATTATGTCACATGACAGGTTATAAGACGTAGCTGAATAAAATTTAAAAGTTCCAATTCCCACTTTTATACTTAAACTGTCACACGGCAAGCTCCTATACGGAATTGATAAAATATCTCCCAGATCTTTTCTGTGAGACTTTCCTTCTAAGGGAACCCACAGGGATCCACATAAATGACAAATCCATAACATTGAAACATGCTGTCATCATCTCTATAGATGCCTGGAACTTTGACACTGAACAGTAATGAAAGCAGAGTATTTGGTAAAATATCTGGACATAGACCAAACTGTAATCCTGATGCTATGTAAAACAGAAAACTTTCCATTTTAGATGGCGAGTCACATGCATTCCATGCTATGCTTCCAAACTGGTAATTGTTTATTTAAAGAGAACATGGAGGATGCCTTTGGCAGAACTGAAATTCGCAATCCTAAATAATTTAGAGATTAGAAATCTAAAGTTAAGGCAGTTCAAGCATGTTATTAGTACTACTAGTCTTAATAATACAACTCTATGCAAATGCTCTTGCAGCTAAAAGCATTTTGTCACTGATCAGATACTATGATTCTAAAGAGGATGCACAAATTGATAAAAAATTAACAAATTAATTTAAAAACTCAGTTACTTTCATTAAGCCACCTGTATATTTAGTCTCACATACATTGAGTGTGTTTATTGAAATGGCACCTCCACTGAGCAGTCAGTTATCATGTCTCTTCCAGGTGTTCACCATCTGAAAATGTGTATATTTCAGCCTGAAACAACTTCTGAGTAGCATAACACTACTGGCAATTATGATCCATTCTATAAGACGTGACGTCAGAGCTCAGTTTCCTCGCAGACCTCTGAACAGTGACATTGGATAAGAACATAAGCCCGTGGGGAGTATGCTTCAAATGTAACAAGTGTCCTGCCACTGATAGAGAAAACAGAGATGTGTCCAAGCCCTTCCTAACAGACAAAACGTTCCTGTATGCATTTTTAGGGTGTAAAGAGTGTTTTCTCTGTTCGTGGCCCTTTGCATAACCAGACGAAGGTCTACCAGACTTCTCTACTGAGTATTTTACGAGTTATGTCTCGTGCCCTGTCAACCAGATCTTGACCTTTGCCCTAGGCAGCTCAGATAACTTTCATGACATCGTATGGTAAACTGAAATGACATATTGTTAGACAGCTCTATGGAGGTGGTTTTTGAACTCATTTAATAACAGACCAGCGGTGTAGGAGTAGAGCATTTTTTGGGAAAAGGTAACTCCTTGGTCAGCAGGAGATTTCTCCCAAACCAACCTTAATTAACTCTGATGTCACATGAAAAGGGGTTGTGCATGGCTATAGGTCATTGGAAGGGTAGGTCCCTGATGGTAGCCTGGTGACAGGCCTAATGATCAATGAATGTGCCCTGTTAAACTGTGACCCTCAAAGAAGGCAGTGTCAAGTAAAAAGCTCAGAGAGGCACGCGGAAGACATGTTTCCCTCATAAACATTGACAGTAGGAATGTTGACGTTATTAGAGCATTTTTTCCTGGTAAACATTTTAAACCACACAGATTTTTTTCCGTGTAAATAACTTTTCTGAAGCTTAAGGAAAAATGAGTAAAGTCAATGACCCATGTATGGATGGGATGAAAACTGTCCAAGTTCTGATGATTTTAGACTTTGGCCACTTCGGTGGCTAACAGTGTGATGTCCTTTGTGCCAAGAGCTACAAAACCTATCTGTGAGTTTCATTGACAGACAATTAAAATATGAATTGTAAGACAGCCTTAAAATGAACAAACCAGAGCAGAATTATTGAAATGAACATAATTGCGGAGAAGTGCCAATTCCAGTTGCTGGTGTTAAACATTTAGGTAATTTCTTGATTTATTTTTTGACAACTGGATTCAAGACATAAATGCTATATACATGACTATTTTGAATTTTCTATTCAGACTTTGAGATCAGAGACTTCACATATTGAATCTAATAGTTTGAGGATTACTTAGAATGGCAAAACCTCTAAAGCAAGAAATCAGTGTGGTAAAATAGTGTGTTTAATATACTATAAAGATTTAAAGGGAAAAGCAGGTTCCTAGGATTAGAAACTTTCTACAAACTAAATATAATGTTGCTGGACAGCAGCTGCCTAAACATTCAGTCCTATTGTGGACCTTAAAGACCAATAACACCATTACTCTAAAATAAAATATTACATATTTGTAAAGTTGCCCATGTAAAAGTCACAAATAATCTTATCTGCATAAGGGATTAGTCAGCAGTGAGTCACAGCTTCATACTCTTGCCACATTCAAGTCAATTTCTAAATCCCCGCCTAGAAAGAGCTTTCCCTAAGCCTAAGCTGAATGAAAAATGTAATTAAAGCACACACCAAAAACCTCTTCTAGTTCTACATCAACCTCCCCACCACCACTCAAACAAACTTGACGTTCTCATGGAGAGAAAAGTGTATGCATGTGTGTCAGCAAGCGTGTGTGTGTGTGTGCGTGTGTGTGTGTGTATTTATGTGCACATTCTTTCATTTCTTTACATTCTTTCTTGATTTAAGGCCAATTGTTTTGGAAGACAAACCTGACATTTTAAAAATTAGTATCATTGCTAACTGTGGGACTTAAAAAATATGCTTTCAGTTCATACGAATCCCCATGGCTTTCACATCTTCTATTTAGTCTGTTGGTGGATGGAATATGAACTCTCTGGCCTTTCTCCATCATTCTGGAAGTGAGAGGAGATGGGACATTATAATGCTCTTCATCAAAGCATGGTCCCTGTCAGCATAGCTGGTAGTGTAGTCTCCATTTAATGTGGTTATTTTAATCTAGGTATTCACTTATAATGCCCACTTCATATTATCTGATAAATACTTGGATAGAGATATGACACAGAGGTTAAGAACTAAGAGTTAACTTTTTTTTATTAAGTTTCAGAGCCCTATAAGAATAAGCATCGCAAATAAAAATGTTGGTAGTTTCCGGAAATTTGCAATTGCATTCTTAACCCTTCTCCCACCCTTGCCACCAACCACAAAGATTCTATGAGATTTAGTCTATGAGATTTCCGCCTTTAATAAGCTACATCTTAAGGAAAGAATATTTTCTCTTATTGTGAATTATGTTTAATTAACCTCGAACAACCTTTGTAAAAGGCTCATGATCTTAAATTCAAATTTTAGAAACATGATACTTAGGGATCTCTATTTAGATAAAGAGGCCATTTATCATTCAGGATTATGTACTACTGAAAACGCAGTATGCAAAATCAAAGACAGATGCATTTCATTTCAAATAAATGGAATATACAGAGCTTTAAGTTAAAAACAAATAAATTAGAAATAAAAAATTGATATAAAAGGAAACACCAGATTTATTCAGAGTCCTAGTGACATAATTTGTTAAAAATTTCCATTTAAATAGGGAAAATTCAAAATATGCAATTAGGAGTGATTTAAAACTAACATTAAATTAAATTGAAAAGATTGTAACAGGGGAGGGAACAGCAAGTTTTTTGCAACATGTTTGTAAACTTCTATTAGGTAGTGATGTTACAAAACATTAAGGGAAAATTAGGTCTCTAAAATCAGCCTTCTAAAGTTTTAAGCTGGAAGAACAACTAGTGTAAAATCTCACACTGATGGGGTAATACGTGGCAACAAATTTCAAAATAACTGGATATTCTAGGCCTTCAACATAACTCTGTGATTACTTTAGTCATAAGTTGCTGGGTTTTTAAAAATAGCAGCTTTATTGAGGTAAAGCTCACATACTATAGGAGACCAGAATATGACACCCCAAAATATGACTGTAAGAGACAAGAATATTAAAGTATACAATTCAGTGGTTTTTGGTCCATTCAAGAGTTGTGCAACCATCACCATTAATCTAATTTTAGAACATTTTCATCACCCCCAAAAGAAACCCCATACTGATTATCAGTCACTCTCCATCCCCTTCCCCCCAAGCCCTGGCAACCACTAATCTACCTTCCTGTCTCCAGGATTTGCCTGTTCTGAACATTTCATATAAATGGAATCATACAATATGTGGCCATTTGTGACTGGCTTCTTTTACTTAGCACAGTGATTTGTGGGGTTTGTGTGTGTGTGTGTGTGTGTGTCTGTGGTTGTTTTGTTTTGTTTTGTTTTGTTTTTGAGACAGAGTTTCTGTCGCCCAGGCTGGAGTGCAGTGGTGCAATCTCGGCTCACTGAAATCTCCTCCTCCAGGTTCAGGTGATTCTCATGCCTCAGCCTCCCAGGTAGCTGGGATTACAGGTGCATGCCACCACACCTGGCTAATTTTTGTATTTTTAGTAAAGACAGGATTTCACCATGTTGTTCAAACTGGTCTCAAACTCCTGACCTCAGGTGATACAGCTGCCTCAGCCTCCTAAAATGCTGGGATTACAGGCATGAGCCACCATGCCCGGGCTGTTTTTGTTTTTTAACAATAAAACTAGAGGAATTTATATTCTCATAATTCTGGAAGCTGGAAGCTTGAGATCAAGGAGATCAAGGTGCTGGCAGGTCTGGTTTCTCCTGAGGCATCTCTCTGTGGCTTGCAAATAGCTGCTTTCTCCTTGTGTGCTTACATGACGTTTTCTCTGTGGGCCAGCATAATGTTTTCAAGATCATCTATGTGGCAGCACATATCAGCATTCCTTTTTATTGCCAAATAATACCACATTGTAAGGATCTGCCATATTTTATTTACCCATTCATCAGTTGATGGACATTGGGTTCTTTCTTTCTTTCTTTCTTTCTTTTTCTTTCTTTCTTTCTTTCTTTCTTTCTTTCTTTCTTTCTTTCTTTCTTTCTTTCTTTTCTTTCTCTCTCTCTCTCTCTTTCTTTCTTTCTTTTGAGATGTAGTCTTGCTGTGTCACCCAGGCTGGAGTGCAATTGCGCAGTCTTGGCTCACTGCAATCTCCACCTCCCGGGTTTAAGCCATTCTCCTGCCTCAGCCTCCCAAGTAGCTGGGACTACAGGCGCGCACCACCATGCCTGGCTAATTTTTGTATTTTTAGTAGAGATGGGGTTTCACCATGTTGGCCAGGCTGGTCTCGAACTCCTGACCTCAGGTGATCCACCCTCCTCAGCCTCTCAAAGTGCTGGGGTTACAGGCGTGAGCCACCGCGCTGGGCCCGGGTTGTTTCTTTTTGGCTGTTGTAGGTAATACTGCTGTGGACATTTGTGTGTAAGTTTTTATGTGGATGGATGTTTTCATCTGTCTTGGGTAGGTACCTAGGAGTGCAATTGCTGAGTCATGTGTTTAAATTCTGATCAACTCTTATGTTTAACCATCGAGGAATTGCCATACTGTTTGACAAAGTGGGTTGCACCATTTAAAAGTCCTACCTGCAATGTAAGAGGGTTCCAGTTTCTCCACATTCTCACCAACACTTGTTCTTATCTGTCTTTTTTATTTAAGCTTTCCCAGTCGGCATGAAGTGGTGTCTCCCTGTGTTTTTTATTTGCATGTTCCTGATGAATAATGATGTCCTTTATCTTTTCATGGGCTTATTGGTCATTTATATATCTTCTTTGGGAAGGTGTCTATTCAGAGCCTTGGTTGATCTTTAAAATTGGGCTGTTGTCTTTTTACTAACCATAAGTATTTTTAAAATGTGATTTCTAACTTATACATTGTTATCAATTACTGGGATCCCAGGATCAGAATTTTTAGCTGGAAAGGATCCTAAAAACCGAACCCTAATCTCCTGTGTTGACAGATGAAGAATCGGAGGCTTAATGTGGCCCGCCCATGGCCACAACAGAACTCGCAAATGGCAGAGCTAGGGAGATTAATGACTCATAATAAAAAATGGAAAAACACAGATGTTTCATGAATTATATTCAAATAAAGCTCCTTTCTTACAGAGAATAACCCTAAGACTTCAACAGAATAAGGGGCACCAAGGTGGCATCTGGTGGGAGAGAAACCAGGGGATTTGTCTTGAAGTTGGGTTCGACCAGCTAGAAAACTGTTTATTTAGATTAGTAAAAATAGCAGTTTTCTAAACATACGCTTAGTCAGACTTTACAGACTTTACATTGAGAGTCTTGAGTTTTACAAGTGACCTCAAGGCTGTCTGGTTCATAATGACCTCCAGTGGGAGTTGGCTCTTTTAGTATCCATCACGGCAGCTTTGAAGAGCATTTGAAGAAAGAGCCTCAATCATCTGGGCTTTGGACTTAGTTGCAAAATAAAGCCATCATTTACTTGGATATGTATTCACTCTTCCCAGTGAAGTCAAAGAAAACATTCCATTTTGCCTAATGAAACTAAGGTGGGGAATTAGGGATGGCATTTTAGAACACTCTACGTATAGGCTTTCTATGTGAGGTCTAGCATGTGGGAAAGGAGGGAAGGGATTTGTGTCAAAGAGTCATAAAGTTCTGTTCCACCTGCCGGATAATACAGAACAGAAAAACAATGAAGAAAATACTCAGATAAGATCAATACAAAGTGTCAGTGTTCAAGTAAGTCCACGTTCACATGTTGGTTTTTTAATGCTATTAGCCTACACTGCTTGATCTTAACAGTTTTTCTAACAAAGTAGCATGGGATAAAGCCCATTTTCATGCTCTATGTTGAGTTTTTTTCTTTTGTTTTATTTAAATGTTTTCCTGATGTAAGGAGATCTGTATGCCTCTTATGATTATATTGTAATTGACTTTGATGAAAACAGTAGTTCACAGAAGGGACAAGATCATTTATTGGGAGGACAAAAATCATTCTTTTAAATCAGATTTCTAGGCTGCCATGTGAAGCATTGGAAAGTTCTCATCCGCATCTGAGATTCATTGCTAAATTATAGCACTCCACCCTTGAAAATGAAATAGCCTGTGGGTTTGTTATGTAAATGGGCAACATGACTCTGAGCTACTGAGACGATCAAGCTGACTTCCCCATGCCGTGACTATGCACGTGTTTATGGGTAGGTACATACACATCTATCTTTATATAAATCACTAATAAGATAGGCAAGTGTCTAGCATGCAGTAGATGCTAAAACAAATGTTGAATCTTTGTTACTCAGATAGGTACATGGACATGAAACTGCCTCAAAGAAATGTTTTAAGGCCTAATAATGTGAATTCAAAACATTCAAGAAATAAATATTTTCACTTTCCCTTTTTCTTATTCGTTTTCCTGTTAAACTATAATCTTGACACCTCCAATAACCTTTATGAGATTCTAGTTTCCTATTAACTGAAGGATAGTGATGCACTCGAAGTCACCAGTTACTTGGATTTGTTTCCTTATACTTCTGTTTACCTGTGTTTTGGTTAACTATTTTTTATCTAGCTTCCTCATTCCAAGTGCAAAATACACTGATGTTACTGGAGACAAATTATGTGGCGACGCTTTTTTTAGAATAACCTCATTTTTGTCAGTGTCTTTTAACCACTCAGTTATGTTGTCTTCTGGTTGGGGGACAGCATGGGGAGTGCGGACAGGAACAAGTAGAGGGCACACTGCCTAAGAGATCTTCTCTAAATAGCACTTCTTGCACGGCGCGGTGGCTCACGTCTGTAATCCTAGCACTTTGGGAAGCCGAGGTGGGTGGATCACCTGAGGTCAGGAGTTTGAGACCAACCTGGCCAACATGGCAAAACCCCATCTCTACTAAAAATATAAAAATTAGCTGGGTGTGGTGGCAGGCGCCTGTAATCACAGCTACTTGGAAGGCTGAGGCAGGAGAATCGCTTGAACCCAGGAGGCGGAGGCTGCAGTGAGCCGAGATTGTGCCATTGCACTCCAGCCTGGGCGACAAGAGCAAAACTCCATCTCAAAAATAAATAAATAAATAAATAAATAAATAAATAAATAGCACTTCTCTCAGCTGGGCTTTGGGTGGTTCTTTGAAGTTAGCGGTTTCCTCTGATGAGGGTCAGGAGTACTGGTGTTCTAGGTTGCTGATAAAGAAAGATTCATGTGGTCTGGAAACCAAGATGTAGGCAGTGGGATGTTACAAACAGGGGAACTGCTTCTTTTCCTGGACGGGAGCACTCAGCATCTCCAGACAGACCACAGAGATAGCTACAAGTAATGCCAGAATTTTCCACAGGAAGCTTCGTTGGATCTTTTCCAGCACATGAACAATTGCTCAGTTAAATCCCCAGAGTTCCATGCCATAAAGAAGGGCAGAAACTATTCTGGCATGGAAGTTTCTCAGGGCAGGTGTTATCCATTGCTGGCTGTGGCTTTAGAAAAGTCTGGCATTTCCACAGATCCCTGATTTTGGGCCACATGTTGTCTCAAGAAACTCATAAAGATAAGTATGAGTTAAAATACGTTTCTAGGTACCTGAAGGGGTTGACTTGATCTAGGAGGTTGTTTGATAGACTAATGGGATCCATATGAAACAGGGATTTTAATTTAGTTAATATTCAGCCATTTTATTTAGGAGTACTTTGATACCAGGATTTACTGTCTGTAAAAATTACTTTTAATATATTAATTTAGGCTGGGCTCATGCCTCTAATCTCAACACTTTGGGAGGCCGAGGCAGGTGGATCACCTGAGGTCAGGAGTTCAAGACCAGCCTGGCAAACATGACGAAACCCCATCTCTACTAAAAATACAAAAAATTAGCCACGCTGATGATGCGCACCTGTAGTCCCAGCTACTCGGGAGGCTGAGGCACGAGAATCGCTTGAACCTGGCAGGCAGAGGTTGCAGAGTGAGTCAAGATCGCACCAAAGCACTCCAGCCTGGGAAACAAAGTGAAACTCTGTCTCAAAAATAAAATAAAATAAAAATTTAAAAGACATTAATTTATATCATCAGCAATACCAGAAAAGCATATGTTAATTTAGTATCTTTGAAATTATATACCCAGCAAAATATTCTGACAGAAGCAGGGGGAGGGGAAGTGATTCCCCTAGATGTTGGTGACAGTGGGCACCTGCCACGTGCCAGGCAGCAAGCCAGCCTCTTCCACAGCGCAGCACCGAATGCGCACACCCTGCCTGTGAGGTGGCTCGTAGGCTTTCCAGTTCCACTCAGGAGGAGCCTGAGGAGCAGCCAATTAAGTGATGCCAAGGTCATGCAGTCAGTAGGTGGAAAAGCTAAGCCTCAAACGCAGATCTTCTAACTGAATCCAGTTTTTGAGATAGTCAAATCCAAGAGAAACGCTGGAGAGGACTGCTGGGCATAACCAGGGTATTTGACACGCGCATCATCTCACAGATCTGTGACCTAATGGTAAAGCCTCCATGACCATTCACTTAGAGCTTCTACCTTTGCTTCCACTGTTTAAACTGATTTTTTAAAGAAAACTATACCCTGAGATTGGTGCCAAATACTAAGTTTTCCTCCCTCCAAGAGTTTCTTTCCTCTCTCCTGCTAACTTCTATTCCCGCCTAAGGAACGCTAATCCTGGGCCCCTCATTCCCTGCCTTTCGGAAGCATTGCAGCTGCCTGGGAAGAGGGGAGGAGGAGGAGGCTGGTGAAGAAGAGGGAGAAGGAGAAGAGAGACTGAGGGATGAGGGGAGGAAGGAGGCGAGAGAGATTCTTAGTATTCTGATTGGTCAGTAATAGCTTCAAGGGAGGCTCAGCCTCTGCAGCACCTATGGTTCAAAAAATCATGAGGCTGTCTGTTAGGCTGTTCTTACATTGCTGTAAAGAAATATCTGAGGCTTGGTAATTTATTAAGAGGTATAATTGACTCACAGTTCTCCAGGCTGTACAAGCATGGTGCTAGCGTCTGCTTGCCTTCCAGTGAGGCCTCAGGGAGCCCTTACTCATGTCAAAGGCAAAATAGGAGCAGGTGTATCGCATGGTGGCAGCAGGAACAAGAGAAGGGGGGAGGTGCCACACACTTTCAGATAATCAGATCTAAACAACAGCACCATGCCATGCATGAGGGATCCACCCCCACGACCCAAACACCTCCCATCAGGCCCCACCTCCAACACTGAGGATTACAATTCACCATCAGAATTGGAGGTTCAGCATCCAAGCTATATCAGGCTGGGACTGTGAGAAATGGAAGGTCAGAGATTTCAAGGTCGTCTAGTCCAATCTCTTTTTTACAGATAAGATAACTGAGATCTGGAAAGAGAGATGACTTGTGTAGGGTGATACAGCTAGTCACTAAAATGGATGTCATTATTGCATCATATGGAGATGTGTAGATTTTAGAGCACTTTCACCACCTCACTTTATTGCCTCACAACAATCCTCCGAGATGTTTGTCGAATGTCACGTAAGCGTGTGAACAGTTCCCTTTTGACTGTACCATTGTAGAGGGAACTCATAGATTACGTAAGACAAACCAAATGGCTTCTAAAACTGATTTTGATTCTAAAATTAGTTTTCCAAATGAGGAAACTGGTTCAGAAAGGGAAATGATTGGCCAAAAATATCATTGCTCAACTAATGATTGCATGAAGTTCAGAGCCCAGGAAAATTTCTGTACTTTTTATTCAGAAAAAAAGATGAGACAGGCCTATAGGACTAGATGACCCATGCTGGAAAAAGTTCAGTATTGAAAATATATTTTGGATGACACTGACATTTAATCTTGAGAGTTTTTACTAAGTTATTGCATATTTGAATATTATAACTAGTTGTATATTTTAATATAATTGCATTGAACCTATATGAATCCATTACCATTCTACATAAATAGGCTTTTGGATGTTATTTAGGTCATTTGGTATAAAAGGATATATAATATTTATGAGCAAGGGTAGAGCTAGAAAAAATTTGTGAATTAAGAGAAATTTGTATTAGTGTATCTTTTGCTTATAGATTAAAGATGCAAGTAAATTAAAGATGTAAATAAATTAAAAATGAAAAACTCACCTTTATGGAAAGATAACTTAAAAAAACGTAAGAAGGCAATTTACAAATAATACATTTTAAAAATTTGTTTTTCAGGATCTAGTTCAGGTTCAAAATTAAAAGATCCTGAACTGAGTTTAAAAGGCACCCAGCACGTCATGCAAGCAGGCCAGACACTGCATCTCCAATGCAGGTAAGTGGCTGTGTTGGTTTGGGAATAATCTAGTTGCCATGCCTAAGGCAAAATCATTCCCTGGCAGAGTAAAAAGGTAGGGACCTCAGTGATCTCCTGTGATCTGCAAAGTGCAAACCATATGCATCCAGCTTCCCATGAAAGGGGATTCATGGGGAAGGGAGAGCATTACTCACTCAGGGAAATGGGGGAAGGGATGCCCAAATAGTTCTGCATCTTTATTCTGAGTATTGTTCTACAGCTTTTCTGAATGTGTTGCTTTCCCGTAAAGAGGAAGATGACTACACTTAAGAGAGGACCTCCGCTTCCTAATAAAACGAATGCTGAGGAACTGGTGCTGAGCCTAGGGCCCAGCCATAAATATGTTTTGTTTTCTTATCTGTGATTGCAGGGGGGAAGCAGCCCATAAATGGTCTTTGCCTGAAATGGTGAGTAAGGAAAGCAAAAGGCTGAGCATAACTAAATCTGCCTGTGGAAGAAATGGCAAACAATTCTGCAGTACTTTAACCTTGAACACAGCTCAAGCAAACCACACTGGCTTCTACAGCTGCAAATATCTAGCTGTACCTACTTCAAAGAAGAAGGAAACAGAATCTGCAATCTATATATTTATTAGTGGTAAGACTTCCATTTTCTACATTCTGTTTGCTATTGCTTTGCAAGTGAGTCATAAATCTACCCTGATCCATTGGAAAGGTTGCTTTCCTAGTGAGTATGAAAGAAACGGGTTAGGAAAGAGATTCCATCCTAGTTGTAGACACTTCCGTGGATGTCAATTTTAACCAGAATTGTCAAGGCCCAGTTAGTCACTATGTGCTCCACAAAGAGAGAGACTGGTCTGTATAGGTCACCTCTGTACCCACAGCTCCTAGCACAGTATGTGGCCCATAGTTGGATGAATAAGTGAATAAAAGGATTTTAGTTCTATTTCTTAGTTATTGAGAAGCCCAAAATAGAATACATGATTTTTGTCATTTAACACAGCTGCATTCTCTTATATGTTGGAACTATAAAATACTGTTGTTTCTACTAAATTAATAAACGCAATGTTGCTGTTATCTCGAGTGTTATATAACTGGTTCCAATGGACAATGTTGTATTATTTCATGTTCACTGAGGAACTACTATAATGACATGAGAACTGGCACTGACCAAGATACAGTGCAAAGGGCAAAGGGCAAAAATGAATCATGTTTGATTCATTTTTTATGGTACTCGTAAAAAAATCATTTTCATTCGTTCATAATTTTTATGATACTGTTCTTCCTTCCTTAGAGAATGAACAAATGAAGTAACATTCAAAGGGGAGAAATGCAAAATCTTTTAAGAAGTAGAAACTCACAGTAAAATTGGAACCCTGAGAAAGAATAATAAAAATGGCCTGTCACTTTCTTCTTCCTTGTTTAGTTCCAATTTTCAAATCTTGAGGGGATTAAAGAAAAAAAATGCACACACACAAACAAGGCTGTAGAGAACACAAAACAATATTAGTAGGCACTTCAGGCACAGAATCAGGTTAAAAAAAAAAACAAAAGAAAACAACCAACCATCAGCATCAATAGCTAAATATACATTGTGGGTCTACCTTCTGGTGAGTTCAGGAACTGGGTCTTTGCATTGGAGGTAGTACAATAGAACTAACATTTTAGTGAGGCAGGTTTTTTTCATTGTTGTTTGTTTGTTTTTTTGAGATGGAGTCTTGATCTCTCACCCAGGCTGGAGTGCAATGGCAGCTCACTGCAACTTCTGCCTCCCAGGTGCAAGCGATTACTCCTGCCTCAGCCTCCTGAGTAGCTAGGATTACAGGCGTCTGCCACCACTCCTGGCTAATTTTTGTATTTTTAGTAGAGACTGGGTTTCACCATGTTGGTCAGGCTGGTCTCGAACTCCTGACCTCAGGTGATCCACCTGCCTCGGCCTCCCAAAGTGTTGGGATTACAGGCATGAGCTACCGTGCCTGGCCATGAGATTTTTTTTAATTTGTGAAATAAGGCAACTAGACAGTGATTTTCCCTGAGCATAACATGTACATATCCAAATTCAGGATTAGTCTTAGGAGACAGCAGAACAGTTGCCTGTTATTGACAGTAACCTCTTTGTAGCTGCTATCAGCCTGATTTTGACTGAGCCACTTTCATGTCCCCGATCCTCCAAATTCTGTTTTGACATTTTGTGCTTGTGCAGGGGGTAGATAACTGTAAGGGACTAACCATCCAAGCAGTTTGCCATCAAGGGATGCAATCAGCTCACTTCCGCATGTGAGTGGGAGGTAGGCCGGGGAATTTTGCTTGGGGAAGTCAGCCCACTTCTAAAGCAGGGATGAAAGGATGGTAGGCAGGAATGAGGAAGGGTAGAGAAGGTGCAGCATTAAGAGCAGAGACTTTCAGAGAGGTAATTTTGCAGCTGAGGGGGAAAGACAACACGCTTGATAGTGGTGGAAAAAGCCGTGTACTCAGCCATCTGTTCTCTTTCTCTAATTCCACGTAGCATATTGTGTTCTTTCCGACATCTGTGAAGAAAGGAAAACACTGCAGTGAGTCACAGACTGCCCCTGTCTCTATAGGGGAGTGGGAGAAAAATTTATTCATTCTAATATTTTCATAAAACTTTCTCCTATAGGTTTATCAGTCTGACTTGCAAATTGAACACTTAAATGAATAAAAAGAAAACCATCTTTTTTTCTAATAAATAGTGTTCAGCTATTTTCACCTTTAACTCCTAAACTATTCAATAGACATCATGGCTTTATGAAGCCAGGGAGTGCAAGCCTCTCCACTCAGTCCCCTACTATCACAAAGGAGAGACACTGCTATTTAGAATTAGTTCCATTTCAACTATACAACAGAGCAGATCTGGCAAACAATCATGACTTTGAGTGTCAAATCCATTGTTAATCTAAGCCCTGTGATGGCACGGTCCATGTCTGTCCTGGTTACTTTTATCTGCAATGTGCCTCCCTGGTACAGTGCCTTGCACATATTAGGAAATCAGTAATAATTGCTAAATGAATAAATGAATGGATTAACAGGTGCTTTGTGGAATACTATATTAAAATTGACATTGAGGATAAATTTCAGGCTTAGTGGGAAAAAGTGCCATGATTGATTATTGATGTCTCTTGTGGGATTGTAGGGGAGCAGTGGCCGTTAGGTCATGTATTTATCATGTCTGCCTTCCTGTAATAGTCCACAACCATTCGCAGAACATTACAAGTTCCAATATCATAAAACACTTGCATAATTTGTTGGACGTTAGGAAATTATCTATCACATAGATTGCTTTTGGATAAGGAAGGATTGTGAAATGCATTGTATTTCATAGATTATTATGGAATACACACATATACATACATACATATACTACGGATATTATATGAGCTCAGTGGAAAAATTGTTATGATAATATTATGAGATCACTATTTTTAAATAGCACTGATACTAAAAGATATTGGAATCAATAATGGTAACCATAGAAGAGCCTTCTGAATCTTGTTTGCTAATTAATTTAATCAGCAAATATTTAGGAAACAGTTACTATGAGCCTGTAACTGTACTACTATGAACAGTAACACCTATTTTGTTATTTGTTTCCTGTTAGGGTGATATTGGTCTCATAATCACACCTTGTTAAAGTCCAAGGTAGCTGTGATATAATCCATTAAACAATCATAACTTTTCCGAGGAGTCTAATATTTTATGTCTCTCTCTCATTATTTTATTAACTCTCTTTCTGAGAAAATTTGATCTTCTGCTTCCATTGTTGCCGAACACTTCCATGACAGGTTTATTTTAGTTCAGGAGCACAAAACTTATCTCTGATGACTCAGAGCATTGTCTCTGGCATTAATAAAACTCCAACCATTTCCTTATACACAACTGTGATTACTCGCTAGATATTAACTTGGTTATCATGTATTTATTATTGTTGAATATTTACTTTAGAATATGTTTGGGGGATTTCAGCCCCAATAAGCATCTGCAGATTATTGGGATTTCATTTTATTTTTCTCTAAGGATGAGTAACCCTATGTAGACACATCTTTTGAAAAGGTAGATTTGTAGTCTAATAGGGTTTTAAGAAAAAGAATCAGGAGTATAGCTCTGTCTACATGTCACAAAACCCAGCATGTAAATTATGAACAAACTATTACTTAGGCATTATTGATTGCCTGCTGTGTAACAGGCGCTGTTCCCACCTGAGCACTGATTAGGATGTAACATCTGATATGTAATGTACAGAAAAATCAATATCAGCACTTTATCATTCCAGCTTGTATAAATCCACCAAACCTCTAGCATAATGTATTAAATCAACTTAAGTACCCAAGTAATTATATTTAACTACTTTACTTATTTACCGAATTATCTAGCAAATTTAAATTTCCGCTAATATAATAATTTCTTACATTTGTTTCTTTTCACTTAAACAAATGGTTTCATTTACTTGATGCCATTTAATCCTCACAACCATCCAATGAAGCATCGTTCTCTTCATTTTACAAGCGAAGGACCAAGAATCCACTTCACATTAGGGCTCTGTGGGGAGTCATGGGAAAGTGCTAGCACTGGAATAAGGTGGTCAGGTTTTCCCTTCACATTCTCAGTGGCAGGAGGAGGTTGGAAGGGGCAAGACTGAGGCAGGAAGGCCAGATAGGGGCCTGCTCTGTGCATCAAAGCAGGTGGAAGGTGGAGTCCTGAGTTCACTTTGGTCGTGGTGGGGAAGGAGAGTTGACAGAATTGGGAGATTCGTTGGCCTTGGTGATCAGAGGTTGAGTGGCTGAGGGAAAGAGGGGAATCAATGTGACACTCAGAATCCTGGAAGGGGCCACTTGGTCCCACAGCCAGGTGGAGCTTTGCCACACTAAATTACCTTGATGCAAAGGCACCATCATTATCATCATTCTCTCTGGATATACCCTTGGTATGGCTTTTGAATCATAATAGTGGAAAATATGATATGCATTTGTAAAAATTGCTTTGTTAAAAATGAATTGAATCTAATTATAGCTACGAAACACCAGGTCATAAACAAAAACAAATTACAAAGCACCTCCTAATTACAATAGAGTACAATTCTTCTATTAATTTCTAGAAGAATAGTAATGTTGGGGCTATTTAAGTGAACTTCATCCCCTTGGAGAGAGAAAGGAGCACTTTTGCACTTCTTTTCTGACACTCTGGTGTACACAGGAAATGGGCTCCAGGTCAGCCTTTTCTCACAGTTAGAGGATTTCATTGAAAATATTATTGTAATATATGAGTTATGACTGTAAAGTAAGAAAACTGACCAGACGAGTTTTTTAATGGCATCTCTGAAGTAGTTAACACTTGTCAGTATCTTTAATTTAGTTAGCAAGACCTTAAACTTAGGGTGTTGAGCTCCCCACACTGTGAAGTTAGCTTATATCTCTCTCTCACCAGCCGTAAGCTTCTAGGGCCTATTTAAATATAATATCTCCTCTTGAAAAATTATAATCGAAAAGCAAAATGATGGGGCTGGGTGGATCCCTTCTAGTTCATCCCTGTAAAAGAAACTCATCTCTTCTCCTCTGTTTCTCTTTACTTGATTATTTTCCTCTTTGGCTCTATTAAAGTCAATGGGTTGGAGCATTTTTATAAGAAATTTTTCCACAGTTGATTTTCCCATATGCATAAAACTCATGAGATTTGCATAGCAGCATAATTTGAGGTAGAAACATTATCGGACGCATTGGGTATATAACTGAAAGCAGTAGAATTTCTAACAACTTAGATATTCTGGGAGAGAATAATAATTATGCTTTTATATAAATGTGTTTAGCGGGGGAAAAAAAGGCTCTACCTGGCTATGAAACCTTGAGCAAGTAGAAATCCTACCAGTGCAGATATTCTGAGGATTCTTTTTTTATTCTTATTTTTACTTTTATTTTTTGAGATAGTCTTGCTTTCTCGCCCAGGCTGGAGTGCAGTGGCGATTCTGAGGAGGATTCAATGAACTCATTTGTACTGAACTTCAGATTTCCTTAAGAGCTTTTACTTAATTATCTCTGAGAGAAAGGGAGTTGGTATTTCTTCCATGTTATATACGAGAAAACAGCCTCAGTGACTTGCATGAGCTGGACAGAGCTCATACATTGAGAAACCAGGATGAGGATCCAGCTAGGTTAGGGCTATTTCCCCTGTACTGGAGTTGCAGCTCTTGACATCAAACTACGAGCTAGTTGTTGTTTTAATTGTTAAGAACTTAGATTATACAGTTATTAAAATTTTGTAATCTCAAATTTATTCTTTTTCTTTCAAGGAAAAATTTACTAAGTTGAGCAGGGCTTTTAAAAATGTGCCTCCAAACTCATTAATGGGCTATGGAATCAAATGAATGGGTTTCAACCTGCATTAAAAAAAAAAAAAGCTAGGAGCTGGGGCATCCACCTGTAGTCTCAGCTATTTAGGAGGCTGGGACAAGAGGATCACTTGAGCTCAGGATTTGAGGCTGCAGTGAGCTGTGATTGCACCTGTGAATAGCCACTGTACTCCAGCCTGGACAACACAGTGAGACCCTGTCTCAAAAAAAGAAAAACCAACCCAGAATAGAAAAGAAAATATCCAAGTAAATTGCAAAGAGTAAGGGTAAGTGTTGTTTAGTAAAACTATTTTTGTTTCAATTTTATACATTCATATATCCATTTTACCCGCATAAATGTAAAGTACATACGTGCGTGTGTGTGTGTGTGTGTGTGTAATGGGTCTGACGTAAAATGTGTTTCTTATTGTGAAAGTTAGCATAATAAGTTTAAAAGTTACCAGGATAGACCATATCTATTATTTAGGTAAGCAGTGCCAATTGTAAGAACTGTGATTTTTTGGGGGGGTGGGGTGGGGGGAGGGGCACACCAGTACTGAAACAGAGGTCTGGAGAAAACGTGGCAGTGGAAAGAAGCCCTCTCCTTTAGCTGATTTGGGTCCACTGCTTTTGGTGGTTCTGTGCAATCCACTCATTTCACTCCTGAGCTGAGTTTTCCCACTCGGAGGCTTGGCCCAGGAGTTTCCACCGACAGGAATCTGTCTGCAGATGTTGATTACATACCTACTCCACACAAGGCCCTGTTGTTTGATCTGTGAGAGACATAAAAAGCAAAGTCACAGAATCCTGTAATTGTGAAGTCCCCCAGTTACTCTCTAGGACCATAGCTCACAGATTTGTAAGTATTTTTTAAAGCATGAGGTTTATTTTTTAGAGAATAACTATTGTTCAGAAGTGGGTCTCTAAGGAGTGAAGAGGGCTCTGTTAATAGCCCCTAATGGGGAGCCCTATTCATGTTCTGTGAGGCGTGGCTGTTGCTCCAGCACTGCCTGCCTTTAGATCCCTTCCCAGATCTGACACAATTTGGCACACACAGAAGGCTCAGTCAACACTGCCCAGCTGGGTGATGGTTGGGCAGATGGTGTTTGTTGCCCAATCTGCCAGACTGGTATGGCAAGTCCAATAAACATCTCCATGGAACTAGCAGGGACATCAACAGAGCAGCAATCTGCAGGCTTCATCGCCGAGCTTTGCCACCTCCACTTTCCCCCTGTGGGGATCAGAAGGACCCTTGTAAGATGGAAATGCACCAGGAATGTGGGCCCTTCATCCCCAGACCGAAAGGAGGTGTTCACGCTTTCATGCAGGTCAGCACTGTGATGGGCAGAGAGCAGCACATGGCTGAACAGATTGCCAAAGCTTCAAAAATATGTCAATGGAATCACTATAATTTCATGAGAGAAACTTTAAAGAGAAAATATTGTTTCTATTCATCAAAATTCTCCTCCAAGGGAAAATAAGCAAAAACAGTTTACATTTTGCAGGAAGAAAACAAGAAAGCGCCCAAAATAGAACCCAAACTCATAGCCACACTAGTTGGTTGAATTTTTTAGGCATAGATTTCTTAGGAAATCCATGACGTTATCTAATATTGCTTGGTTAATGTCTAGAGTCTTCTCTGGTTTTAAATTTCCATTTTCCACATGGCCTCATTCTCTCCTCCACCTGCCCATCCAAAGAGCTTCCCTCCCTTACTCATCTCACCTCTATCCCTAACATGTGGCTCCTTCCATGTATTTTCTGAAATGTATGTTTCTTCTAACACTAATCTTCCAGTAGGAACTGGTTTCCAAAGTTTTGATCAGGAATTGTCTAGGGTTCCTACCATAGAGTCGCTTGAGTCCCTGCATTACCAGGAGGCCACAAGTGCAGACAGATTGGGTGATGGATCCTGTTTTTCCTCTCACATCCCTACTGGATGCATTTGCTCAGGAGACAGGTGAACATGTTGGGGTGAACAAAGGTAGGACTCTCAGTCTCTGGATGACATGTCTGGAAACCCAGGTGAGATTCCTAAAATGGCAGCAACCTGAGACTGACGTGCATCTGCAGAATTATCCTTCAAATTCTCTAAAGAACTCCTACGAATTTTCTGGCCCATCTGCACACATCTTCATCAAAAACCTAGTGCAAGGTCAGGTTTTGCTGGATTTATTTTTTCATTTTGATAAAGATGTGAAAGAGGGGAAACAGATATTTCTAGGGTTTAAAATACACACTGATGATGTTGTTTGCAATTGCAGTTTTTTTCTTGGGAAATAGACCCCTCTGCATCCTGGCTGTGCACTCCCTCTAGGGCTGAAGTATGAAGGAGATTATTCATTCTATCCATCACTGGCAGACAGCTGATTAGGACCACATGGCAAGAGTTTAGAGAACAGTAACTTAACTCTTAACCATTTTCCTTTCCAGCTACGTGAAAATTGGATGGAAGACATTCTTGATATCTTTAAGCCCTGACATGTCACATTTCCCTTCTAAAAACATTTCTGTCATTAAACACTAAGGGAGCTTGACTATAGAAGACCCTGACATATGATTGGGACAGAAGCCACTCACATTGGTAGACTTGTTGGCAGTCAGGAACAAATGCATCTTCTCTCTTTGGCCCCTGCCCCAGACCCTGTATTCTCCTAGGATGTCCTAGTAATTTCATCCTCAGCACTTGGTGTGTGGACATGTAAAATGTTCAGGCCATTCCCTCAGAGAGAAAACAATTTCTGGGGCTCTCTAAAATCCATACCAGAAAAAATTTGGCATGCCATCTCTCTAGAGCCACATCGCTAAGACTTACTAGCAACGATGCAGTTATACATCATCAGGCATTTAGTAGAACTATGTAAGTACTCAAAAATAATCAGAATGAACATAGTCCTGAATAAGCCACTTGGACACAACTTAAGGCTTTGAAAAGTTGATGACTGTGGTGGAATTATGAAATCTAAAGATGGGCCGGGTGTGGTGGCCCACGCCTGTAATCCCAGTATTTGGGAGGCTGAAGTGGGCAGATGACTTGGGGTCAGCAGTTCAAGACCAGCCTGACGGACAGGGTGAAACCCCGTCTCTACTAAAAGTACAAAAAAATTAGCCAGGTATGGTGGCGCGTGTGTATAGTCCCAGCTACTCGGGAGGCTGAGGCAGGAGAATCGCTTGAACCCAGGAGGTGGAGGTTGCAGTGAGCCAAGATTGCACCACTGCACTCCAGCCTGGGCGACAGAGCAAGACTCCATCACAAAAAAAAAAAAAAAAGAAAGAAAGAAAAGGAAAGAAAAAAGGAAAAGAAATCTAAAGATGGCAACGAAGTCCAAAGGCAATAAAAATTGACCATATTCTCTCATTTTTCCCCTACAATCAAGAAGTGTGAAAAACAATGGATCAAAACTTTATGTTTTTAAGGATTTTAAAAACTCTCCCTCAAGTGATCTTTTAAGAAAAATAAGCAAGGGACTTTTTCAGAAGAAATCCCCTTAAGCTGAAAAGGCTTTAAGTTTCTGGCATTTCATAACTTCAACAATGATAATGAAATGCTTGCCTTGCTTGGAGATGAGGAGGTGATCTGTTTTTATCTTTATGGTCCTTCCAGTTCTAATATTCTACAGTTTTTCCTTTAACTATTTAAAATATTTGTTGTGTGTCATTTGATGTATTTTTGCTGAATTATGTTGGCTAGCTGATTGTGTTGTTCAAAATAGGTAGCTTACTAAAGCAGTAAACACCCCTCCCTTCCTTCCTTCCTTCATCAAATGTCAATTAATAAGCTACAGTTGAAACAACATGATCCAGGCTTCAGACTGCTTTCAAATCCCTGTTCGGATACTCACTAGGTCTTTGACTTTGGACAAATTGCTTAATAAGGAGAATGGTTAACATTTAGGTGGGTCTTAATCCATGCTGGGTGCCACCCTAAGCACTTTGCATTCATTAACAGATTTTATCCTTACAACCATCCTGTGAAGTAGTGCTGTCATTTTAAAAATTAGATGTGTGTGCATGTGTATGTGTGTGTGTGTGTGTATGATTTTTTTTTCCTAGAGCAGTTTCAGGCTCACAGCAAAATTGAGAGGAAGGTACAGAGATTTCCTATATACCCCTTGTCCCCACATGCATAGTCTTCATTATCAACATTCCCCACCAGAATGGTACATTTGTTTCAATTAATGAACCTACAGTGAGACATCATAATCACCCAAGTACAAAGTGTACATGAGGGTTCACCCTTGGTGTTGGACATTCTATGGGTTTGGAGAAACATACAATGACATGTATCCACTATTATAGTACCATACAGAGTATTTTCACTGCCCTAAAATCTACTGTGCTCTACTTAGTCATCCTTTCCTTAATCCCAACCCCTGGCAAATACCTATCCTTATTTTTCTTTCTTTTTTTTTTGAGAGGGAGTCTCATCCTGTTGCCCAGGCTGGAGGGCAGTGGTGCAATCTCAGCTCACTGCAACCTCTGCCTCCCAGGTTCAAACGATTCTCCTGCCTCAGCCTCCCAAGTAGCTGGGATTACAGGTGCCCGCCACCACACCCAGCTAATTTTTGTATTTTTAGTAGAGACAGGATTTCACCATGTTGGCCAGGCTGGTCTCGAGCTCCTGACCTACCTCGTGATCCACCCACCTCCGCCTCCTAAAGTGCTGGGATTACAGGCATGAACCACTGTGCCCGGCCGGCAAACACTTATCTTTCTTACTGTTTCCATAGTTTTGCCTTTTCCAGAATTCATGTAGTTGGAATCATACAGTATGTAGCCTTTTCAGATTGGCTTCCTTCATTTTGTAATATGCATTTAAAGTTCCTCCATGTCTTTCCATGGCTTAATATCTAATTTCTTTTTATTGCTGAATAATATTCCATCATATAAATATTTTTATATTCATAGTTTATATATTTTTATATTCATTATATAAATTCATTATATAATTATATTCATAGTTTATTTACCCATTCACCTACCAAAGGACATCTTGGCTGCTTCCAAGTTTTAGCAATAATGAATAAAGCTGCTATAAACATCCATGTGCAGGTTTTGGGTGGATGTAATTCTTCAGGTCCTTTGGGCAAATACCAAGGAACATCATTGCTCAATTTTAGGGCAATAGAAAGGCTAGTTTTGTAAGAAACTGCCAAACCATTTTCCAAAGTGGCTGTCTCGTGTTGCATTCCCACCAGCAGCAAATGACAATTCCTATCACTCTGCCTCCTTGCCAACATTTGCTGTTGGCAGTGTTCTGGATTTTGGCTGCTCTAATAAGTATGTAATGGTCTCTCATTGTTATTTTAGTTTGCATTTTCCCAATGACAGGACGTGGAGCACCTTTTCATATGCTTATTTGCCATCTGTATGTCTTCTTTGGTGAAATGACCCATTTTAAACAGAGTTGTTTGTTTTCTTACTGATGAGTTTTAAGAATTCTTTGTATGTTTTGGAAAACAATTCTTTTTTCAGCTGTATCTTTTGCAAATATTTTCTCCCAGTCTGTGCCCTGTCTTCTCATTCTCTTGATGTTGTCTTTTGCAGAGCAGGAGTTTTGAATTTTAATGAAATCCAGCTTATCAATTCTTTTGTAGATCATGCCTTTAGTGTTGCATCTAAAAAGTCATTGTCATACCGAAGTTCATCTAGGTTTTCTCCTGTTATATTCTAGGAGTTTTATAGTTTCGCATTTTACATTTAGGTCTCTATGATCCATTTTGTGTTGATTTTTCTAAAGAGTGTAAGGTCTGTGTCTAGACTCATTTGTTGTTTGTTTGTTTGTATGCACATGTCCAGTTTTTCAGCACCATTTATTGACAAGATGATTTTTGCTCCTTTGTCAAAGATCAGTTGACTGTATTTATGTGAGCCTATTTCTGGGCTCTATATTCTGTTCCACTGACCTATTTGTCTATTATTTTGCCAATATCACACTGTCTTGATTACTGCATTGAATCTGCAGATCAAGTTGGGAAGAACTGACATTTTAACAATATTGAACCTTTTTATCTGAGATGAAATATCTCTCCGTTCATTTAGTTTTTCTTCAGTTTTGTTCATCATAGTTTTGTAGTTTTCCTCATACATATAGATTCTTGTATATATTTTGATAGACTTATGTCTAGGTGTTTCACTTTTGAGGTGCTAATGCAAATAGTATTGTGTTTTTCATTTCGATTCTACTAGTTTTCATTGCTTGTATATAGGAAAGCAACTGACTTTTGAATTTAACTTTGTGTCCTGCAAGCTTGCTATAATCTTTTACTAGTTCCAGGGGTATTTTTGTTGATTCTTTTTGATTTTCTATACAGATGATCACATCATCTGTGAACGAAGGCAATTTTATTTTATCTTTTCCAATCTGTATACCTTTTATTTCCCTTTCTTGTCTTATTGCATGAGTTAAGACTTCCAGTGTGATGTTGGAAAGTAGTAGTGAGAGGGAAGATCCTTGCCTTGATCCTGATCTTAGTCTGAAAGTATTATCATAGTCATCTCCATTTATTTCTCAGAAAGGTTAAGTAGCTTTTTCAAGGTTATATAACTAGTGTATGGCAGAGATGGCAACAAAGTTCTTGCCTATAACCACCTCCCATAATCAAGAGTGCATATGTGCAAAACATTTAGGACAGTGTTTGGTGTATAGTATGCACTATATATGAGTTTATTATTATTAATACTACCACTCATTATTACCATTTTTTGAGCTTGGTTTTCTCAACTGTAAAATGAGAAGAGTATTACTTCAGGGGCTATTAGGAGACTACATGAGACAATAGAGACTGCCTAACACTTAGGAGGCAGCAGTGATTGGTAGTAATCCCTGTGTGTGAAAAACACCGTGCTGGACACAGTAGGAAGTACAAAGATGATACCAACAACTTTTAAGGGGCCTGCATTTTGGTAGGTCCAAGAAAATGAGTTACAATTAACCATACTGGGGAAAGAGCAGTAAGAGGGGTGTGGACTGGGGGTGCTCTGCCTGGGACATTCCACCCTTCCCCACTCCCCCAACCCAGCTCTTCTGTAACAGCTCACTCTTCCTCACTTTTCAGGTCTCAAGTTAAATATCCCCCCTCTGGGAAGCACCTTAGGCACCCCCAAACTCGGGATGGTGCTCCTACTGACCTTTCACACAGGACTCACCTCTCACAAGCTCTATGGACAGGACTGAGTCCATCCTGCTTACCATGATAGCCCCAGGACCCAGCACAGAGTACAGTACACAGAAAGTGCTCAGTAAATCTTTGTTAAATGAAAGATAAATCTTTGTTAAATGAAAGAAACGTGGGATTTTTAAGTATATTAGTCTTACCTGACTTCCTTGACTTTAAAAAGGAAATTGAGGGCACATTGAGAAGATGAGACAAATGTGGGGGTCAAAATCACGTCATGTGACTAAATCACGATCCCAAAATTTTCCAACAAACTAGAGCAGTGAACAGGGATTAGCAAAATGAGATTTAACAGGAATACATATAAAGGCCTGTATTTGGCTTGCAAAACCCACTAACTACCCTAGTACTGGATGGGGGAAGCCATTGCTGAGACAGCACACATGCAAAAGACTTCAGACTTTCAGTTGACTCCATATTTACCAATAGAGTATCCAACCTTGGGATACATTAAGAAATATGTAGCACCCTGCCAGGCGTGGTGGCTTACACCTGTAGTCCCAGTAATTGGGGAGGCCGAGGCAGGTAGATCACTTGAGGTCAGGAGTTTGAGACCAGCCTGACCAACATGGTGAAACCCCATCTCTACTAAAAATACAAAATTAGCCTGGCGTCGTGGCACATGCCTGTAATCCCAGCTTCTTGGGAGGCTGAGGCAGGAGAATCACTTGAACCCAGGAGGTAAAGCTTGCAGTGAGCTGAGATGGCAGCATTGCACTCCAGCCTGGGCAACAAGAGTGAAACTCAGAAAGGAAAGGAAAGGAAAGGAAAGGGAAGGGAAGGGAAGGGAAGGGAGGGGAGGGGAGGGGAGGGGAGGGGAGGGGAGGGGAGGGGAGGGGAGGGGAGGGGGAGGGGGAGGGGGAGGGGAGGAAAGGAAGAAATATATAGCACCAGGAATAAAGGTAGCGCCAGACTTAGGTGGTGCCAGACTTGCTGTTTAGTTTACACCTCAAGAGGGACATTAAAAATAGGAATTTCAAGCAAATTATTAATCCCTTTACACTTCATTGTCATCATCTTTAAAATGGGTGCCTGCCTCATAGGGTTGTGAGCATGAAGTAATTTGATGATTTTATTATTTTCATTGGCAAGAAGCAATTGAAAGGACTTAAATATTTAATCTAAAAATATAAAGAACTGGGTGGGAAAATAGGAGACATGAGCGACAGTCTCATTCAAAGTTCTCTTATGTGAAAAAGAGATTAAGCTTCGTCTTTATAATCCTAGATGGCAGAACAACTGTCTAAGAATTTCAGCTTGACTTAAGGAAACACTTTCTGACATGCAAAGCTGTCCCAAAGTGGAAGGAAGGAATGTCTTGGGAGTGGTTAGTCCCCACGCATCTAGGAGGCAGACACTCACTTGATGGGACCAGATCAGATGAGGCCTCAGGACCCTTCCACTGCTGGGATTCATTAAGCACCTGGTGTAGGTCACTATCATTTATTAATGTCCGGCTCAGGCTTGTTATTAATACATACATCATCTCATTTCATCCTCGAAACAACCCAATAAGAGAAATTCCTTTACAGAAAAGTTAAAGAAATTCAATACCATGTTTAAGGCTGCATACTTCGTAAATTATCCTGTCAAAGCTTTGGGCTCAAGTCTGGTTGACTCCAAAGCCCCCAGTCTTTCTAACGTGTCCTTGCCTGGGCTCCCACCCCAACTCCCTCAGACCTTTGTGTGCATTATAAAATGGGAGAGAAGGGACAGGAGTGCATGCAGGGTTGCAAACTGGAAGTATGCGGGCTGGATTCAGCTGGCACACATGTTTTGATTGGCAGACACAGCACTTTTAGCTGCCAATGCTTAATAGCTAGAAGAGTTCACGTAAAAATTTCATTTCCTACTTATCTTTGAAAACTGGAAACACTAGTCACACTGGAGCATATTTCCACTTGGCAACAATGGACTGCAGCAAGCAGGGACGGCCCCTTCAGGCATGGGCTCACGTTCCCAGCTGCCACAACGCCTCCTGTCCCACCTCCAGTTCCTCCACTCGTGTGTCTGGCCCCCGGAGGGATGTCAGTGTGCTACGCCCAGAGTGAACATTTCAAATGAATGCATAACAAATCGTCAGTTTGGGAACAGGAAAGTGCCTGTCCCACATTCCACATGAGGAAGCTGAGCCCTAGAGAGTCCCGTGGTGGCGCAGGTCGTCAGTGCAGCACTTCGACACAGCCGGACTCCTGCCTCCCTCCACCCCGACCCGCTCCCCTCCCCCGCCGCCCCGCACACAGCTATGCTGATGGAATGCATCGGGGCTGTCCTCTCGGAAAACCCACTGTCCCCAGCGTCCCTGCTGGAGAAGAGTCTGACCAGGCATCCTCTGCACCTGAGAGGGAATTTCCTCCCCAGGCTCCAGAAAACAGGGCTTGCTCTGGTGTGACTGTTGGTTTTTTGTTTTGTTTTGTTTTTGTTTTGAGACGAAGTCTCGTTCTGTCACCCGGGCTGGAGTGCAGTGGCACGATCTCAGCTCACTGCAACCTCTGTCTCCCAGGTTCAAGCAATTCTTCCACCTCAGCCTCCCGAGTAGCTGGGACTACAGGTGCCTGCCACCACGTCTAGCTAATTTTTTGTATTTTAGTAGAGACGGGGTTTCATCGTGTTTTCCAGGCTGGTCTCGAACTCCTGGATCCCCTGAGCTCAGGCAATCCTCCCACCTCGGCCTCCCAAAGTGCTAGGATTACAGGCGTCAGCCACCGTGCCTGGCCAACTGTTGGTTCTGAGGTGGTCCTCACCATCTCCTAAAAAGTCCTCAGCACCTTACAGCAGAGAGCTAAGCAGAGGGTCCAATGACTGAAGCTTGGTTTCCGCGGTGAGTCTTCATCAGTCCGTTGCTTCCCATTTCTAGTCCCGTCAGAAGGCCCCATGTTACCCCTGTTTCTGGGCCCTCATTTCTCCCACTGAGTGTGGATATTTGAAGATGTAATTGTCACGCTTGAGTCATTGAGGAGTGTCAGGGCCAGATTTTGGTGTGGTGGAGGGAGACTAGCCTCGGATCAGAAAGCGTAAATTCAGTTTTTGCTCAGCCATTAATTGTATTCCTGTGCTTGTGGGAAAGTCTCTCCTCTCTGGGCCTCAGTTTTCTCATCTGTAACATGATAGGCAGAATTAGGGCATCTTAAAAGTCCTTTGACAGTTTTATAATGTTATGATTCAGGGGCAGAGCTGGGAATAAATAATAGGACTTGGGACATGGCCAAAAATCTTAGCAGTAGAAGAAAGATTTATAGTAATCCATTAGAGTTCCTTGCTTTTTCTTTTTCATTTCCCTCCCTCCCTTCCTCTCTCCTTCCTTCTTTTCTCCCTCTCTCCCTCCTTTCCTCCCTCCTTCCCTTCTCCCTTTCTCTTTTTCTTCTGAGATGTCTCAACTGATCAAGATGAAGATCTCTGACTGAGGTCAGTCATCTGGTTAACAGAACCTAGAAACCGCCAGCCAGCTTAGTGTGAAAACCCAGAGAGCACAGAAAGCTGAGACATTCTTAATCTTACAGTCCATCAAGCTTAAATCTAGCCAGCATTCCACTCTCACTGAGATCTTCAACTCACTTACTCAGATCTTAGCTGTAAATTTTTAAAATGAGGTCCCTACTTCCCTTCAAGGCAGGTATTAGTACTTTTTCCTCTAATCAACATGAGCACTCTTGTGTGTGAGGTGTGTGTGTGTCTGCTCAGCTAGACTCTGAGGACTGGAGTCCAGGGACTGTCTGTGTGCACAGTGCTGGGTACATAATACGTCCTGATTTCACCTTTCTTGCTTGCTTCAATCTTATATCTTCTCCATAAACATCTGTTGACAGTGTGCCGTGTGTCCGCCTCTGCTGGACATTGGATCGAGGGGATCGGTTTTCCTGATCCCCTGCCGCTAGACACCCACATTCCAAAGAGCATCCCAGGGGGCTTAGGCGAAGCCAGAGGAAGGAGAAAAGGAACCGCCACTCCTGTTCCTCCTTTCTAATTCTTCTCCTTTGCTCTGCTCTTGCTGTTCGATCTGCTGTTATAAGTGAAGCAATGCAAAAAAAAAAAAAAAAAAAAAAAAGCAATGTCTTTCTTCTGAGGAAAGGCAGGTAGTAGGCAAAGAGCTCTTTTTTAGAAAGAGGCACTTCTTATTTTTTACCACACAAATAATACATTTTTAAATGTTTCATTTCAGAATGGCATCTTGAGTCTGAAACACAATGGCTTTTCTCTAAGTTTACCCTGCTCAAATAGAAATATTTGTGTAACACGTAAGTGTCTGTCTGGATGGCAGAATCTAGCAACTGATTTTCTGATATTCCTAAGCCAGTCTCAGTGAGATTTTTTATCACCTTTGAATTTGTGTATGAATCCACCAATAGTGGCGACCGTTGTTATATTTTTAGCTGATAAATTATAGTTGAGGTTTTTATGATATTCATTTGGATAATCAGGATAGCTTACTAGGAGATATTAAATTGCACATTCCATGTGGATTATAATACCCACACACACCAGGCAAGTATTCCCATCTATGTGAAGGCAGAGATGTTTCATTATGCCACCTGCCCACCAGGGGCTGCCAACAAGGAACTGAAGGACATTTTTTTTTTCTTAGAGACAGGGTCTTGCTCTGTCGCCCAGGCCAGAGTGCAGTGACACTGCAGCCTTGAATTCCTGGGCTTCGATTGATCCTCCTATCTTAGCCTCCAGAGTAGCTGGGACTATAGGTGTGTACCACCATGCCCAGCTAATTTTTAAAATTTTTTTGTAGACATGGGGTCTCACTATGTTGCCCAGGCTGATCTCAAACTCCTAGCCTCAAGCAATGCTTCTGTCTTGGGCTCCCAAAGTGCTGGAATTACAAGTGTGAGCCATCGCACCCAACCTTGAAAGACATATTTAAATCATGATGGTTCTACCACAGGGGAAAATTTTATTTTTTGTGAGTGGCCTAAACTGGATGCAGGAGGGGAATGGGAGAGAAATGCTGCAAAGACTCATAAGGTGAGGAGTTTACCCTGGGAGATCTCTGGGAACCATTCCAGCTCAGCCAGCTCAGGAAACAGTGGATCATCATTTCTAAGAAAGAGACTAAACCTCTGTTTTAATTCAAAATAAGTTTTATTGAGACATAATTTATATACCACACCCATTTAAAATGATGATTCAGTGGTTTGTAGCATATTAACAGATATATGCAACCATCATGATCACAGTCAATTTTAGAACATGTCATTGTCTCAAAATAAACTCCATAGCCTTTAGCTATCACCCCTTATCCCCCCAGCCCTAAACAACCACTTATCTACTTTCTGTTCCCATAGATTTGTCTCATGGATATTTTATATAAATAGAATACATAATTTGTAGTCTTTTGTGACTAATTTCTTTCACTCAGCATAATATTTTTGAGGTTCTTTCATGTATCATGCATGTATCAGCACTTGATTTCTTTCTATTTCTGAATAATATTCCATTGTATGGACATATCACATTTTAGCTATCCATCAATCAACTGATGGGCATTTGAGTTGCTTCCACCTTTTGCCTATTATGAATAGTGCTACAGTAAACATTTGTGTACAAGCTTTTGTGTGGACACAAGTTTTCATTCAGTTGGGTAGATACCTAGGGGTGGAATTGCTGGGTCATCTGGTAACTCTATGTTTAACAATTTGAGGAACTGCCAGACTGCTTTCCAAAGTGGGCGCACTACTTCACATTCCCACCAGCAGTGGATGAGAGTTCCAGTTGCTCCACATCCTTGCCAACACTTGTAATTATGTCTTTTTTATTATAGCCATTTTAGTGGGTATGCAGTAAATCTCATTGTGGTTTTGATTGGTATTTCCATGATGGCTTATGATGTTAAGTATCTTTTCATGTGTTTATTCCCTGCTTGTTTATCTTCTTTGGGTAAATGTCAGTTCAGATCCTTTTCCCATTTTTAATTAGCTTGTCTTTATTATTGAGTTGTAAGAGTTCTTCAACTTTTTATTATTTCATAAAATTGTATATTATAATATATTTTATATGTTCTAGAGATATAATATATAGATACATAATATATCTAGATTTTTATGTATTCTAAACATATAAGTTTATAGGTTATATATGTAGATTTTAAAAATATATTTGAGACATATAAAAATATACTTTATACATTCCAGATTTAAGTCCCTTATGAGATATATAATTTGCAAATGTTTTCTCCCATTCTCTGGGTTACCTTTTCACTTTCTACACAGTATTCTTTGAAGCATGCAAGTTTTAAATTTTGATAAAGTTCAGTTTATTTTTTCTTGTGTTGCTTGTCCTTTTGGTATCATATATAAGAATCCAATGCCATATTTGAGATCATGAAGATTTACCTCTGGTTTCTTCTAAGAATATTGTATTAGGCCAGGTGTGGTGGCTCATGCCTGCAATCTCAGCACTTTGGGAGACCGGGGCAGGAGGACTGCTTGAGCCCAGGAGTTTGAGACCAGCCCTGGCAACATAGTGAAACCGTTATCTCTACAAAAAAATTTTTTTAAAAAAATTAGCTGGGTGTGGTGGCACATTCCTATAGTCTGAGCTCCTCAGGAGGCTGAGGTGGCGGTATCACTTGCGCCTGGGATGTTGAAGCTGCAGTGAGCCATGGTCCTGCCACTGCACTTCAGCCTAGACAAAGTGAGACCCTTTTGCAAATATATATAAAATATATAATACATTATATATTATATAACTATAAAATATATATTTTTTATAGTTAGCAATTTTTGGTTAATATTGTATATGGTGTGATATAAGAGTACAACTCCATTCTTTTGCATGTGGAGCTGTTCCAGCAACATTTGTTGAAAAGATTATTCTTTCCCCACTGAATGGTCTCCTTGAAAATCAAGTGGCCATAGACACATGGGTTTATCTCTGGAGTCTCAATTCTATTCCACTGATCCATTGTGCCAGCACCACACTGTCTTGATCATTGTAGTTTTCATTTGAAATCAAGAAATGTGGAGTGCAGTCTTCTAAGATTGTTTTTGCTTTTCAAGATTGTTTTGTCTATTCTGGGTCTCTTGTAATTTCATATGAATTTTAGAATCACCTTGTCAATTTCTGTGAAGTCATCTGGGATTCTTACAGTTATTGCATTTAATCTGTAGATCAATTTGGGGGACATTAACATCTTAACAATATTAGTCTTCTAATCCATGAACATGAGATGTTTCCCACTTAGTAGATCTTCTTTAATTTCTTTCCACAATGTCTTATAGTTTTCAAAGTATAAGTTGTACATTTCTTTTGTTAAATATATTCCTAAACACTTTATTCTTTTTGATGCTGTTATAAATGGAATTGTTTTCTTAATTTCACATTCAGATTGTTCATTGCAAATGTATAGGAATATAATTCATTTTGTACATTGTATCCTGCAATCTTGCTGAACTCATTTATTAACTCTAGTAGTTTTTTAGTGGATTCCTTAGCATTTTGTAAGATCATGTCATCTGAAAACAGAGACTGTTTTCCAAAATATCTGTACCATTTTGATCTTCCCAATCTGGATTTATTTTTCTTGCCCGATTGCTCTGTCTGGAACCTCTAGTACACTATTGAATAGAAGCGGTGAGGGTGGACAACGATGTCTTATTCCTGATCTTAGGGGGAAACTTCCAGTGTTTCACCATTAAATATGATGTTAGATGTACGTTTTTTTCTAGATGCCATTTATTACGTTGAGGAAATTCAATGCAATTCCCATTTTCCTGAGTGTTTTCATCACGAAAGGAACTTGGATTTTTGTCAAATCCTTCTTCTGCCATTTTAAGATAATCATGTGGGTTTTGATTTTTATTCTATTGACATGATATAGTAATTACATTGGTTTTTGGATGTTAAACCAATCTTGCATTCCTGAAAAAATTCTCACTTGGGCATTGTATATAATTCTTTTTATATGTTTCTGAATTCAGTTTGCTAGTACTTTATTGAGTTTTTTTGCAGCTATATTCGTAATAGATATTGGTTTGTAATTTTCTTGTGATGTCTTTGATTTTGATATCAGAGTAAAACTAGCCTCCTAGAATGAGTTGGAAAGTTTTCTCTTCTCTTCTATTTTTTGGAAAATTTGTGAAAAATTGGTATTAGTTCTTTATGTTTGATAGAATTGACTTGCCATCTGGGCCCTGACTTTCCCTCTTGAGCAGTTTGTTGTTGTTGTTGTTACAATTCAACCTCTTGTTAAAAGTCTACTTGGGTTGTCTAATTCTTGTTGAGCTTGTTTCAGTAGTTTGTGTCTTTCCAGGCATTTATCCATTTCATCTGTGATCTAATGTAATGGCATATAATTATAATATTCCTTCATAATGCTTTTTAATTTATAATTTTAATAGTAATGTCCACTGTTTCATTTCTTTTTAGTCTAGCTCTGTCAGCCAGGCTGGAGTGCAGTGGCACGATCTCGGCTCCTGCAACCTCTGCCACCTGGGTTCAAGCGATTCTCCTGCCTTAGCCTCCTGAGTAGCTGGGATTACAGGAGTCCACCATCATGCCTGGCTAATTTTTGTATTTTTAGTAGAGATGGGTTTTCACCATGTTGGCCAGGCTGGTCTTGAACCCTTGCCTCAGATAATCCACCCATCTCAGCCTCCCAAAGTGCTGGGATTACGGGCATGAGCCACTACACCTGGCCCTGTTTCATTTCTGAATCTAGTAATTTGAGTCTTGTCTCTTTTTTTCTTGGCTTGTCTGGCTTAAGGTTTATTAGTTGTGTTTGTCTTTTCAAAGAACCAGCTTTTGGTTTAGAAAATTAATGAAACTAATTTATTATGTTGTTTTGCATTCTCTTTAATTTCTACTATAATCTTTATTATTTTCTCCCTTATGCTTTCTCTAGGTTTAGTTTTCTGTTCTTTACTCAATGTTCTAAGGTGGAAGTTTAGGTTATTGATTTGAGATGTTTCTTCTTTATCAATATAAGCATTTATAGCTATAAATTCCCCTCTAAACACTGTTTTAGCTTCATCCCATAAATTTTAGTATGCTGTGTCTTCATTTACATTCATACCAAAGTATTCTCTAATTTCTTTTTAAATTTCTTCTTTGACCCATTGATTATTTAGGAATGTGTCAATTTCCACATATTTGTGAATTTTTCAAATTTATTTCTGTTATTGATTTTTAATTGCATTCCACTGTATTCAGACAACATACTTTGTATTATTTCTATCCTTTTAAATTTATTGAGGTTTGTTTTATGGTCTAGCATATTGTCTATCTTGGAGAATGTTTCATGTGCACTTGAGGAAAATATATACCCTGCTGTGATGGGTGAAGTGTTCTATAGATGTCGTTGGGTATAGTTGGTTAGTCGTGTTGTTCTGGTGTTCTACTAGCTTTTTAAAATCTTCTGTTCAGTTCTTCTATCCACTTTTTTTTTGAAGTGGAGTCTTGCTGTGTCGCCCAGGCTGGAGTGCAGTGGTGTGATCTCAGCTCACTGCAACATCTGCCTCCTGGGTTCGAGCCAGTCTCCTGCCTCAGCCTCCCGAGTAGCTGAGACTTCAGGCATGCATCACCACACTGGCTAATTTGTGTATTTTTAGTGGAGATGGGGTTTCGCCATGTTGACCAGGCTGGTCTTGAATTCCTGACCTCAAGTGATCCACCTGCCTTGGTCTCCCAAAGTGCTGGGATTACAGGCATGAGCCACTATGCCTAGCCCACTATCTACTATTGAAAGTGGGGTATTGAAATCTTCACCTGTTATTGTTGAACTGTCTATTTCTCCCTTTGATTCTGTCAGGTTTTGCTTCCTGTGTGTTAGTGCTCTGTTATTAGGTACATATATGTTTTTAATTGTTATATCTTCCTCAAGGATTGACCCTCTTAATATTATCAAACACCCCTGTCTATCTTCACTAACCATTTCCTCACTAATAATTTCTTATTTAAAAGTGTATTTTGTCTGATGTTAGTATAACTACTCCAACTTTCTTGTGGTTGCTCCAAAGCTCTGTTTTGAGTTGTCAGTGGCTTTGATAGGCACTGTAAGTCATGGAAGAACCTGCCTGTTTTCTTTTCTTGCTCGTATTTCAAATAAAATATTTTACCAATCAGTACATTCTCCTTGAGTATTACCTACGGTCCACAATATGAAGATCTGTACGATGTGAAAACTCTTATGTCTAGATAGAACCCTTTTCATGGGATTGGTTAATTCATTTTTTATCCTCTCCCCTTCATCTTCAGTAAATGAAAATCATACCTTCCTTTAAAATGACTAGATGTCCTCATGACCAGGATAAAAATGCAATTAAAAGAAAAGCAACCAGGAAAAACTTTGTAAAAACCATAAATATGTACATGTGCTAGAAAACAATGTGTTTACTCTTGAACTCCTCTTCAAGTCAGAAGTCCTAAATTTTGAACATTGTTTACTTGCTCTGAACACAGCAGAGCTCCCAGGTGATGCCAGTTGGAAATGGAATCAATTGAGGATAACATGCAGGGGCCACTATGTCTGTACGCTTCAATGTGCCAGCATGATTACAGATTTCAAAAGGAAAAAACATATTTAAAAAATAGACATCGTTCCATTCTGAGCAAGGGTCCCTGTTTGATCTTTCTCTGTGTCTGAGCCCACTTGTTGTCCTGAAGGATAGATGACAGCCCAGATACTCCCAGTGGGTGAGAAAACCTCATATTCTATGCCAGTTTCCTGTCACTGCTTTGAGCTCTAAGAGTTCAGAGAGGTGAGGGCAGTGTGACCTCCACCTAACTGAGTGTTGGCATGAGTCCCTGGTGACAGTGTGTCTGAGCTGCCAGTACACCGGCAGTCTTTGGAGCAGCTCTTCCTCACTCTTTCAACAACCAGCCAATTTGGTCTCAGGAAATCACTCTGCAGTGCTGGCTGGGATTGGAAGTCATTTTTAATTTTGTGACAAAGACAGATGTGTCCTACGGGAGTAGTAAGTGGTTTTACTGGTGATATTAATGGAACCGTGACCTCTTCTATATCTATGGTCCTACAAAACAAAATATGTTTGTATTATTATATGTCAGGCAAATTCATTCTTAGCCCTTCCTTGAAGTAAATTGCAGAGGAAATATACTATTAATAAGCCCAGAGAGTATTGTTCGTGTGTGTGTGTGTGTGTGTGTGTGTGTGTATCTACAGTCATATGCTCATTTGCAAACACAGTGGATTTATAATGCCACTTTTGACTGTCACACAAATAATGTGTTTTGCATAGTGTTTGGAGGGACACAAATCACTGAAGTTCTGATATCTTTGGATAGAATTTCAGTGGACCCAGTGCTGAAATTGGTATTGGCTTTTAAAGGCCAATAGCTGTAGTAAAATTTAAGTTTTTGGGGAATCCACAGTACCAAAGGGAAAGAAGAAATTCAAAGATATGTTGAATTAACCTTTTCTATTTTCATTTGGGATTGGTATTCATTAGTCTAGAAATGACTACACTGATTTTATTATCTCCTGTAGGAACTTTTTGTGCCAGTGTCCTTTGTTGAAAACAGTTGCTTAAGGAGACAGTAAATTAAATATGAAGGATTTACAATTTAGTTAAATGAATTAAACCATTTCTTAGTGTTTGTGTTTACCTTGGGATGCACAAAAGAGACAAAAATATAGACTCACAAGAGGAAGGAAAGGAATGATCAAATCCCAATAGTCCATGGCTGAATGTCTAGCTCAGCAACTTTATTTAAAGGAAGAATTTAATTCTGATAAGAAATCCTTGTGTCTATCTGATTAACTTTTTCTCTCTGCATATGTTACTACACCCACTGAGATTTCCTAATAAACACATAAGTTTATTAACTGTGACAGTTAATGTCTCATTCTATTATAGAGGATGAAACTCAGGTAAATCAAATGCAAAATTTATAGTTTTCCTTAAGCAAAAATGGATGGAGCTTTATCATTTGAGTTTTAACTTTAATAATTAAAAATATTACTATAAAATAATGCATGATCATTCTAGAAAGACGGACAAATATAGAAGAAGGTAAATAAGAACAACAATAATCCATAAAGCCAACACCCAAAGATAATCATTTTTAACTTTTTTTGGGCAGAGAAGGGATCTTGCTATGTTGCCCAGGCTGGTCTCAAACTCTTGGCCTCAAATGATCCTCCTGCCTCAGCCTCCCAAAGTGCTGAGACTACAGGTGTGAGCCACTGCACTTGGCTCTTAAAATTTTAGTATGTTTGTTTCCAATCCTTTTTCCTATGCCACTATATCAATATATATTTATATTTTTGATAGTTAAGATGATGAGTATAATTTGTGATTTTCATATCTACCTACTGGTACCAGCAGCGAATCTGTATGGGTCTACAGCAACTTGATCCTTGCCTCCTTGGAGGAAAGAATTCAGCCAAGGGCATTAGTAGGTGTAAGGCAGAGGGAGAGACTGAGGCAAATTTTAGAGCAGGAGCGAGAGTTTATTAAACAGTTTTAGAGCAGGAATGAGAGGAAGCAAACTACACTTGGCAGAGGGCCAAGCAGGCAACTGGAGAGATTCAAGGGTTTGTGTTTATTTTCCCCTGATTTTTCCTTTGGGATGGGCTGTCCACATGCACAGTGGCCTGCCAGCACCTGGGAGGAGCCACATGCGCACTGTGTTTACTGAAGTTGTGTTTGTGCTCACTTGAGGTGTTTTTCCCTTACCAGTTGAGCATTCACAGAGGAAAGTCATATACCGGTTAAACTGTGCCATTTTGCCTTTGAGTGTGCATGCTTGAGCCTGCTCCCCCAACTTCTGAGATCTTATCAGGAAGCTGCTGATCACCAGCTTCAGGTGTTTTCTATCTGTTGGGAGACTGTCTCTCGTGCCAGCTGTGACTAATTATTATTTTAGCAAGACAGTTTAATAACCACCTGACCATCACCTGATGGTCACCTGACATTCTTGGGAGGAGGGGCACTCTCCTGTCCCACTCATGTCTGCCTAACTGCCAACTCTAACACTTTGTTCATAAGTTCAAATGAGTCATAATAATAATAAGAAAATTAACAGCTAACTATTTGCCAGGCATCATTCTAAGTGCTTTACATATATTAATTCATGTAATCCTCATCATAGCCCTTTCACATAGATTTTACAAATGAGGCACAGAGGGTATAATGATTTCCCCAAGGTCTCACAGTTACGCAGGACCACAGCGAGGATTAAACCCAGGCTTTGAGGCGTACTCTGAACCACCTCCCTCCGACTCAAAGCCTGCCCCAAAGCCTGCTCTCAGACCCCATGCCTTGGTGATCAGCCCTTTTTCAGAATTTCTCCAACACTATACACTACCATGAGGCACTTACTTTCCCACTGAATGTGTGGAAATCAGCCTTCATCTCTGAAAAACCATTGTCACCTGCTGGCAGCCCTTTCTATGGGGGCCTTCAAGAGAAGGTAGCCAGAGGTTCAGCCTTCAGGGTGCCGCCTGGGAAGGGGCTCTAGATTGGAGGCAGAAGTAACTGGCCTACAGGCCTGGCTATGCCCATCTAGACAACTCATTTCACCTGTTTGTGCCTCTTTTCTCATCTGTAAAAGGACAGGGTTGGATACCCGTTCACTCATTCATTCAGTACACATGAGATGGACATGAATACAATCCATTTCCTCATCTCTAGGAATGTAGCATCCAAGGAGTACCCAGAGAAAAAAACTGCTGGTTCTGTGGACCGTGTTGTAACAGAATCAATGGGAACACTGGGAAAGTCCCTAAGGTGGGCTAGGGTGGAGAAGGGTGCAGGAAGGAAGGGGGCTAGCAAGGCTTCCCGGAGGATGAGCGGGAATAATTAACCTATAGGTGCCAGGGACCACACAAGATGGGCTGTGGTGAAAGGGTCTCTCTAGAGCTCACATCTGTGCCTCCATTCCACATTGCTGTGCAGAAAACTATCCCATCTTCAGCAGGCTACAGCAATGGCCCACTTTTTTTTCTTTTTTGGCTTAAAACTACAGAAATGTATTATCTCACAGTTCTGGAAACTCTAAGTTTCAAATCAAATCATCTGGGCCATGCCCCTTCTGAAACCTGCAGGAGAACCCTCCCTCGCCTCTTCCTACATGCTGGTGGTTGCCCACAATCCTTAGCATTCTTTGGCTTGCTGCTGCATCACACCCGTCTCTGCCTCCATCTGCACATAGTGCGAGTCTGCACACCCTGTCGGTCTTCACATGACTGCCTTCTTATAAGGATGCTAATCACATTGGATGAGGAGCCCTCCCTTACTTAGCTTAAGCAATTACATTGGCAACAATCCTGTTTTCAAATGAGGTTACATTCAGAAGTACAGGGGGGTTAGGACTTCAGCATATCATTTTGGTGGGGACACAGTTCTACCATAATGATCACTGTAGCCACCATCTAGTCTGGGCAACCATTGCCTGCTTACTGCTTTTGTTTCTCTCCAATTCCTTCTCCATTCAGCATCCCGAATTAGCTTCGTAATCCACAAACCTGAGGCAGGACCAGCAAGCAGGTGGGGGCCTGGTTGGTTCTTTCAGGTCCAAATGGAGAGAGTTCACACAGGACTTCTTTCCATTTAGTATATAAGGCTGGAGCAAATGGGGGACGATCAGAACACAATGACTCCCGAAGAGATCGTTGCCTGAGGATGTCAATAGATTCCTGAGGGCAAGGGCAGGGTAGACTGAGAATGTTTCTAAAAGGATCTTGGACTCATTCTGGTTCCCTGAGGAGTTACAGGGAAGCTGAACAGGTGTTTGAATCCTCCTTGCCTCTGAGACTGGCCAAATGCCACGCTTTTTAAGGAAGTATTGGTGCTTAAAGTCTTTTCCAGACTTCTCTGCAGGCACTTGCACAGACTTTGCTATTAGCAGGTAAGTAGCGCATACTAAAGAAATAAGCCTAATATACATATGAAATAAATGCAGCATTCAACACAGCTTCTCCGGCCTGTCCGCCTCCCCCTAAGCAGCTCAGACCTTCTCATTCATTATTATTAGCCTCCGAGGAAAGGTCTAGAAAACCTTTAAGTCATGCTTCTGTCATTCAAATGATAATCCTCTCCTCAACTTGCTAGACTTCTGCATCACCTTGAATTCTCCAAAGAGAGTTGACCTTCGCCACTGCATCTATGCCCTTTGAGCACTTACAAAGGCTCTGGAGGGCGCTTCCTGAGGCACTTAGCATAGCTGTGGTGAGAAGTCTATGCAGAATTTTCTCCTTTCTCTCCTACTGCACTTTTAGGCTTTTTCCCACAGTGGTCCCCCCATACCACATAGCATATTAAGGTATTGGGGCAATCTGATCAGAGGCCAACAACAGATATGAAATTAGGTTTTATTAGGGAAGCTTTCTTTTTCTGGGTAGAAACACAGAGGGCCAAATTCAGAGACAAAGATGTGAATGTATGGATTACATTAAGGGAGAATGACGTGACTGTGGCAATGCCTACCTTACCCCACTAGCTACAGTGTCTAGATGCTTGCATGTCAATCATTTATATATATATATTTTTTCATTTTCTTCTCATTCAGATACAGGTAGACCTTTCGTAGAGATGTACAGTGAAATCCCCGAAATTATACATATGACTGAAGGAAGGGAGCTCGTCATTCCCTGCCGGGTTACGTCACCTAACATCACTGTTACTTTAAAAAAGGTAAATTTGAACACCGCTATTCTCAGCATACTTTCACTGCAAATAAGCATAATGAAGTTTTACTCGTTTTATCTTTCTGGAATAATTTCCTTACAGACATCTGGGCTTCTCAGTGGACTTTCCTATAACATCCTTTTACTATAAGGAATAGTGCTAGAAGTTATGTCCATGCATGTGGTTAAATAGAATAAAATGATGGTGTCTTAAGCATAAATCGATGTGAATAATGAAAGAACTGAAATCGTGAAAAATGTTATGTATTGCCACAAACCCAACTGTGTGCAAATGTGAGAAAATTCAATTCTGCTGCTTACGCAAATTAATAACTTTGCAGAGAGTGGATTATCCAGATTACTGCAGAGA